>NC_080179.1:47275904-47638446 GCF_950295315.1 Erinaceus europaeus | reverse complement strand
GGGTTCTGCTTCTTCAGGGGGCCTCCATGTCTTGTCTCCCTCCTTTAGGAGAGCATGTTCAATGGAGACAACTTCAGGGTCTTAGACACATAACTTAGTTTCTCTGAGATTTTGTTTGTTTGTTTTGTTTTTGATTTTTGCCTCCAGGGCTAGGACTCCTCAGTGCTGGCACTATGAATCCACTGCTCCTAGTGGCCGTTTTCCCCATTTTATAGGATAGAACATGAGAGAGTAGGGGGAGATAGAGAGGAAGACAGAAAGACAGACACCTATAGACCTCCTTTGCTGCTTGTGAAGCATCCCCCCCCCTGCAGGTGGGGAGCCTGAGGCTCGAACCTGGATCTTTGCACGGATCCTTGAACTTAGCACTATGTGCATTTATCCAGGTGTACCACCATCTGGCCCCCTCTCTGAGCAATTTTGGGGGTTCATGAGTCACCCTGTCCCACCAGCAGACAACACTACACATATCTACTTTGTTGATTTGCTTCATCAATAATCTTTATTTTCTTTTTATTTAAATTTATCCTTTTTATCAATGTATTCAGGAAGACATCACTGTTATTCAGCCATTGCTTTCTAGTGTGCCTCTATGTATGGTAATTTCTCTATAAGTCCTGACTAACTATATTTCATAGGCCTTGATGTCACAACTTTGTAATCACTCTTCTAAAATCATTTTCCTATCTTCATAATGTTCTTTTTAAATTTTTTATTACCTTTATTTATTTATTGGATAGACACAACCAGAAATCTATAGGGAAGGGGGAAATAAAGAGGAAGAGAGGCAGAGAGACACCTGCAGCACTGCTTCACCGCACACAAAGCTTTCCCCCTGCAGGTGAGGACTGGGGACTCGAACCTGGGTCTTCGCATATTGTAACATGTGCACTCAACCAGGTGTGCCACTACCTGGCCCTTCTTCATAATGTTCTAATATGGCCCATAGGTTATATTTAAACTTACTGCTTAAATTCAAAATATGGAAGCACTTTGTAGTTATTTTTGTTAAAGTTCTAGTTCTTTTCAGTTTGTTAAAGAGAACAAAAATAATTTTTAAAAATTATCTTTATTTATTGGATAGAGGAAGTCATAAATCAAGAGGATAGGGGAAAATAGAGAGGGAGAAAGTGAGACACCTGCAGCCTTGTTTCACCACTCGCAAAGCTTTCCCCCCTATAGGTGGTCTCAAATCCAGGTCCTTAAGCATTGTAACATGTGTGCTCAACCAAGTGTGCTACCACCCGGCCCCCATAATTAATTTCTTTTGAGTCTAGAACATTGTGGTTTACTTAGTAGATTATCCAGTATTGTATATATTATTTATATACTTAAACACCTAGTACATTTTTTCCAGTTACTTGTATCCTTTAAAAATTTTAACTAGGTCTAGTTTTATTTGTTATATTATTTACCTTCTTTCTGCCCCCTGCTCCCCTTTTCATCATCTACGTCTATATGCTTTTAAGAACACGTTAGAGCTATGTCACAAGATAATGCCATTTTACATATCTCCCTTTTGTATTTATATGTTTTTTTAAAGCAACTTTTTATTTTTTTATTTTTTATTTATAAAAAGGAAACACTGACAAAACCATAGGATAAGAGGGGTACAACTTTGCACAGTTCCCACCACCAGACCTCCGTATCCCATCTCCTCCCCTGATAGCTTTACTATTCTTTAACCCTCTAGGAGTATGGACCCAAGATCATTGTGGGATGCAGAACGTTGAAGGTCTGGCTTTTGTAATTGTTTCCCCGCTGAACATGGGCATTGACAGGTCGATTCATAATCCCAACCTCTCTCTCTCTTTCCCTAGTGGGGAAGGACTCTGGGGAAGCGGAGCTCCAAGGCACATTGGTGGGGTTGTCTGTCCAGGGAAGTCTGGTCGGCATCCTGCTAGCATCTGGAACCTGGTGGCTGAAAAGAGAGTTAATATACAAAGCCAAACAAATCGTTGAATAATCACAGACCTAAAGGCTTGAATACTGCATGCGAAGCGTTGGGGGTTCCTCCATTTTGTATATAGCTAATAGGAATATTTTAGTTATATTTCAAAGGACCTATAGCTGTACTAGTGTTTTTTTTTGGGGGGGGTGTTTGTTTGTTTGGTTTGGTTTGTTTTTTGTTTTGTTTTTGCCTGAGCCTGAAATCTGATATGCAGGTGAATCCAAGTTATTTTCTGGGGAGATGATGTCATGGCTGGGAAAAAGTAAAGCATCTTTTTAATTTCTACAAATGTCATATGAGCTGTTCAACTCACTGTAAACATACCACAGCCACATACCACAGCCCCTACACATACTTCTCAGAATTCCCTGACAAGACTATGATTCACCTGCAAAAGTAGTAATTCTCCTGGAGGCCTACATCCTTCTACCCAGCTATGATAAGCAATGAATTTATTCATATTCAGACTCTTCAGTTAATCTACAGAACTTCATGAGTGGGTGAAGATGGTGCATAGAGAACATAGCACCAACATGCATGATAAATTTCAAGTAGATCCTAGTGCATATGTCATGTCTTTTCTTGCTAGTCATCTATAGAAGAATATTTTATAGAAAAGAGGTATTGGAGAGCCAGGCGGTTGTGTACCAGGTTAAGTGCACATAGAACTAAGTGTAAGGACCCGCACAAGGATCCAGGATCAAGCCCCAGCTCCCTACCTGCAGGCGGGTAGTTTGACAAGCAATGAAGCAGGTTTACAAGTGTCTATCTACCCCTATCAATTTCTCTCTGTTCTATCCAAACTATATTTATTTTTTTAAAAAAGGCTATGGGAGCAGTGGATTCATAGTGTAAGCACCTAGCCCCAGTGATAACCCTAGAGGTAAAAGAGGGAAAGCATATATTGTGTGTGCTATAGGCATTTACTGGGACTCCCCATTCATATATCATTCTACCTTCTTTTTAATTATACTATACATTCAGGATTAAATAAATGAGCTGATTAAATGTTTCAAAATAACCACTAGAGTATTTTAATTTAACCCACTTCTAGAGTTCTCCCCTTTTAATATTAAATAATCTAATCAGTATATGTTAAAGACTTCAAATATTTCTTAGACAGCAGAGAGTATATTCTTTCTTTATCCGAATGTTTCTACTTATTTGACTTACAAAGTGCCTTATATGTATGTTTTGTCATACATATTTATAATAGCATCCCATCAAGACATGTATCTTTGTCCATACTAGTATTCAATCGTGCCTGTGTATGGTTGGGAGAAGTATAGGTAATTATTTTAGGGCTTTGGTTCTAAGATAGATTCAGAACTTCCAAAGGGCAGGGGTGAACATTCCAAAAGCAGAAGTCAGGTTTACAATAAAGGTCAAAGGACTGTGCACCCATATTTGATCAGAGAAGTAATTCTCAGCTTAGTTTTTTAGTTCACTTATCTTCTGGTTCAGCCTCCAGGGTATATACCTGAGATCAAAAATATGTATATATATATATATATATATATATATATATATATATATATGTCTTTACATAGAACTTATGTCAAAATTCTTTTTTTTAATTTTTTATTTAAGAAAGGATTAATGAACAAAAACATAAGGTAGGAGGGGTACAACTCACACAATTCCCACCACCCAATCTCCATAACCCACCCCCTCCCATGATAGTTTTCCCATTCTCTAGCCCTCTGGGAGCATGGACCCAGGGTCGTTGAGGGTTGCAGAAGGTAGAAGGTCTGGCTTCTGTAATTGCTTCCGCGCTGAACATGGACGCTGACTGGTCGGTCCATACTCCCAGTCTGCCTCTCTCTTTCCCTAGTAAGGTGTGTCTCTGGGGAAGCTGAGCTCCAGGACACATTGGTGGGGTCTTTACATAGAACTTATGTCAAAATTCTCCAGGGATGAATACATGAGCAAACTGAGCTAGTCACAGGTAGGTATACTCACTGCACACATCTGTACCTTTCTTAGGAAGGATACAATTTTTGCTCCAGAAAGATAAAGCACTAGAGACGGCTGTGAGAGATTTGTCGGCAATAGCTGTAGAAGTACCTATGGAGGTATTAATGCCAACTGTTGCGTGAGGTGTTGCATAAGGTATCTTGTAGACATAAATGATAGATGTCACCATAATAACCTTCTAGAGTAAGAGAAAGGGAAGGGATGATGCATGCCTTGAAGTCACCAAGATGACCAATAAATGCAGCAAAACAGAAACAAGCCTGGGGGGGGTTCAAAGCTCTCTGGAGGGAAATATAAAGAATAAAGTTTCTTTGGAGCTGTTTCAGAAAAACATAATGCCCCCCCCACTCCCCACCTACAAGGGGAAAGCTTCACGAATGGTGAAGCAGGGCTGTGGGCGTCTTTTTGACTCTCTCCCTCTCTATCTCCCCCCTCCTCTCAATTTCTGGCTGTCTCTATCTATCTAATAAATAAAGATATTAAAAAAAAAGAAAACAATGCTACATGTATCACAAAATGCTGAAAATATAAACACACATATATATATATATTTGTCTATAGACACAGGATATCAGGTATATGTATAAACACATATATATACTTATACATATATAAAATAATCACATACACTTGCTACAGGTAGCCTTCCCCAACACACATACAGCTACACTAGACTGAAGCCTCTAGCAATTATATGTGTTTTGAACATTGGGAGGCCTGCATAAGAGTCTAACAGCTTGAGACAAATAAGATAAACATTCTCTCTAGAAAGTTCATTTTAAGAAGTTATGCTTTTATATTAGTACATTACTGGTGCAAAAGATCTGAATTTTCTTTGAACATAAAACATACTGATTTTTGTGTACACTGCCAACAATTAGTGACAAATTTTAAAACCCTCCAAGTCTATTTTATACTTCAATTACTTAAAACATAGATTTTTATAATTGAAAGTATAGCAAAAGGCATGTATGTCTTTCAATCATTTGTGACAATATCTTAGCATCTGAGAAAGATTAGAGTTAATAAATATCACCTATCTACTCATGGATTCGATTTAGAAGTGTAATTGCTATATTGATCAAGCATTACCTGACTAATCAGACAAACAGAGGTGCTAGAGGAAGCCTTGGGGATTTAGTTTTGATTTTTCCATTGCATATGATTTAGCACTTTAAATTTTTTTGCATATGTAGAAATAAATATCAGAAAATAGTTTATTAGAAGAAAGTTACTATTTTTGCACCAGTCCACATGTCTTTATATATGTAAAGCTACATAACTGATCACTGCTAAGCCCATTTGGTTAGAGACTATCCATAACCTTAGCTTCTATCCATAATCACTAAACCCTGCAAGGACCCACTTCCTGCTTCCAATTACACCTTTCAGATTTTTCCCTTCTCCATCTCACTCTTGCCCTCTTTCTTCCCTTTCTACACCATATCTCGACAAAGACCAAACCATCCCTATGTACCCCACTTTTTCAAACCATCCCTACTTACCCCATCATTTTTCCTTTTTTTTTCCTTAGTAATGCTTTTTCTATTATTGCTTTTTTAAGTTCTATATAAAATCCTAAATAAGCTGTTCAATTTCTTCTAACTATACCATTGGGAATTCAATAGGAATTCTACTGATTTTCTAGATTGCAGACTGCTGCTGAGAAGTGAGAAGGATCAGAGATTTTAAGAACTAAGGAGGGAACTGGTATGGAGTTGGAAGAACTGGGTAGTATTGGGGCATCCTGGGTTCCTTGGTTTACTGAAATACTTCTATAAATCCACCAGTCACACCTAAAATAGAGACTGTGTACCCAGCACAGGAATTTCAACGTTAACTGGAAAAAGTCTTTGGTGATTTGTTATATGAGATTTGCATCATTTCTATAGGCAAGAGGTTTTCTTTATAGATTGCCTTGGTCAAGTCAACAATTAAGGAATCCCTGGTGGTGGGTGCCAAATACTGGTGTTTAAAACAAAATGGAATGTTTTATAAAAGAATTATTTTTGGAATTATCAGGGACTTATGCAAGCACAATTTCATCACTCCACACCAGCTTCTTCATATGAAGAAGTCAGAAAGAGAAATATTGAAAATATTGGAAAATAAGAAAACACAAAGCAAAACTTGGACTGGGTTTGGTGCATTGCACCAAAGTAAAAGACTCTCGAGTTGGAGTGGAGGGGGAAAAAAACTAGTATAGCTACAGGCCCTTTGGAATATAACTAAAATATGCCTACTAGCTATCTACAGAACAGAGACACCCCTCCACCTCTTCATCTGCACTACTCCAGCCTTTGGGTTCATGATTAGTCAACAACCTGTTTGGTTTTATATGTTAACTCTCTTTTCAGCCACCAGGTTTCAGATGCTACCATGATGCCAACCAGACTTCCCTGGACAGACAACCCTACCAATATGTCCTGGAGCTTCAATTCCCCAAACCCCCATCCCACTAGGGAAAGAGAGAGACAAGCTGGGAGTTTAGATTTACGTGTCAATGCCCATGTTCAGCGGGGAAGCTATTACAGAAGCCAAACCTTCCACCTTCTGCATCCCACAATGATCCTGGGTCCATACTCCCAGAAGGTTAAAGAATAGGAATGCTATCAAGGGAGGGGATGGGATACAGAGTTCTGGTGGTGGGAACTGTGTGGAGTTGCACCCCTCTTATCCTATGTGTTTCCTTTGTATAAATAAATAAATAAATAGAAAGAGAGAAATTAAGAAAAAACTAATTTAAATTTTGCCTATGATCAGTTAATGTTTTTAAGGATGTCCCTCCTACCCCTTCAGTTAAAGCAGCCTATTTAGTTTGTATCAGAAACATAAATTTAATGCTCTTTCCCCATCTCCTTCAAAGGTAAATTCTTTTCACTAATTTTTTTCCATTTGGTGCATCTCCTGTCACTGACTGGCTACCTTAGACCTGACACAGAGGTAATATATCCCAGAACATGTCAGATGCAGCCCTTCTTTGCATTCCACATTCAGAATATCTGTTTTTTCCAGACACAAGTATCAGAGCCCAATGTTTGCATAAATCTTCCTGAAACTTGAGAAACAGATTAACTAGTCAAACTGGCTCTCAATCATTATTATTAATAATAATAGGAAGAGGAGGAAATGGTGATAGAGGAGGAGGAGGTAACAGCAAGGAGATAATTAAGCCAGTCATGCCCATGTTGCTATGCATGAGGCCCTAGATTTGAGCTCCAGCAAGACATAGGAACAGCATGGAAACACTAAATAAGCTCGTGGAGCAGTGTTATAGAATCTCACCTTTCTCTCTCTTCTTCTTTTTTCTCCTTCATATAAATAAAGAATGAAAAAAATGGACTGAGGAGGCTGTTCAATATTTGTATCATACACGGGCAAGGCCCTGGGTTCACTCTCCAGTGCCACATAAGAACAAACAACAAAAGTGAGTAAATAAATAAAGAAATGTCATCAAAACACTAACTTAGAACAGGAAGATACAAGAGCACTCCTCTACCAGGGATAAAACTTGGAGTCTCAAACTTGAAAGGCATGTGTTCTATCACCGTCACCTTTCAGATTCTAGTGTCATCACTTTTGTTTTTTTCTTTTTCTTTTTTTTTTTTTTTTTGCCTCCAGAATTATTGCTGGGGCTCAGTGCCTGCACCATGAATCCACTGCTCCTGGAGACTATTTTTCCCCCTTTTGTTGCCCTTGTTGTTTCATTGTTATTGTGGTTGTTACTATTCTTGTCATTGTTGTTGAATAGGACAGAGAGAATGGAGAGAGGAATGGAAGACAGAGAGGGAAAGAGGAAGATATACACCTGCAGGCCTGCTTCACTGCCTGTGGAGTGACCCCCCTGCAGGTGGGGAGCTGGGGCCTCGACCGGGAGTAGGACACCAGGTAAGCACACACAGGACCTAGCTCAAGGACTGGCACAATGATTCTGGTCCCAACCTCCCAGATCCCTACCTGTGGGGGTTAGGGGGTCCTCTTCACAAGTGGTGAAGCAGGTCTGCACGTGTCTTTCTCTCCCTTTCTATCTTCCCCTCCCCTCTCAATTTTTCTCTGTCCTATTAACAGAGAGGGAAAGAAAAAGATATACACCTGCAGGCCTGCTTCACTGCCTATGGAGTGACCCCCCTGCAGGTGGGGAGGGGAGCTGGGGGCTGGAACTGGGATCCTTATGCTGGTCCTTGTGCTTCGTACCGTGTGCGCTTAACCTGCTGCACTACCGCCCAACCACCCCATCGCTTCTTTTTTAAAAAATAAGATAATGAACTTAAAAGTGATTAATTAAGAAGGGCCAAGCGGTAGCACACCAGATAAGTGCACACAGGACCGAGCTCATGAACTGGCACAATGATTCTGGTCCCAACCTCCCACCTCCAGCTCCCCACCTGTGGGGGGTAGGGCGGGGGTCTTCTTCACAAGCGGTGAAGCAGGTCTGCAGGTGTCTTTCTCTCTCTCCCTCTCTATCTTACCCTCCCCTTTCAATTGTTCTCTGTCCTATTAAATATATATATACATAAATATTATATATATAGATATAATGACTGCAGGAGCAGCGGATTTGTAGTGCAGGCATTGAGCCACAGTAATAACCGTGGAGGCAAATAAGTAAATAGATAAATGATAACAATTGATAGAAATAATAGTGCACTACTCTAGCATATTTGGTGAACATGCTATGGTTCTAGTCAAACTCAGAACTTTGCTTGTACAGCAACTTAGTTTTAGAAATACCTGAGTTTGAATCCTGATTCTGCTTATTTTTAAACTTGGGCCAAACTAATTGATCATCATTTTTTCTTATAATTGCACTTATTTACTTTATTACTATTATTTTTAAATTGCTTGGGTTTTTTTTAAGTCAAATATCTCTTTGTTGAGTAAATGTTGTTTTACAGGATTTTTGTTATCACAAGGGTTCATTTCCACATTTCCCCAAGATGGGTATCAGTATTAGATTTCTTTTTTTTTTTTTTAACAGAGCACTGCTCAGCTCTGGCTAATGGCAGTGCAGAGGATTGAACCTGGAACCTCAGAACCTCAGGCATGAGAATCTCTTTGCATAACCATTATGCTATCTACTCTTACCCATTAAGTGGTTTATTTTTATGAGAGAGAGAGAGAGACTGGCCAGTACTCACTCTCCTGTGGTCTAACACACTGAAATGTCTCCTTGGCTTTTCATGTCTCCACTTATAATTCAAGGATGCAAATAGGGTGACTTTGGGAATCAAATTAAATAATGTATATAAGATATTTAGCATAGATCTCACCAATGTGTACTGGAACCTCACCTCTCCAGAGCTTTACTCCCCGAAGAAAAGATATCAACAAGCTAGGGTTGATCTGACAATGCTCAGGTCCAGCAGAGAAGCAATTACAGAAGCCAGAGCTCCCACATTATGTGCCCCCCCCCCAATTTTGGTCCATACTCGAAGAGGGGGAAAAATCTTAGAGGAAGATAGTTAGAGGGTTCTGAACCCCAATTCCATCAGGACCCAGACAGAGAGAAGAATGGAGGGGCAGTTGGAAGTAGGAATAGGTTTAAGTAAGGAAGTGAAGACAGGGAGGCTGGGTGATGGTTCATAGATGTAAATACACATAGTAAGAAACGAAAGGACTAGCAAAAGGATCCAGGTTCCAGCACGTGTCTCTCACATGCAGGGGGTTTGCTTCACAAGTGGTGAAGCAGGTCTGCAGGTGTCTATCCTTTTCTGTCTTCTTATCACAATTTTTCTGCAGTAACAAGGCTAGTGTGTTCATTCATATCTGGAAGCCCAAAAGTGGGTCCTCCAAAGATAACATATCAAAAGATATGTTAATATTGGGCTTCCCAGTTTTTACAATTGTGATAAATAATTACTTACTACTTAAACTACTCTGTCTATGGTAATTTTATTAAAAACATCTCTAAAGGATTAAGGAAATAGTCATATGTAGAGCTTTTCACATTCCTTTCTTCATAATTTTGTTCTCTTTCTCTTCATTAAAAGCAGAAAGAATTTGCATTTTGTTAGATGCATGAATACGGGCTTTGCTATAATTAGAAATTCAAATGATATAGAAGGGTCTGAGGAGATGGCAAGTAGTTAAAAGGGTGTTATATGCTGGATATCAAACATTTGCTTCTCAATAAAGAACTCAGCTTTGAATGTTTGGGACTAAATCTGAACATCTCATTTCTGTTTTTGTCTTCTGGAAAATTGATAGACCTTGTCAGCAGAGGCTCCTGAGTGTAACAGGAAGGTTAGAGGCAGGGAAAGCTGTGCTCTTCTAAACTTGTTCCCTATTCCGGTCAGTCATAGTACAGCAATTAAAATTTACACTTGTGTGGGTATTTGTGGTAGACTTATTGAAGTTTTCAGTTTATTTGCAGGTTTCTTTTTTACACACAACAAACCAGCCTCACAATGCCTGAAAGATAGCAGGACTTAGCAGTTGGCATCTCTTCTTGGGGATTTATATCAGCCCTACAGAACCCCTCCTTTAAGGTCCTAGAGTCCTGAGTAACTTTCTATAGTTACTTCCTCTGTGATAACTCTACATCCCCTATAAAAATTTTACTGAGTTTTGTTATTATTATTACTTTTATTGTTATTTTGCCACCAGGTTTGAAGCTGAGAATTATCTATGTGATTTCACTGTTCTTGCAGCCTTTTTCTTCTCTTTCTCTCTTTTTAATTTTTTTCTTTGCTCAAGAGGGATAGAGAGGTAGAGAGACAGAGACAGAAACAAACAGAGTCAAGGAGACAAGCCCCACTACTTGTGAAACTTTCCCCCTGTAGGTAGGGACCAGGGGTTTGAATTAGGGGCCTTGCACACCTAACTTTTGTGCTTTACAGGGAAAGTCACCACCTGGTCCCAACTCTCTGGACATTTAAAATTCTTTAATAAGTGGCTATAAAATCCTTGTATGAAGTAATTTCTTAAAAACTGATGCAGTTTTTTTTAACTAAATACTGAGATTTTATAACAGAAAGTGACTAGAAATTGTAATCCTACTCATAGAAACTGGGCTACAGAATTGATTTACTGATTTTATGAATGGAACTAGCTAGTGGGCCAACATTATTTTAATCAACTTTCTATCTCTGTGCTATTAAGAAATTCACTTAACCTTTAGTGTAATGGGGAAAAGTTGGTGATTAAGTTTCTACTGCCCACTGGTTGATAATACTCATTAAAACTCTGGGTTGCATATTGGGTCTCCGCAAATAACACCTCTTTACATTTTCTAGTTCTGTTTTCCTTGACTAAAGAATTTAATTTCCCCAAGTCTTGTCTGTAAAATTAAGGTTTTGATAGCCTCTAAGTTATTAGTTTGTACTTAATTATTGCTGACTTAATTTATGTATTAAGAAAACAAAACAGAGGCCAGCTATGTGGTTGCAAACTTGGTAGAGCTCACATGTTATCATGTGTGTGGACATGGCCTCAAGCCCCTGGCTCATATCTGTAGGAGAAAAGTTTCACAAGTTGTGGAGAAGTGCTGCATGTGTTCCTTCTCCTCCCACCCCTTCTCTAATCCCTCTCGCTCTCTCTGTCTCTTACACTGTATCAAAAAAGAAATAGAAATAACTCCAGGAATAGGGGTGGAGTCATGCAAGCATAGAACCTATAATTACCTTGGTGGGAAGAAATATATATCAAAGGGCCCGTAACACGTGTTCAGTAGATATTTTCTATTCTCTGGATCATCAACATGTACATCTAATTATTCATGATATTTCACTGCTAGAACATATCAAGGGAGGTACATGCCTTTCTCAGAGCTGCAACCAGGCAGATCACTTTTCCTCTTAAATCAAATCTATAGGAGGTTAGGATAAATTGTGTACTGCAAGTCTTAAATTGTGTCAACGGTTCATCAACTGTTAAAAGAAAGATTAAAAGAAAGGCAGTACTTTTATTCCAGGGACATGAACTCACTACTTTGATTTCTTTTGACTATACAACATTGATATGTCAGCAGAGAAGGCATAGAAAAAGGTACAGAAGGAGTCGGGTGGTTAAGCACATGTGGCACAAAGCACAAGGACCAGCAGAAGGATCCCAGTTTGAGGCCCTGGCTCCCCACCTGCAGGCAGTAAAGCAGGTCTGCAAGTGTCTGTCTTTTTCTCCCCCTCTCTGTCTTCCCCTCTTTTCTCCATTTCTCTCTGTTCAATGATGACATCAATAACAACAACAACAATAATAAGTACAACAACAATAACAAAAGGAAAAATTAATAAATTAAAAATTTTTTAAATGTACAGAATACAAGCTCAGACCTACAGGGATGTACAGGTTACATAGGCTCCTAAGATAAATATGGGCCCCAGATCAAATCGATGGGGTTTACAGTCAACAATATTTATACACCTTTCCCATATTTGGGAGCTACTCTCTTCCCTGATCCAGCTTCCTGGCCCATTTTCCAGCCATAACATCATCTCCCCAGATGATTACTTGGGTTCACCTGCATATTAGATGTCAGTCAAAAAAAAAAAAACTAGTATAGTCATGATGGGCCCTTTGGATTATAACTAAAATAGGCCTACTAGCTGTCTACGAAATAGAGACCACCAAATCTTCATCTGCACTATTCCAGTCTTTAGGTTCATGATTAGTCAACAAGTTTTTTGGCTTTATATGTTAACTCTTTTTCAGCCACCCGGTTCCAGATGCTACCATGATGCCAACCGAACTCCTCTGGGGAGATGAGCCCACCAATGTGTCCTGGAGCCACACTTCCTGAGGGCCCTGCCCCACTAGGGAAAGAGAGAGACAAGCTGGGAATATGGATTGACCTGTCAACATCCATGTTCAGTGGGGAAGCAATTACAGATGCCAGACCTTTCACCTATAAATAAGACTTCAGCAGTTATTTCTTATAAGCTTCACACTTGGAAAGTTGACAGACTATGTTTAGATGCAGTTTACATATTGCTTAGAACTGAGCTCCTGGTTCAACCTGCTGGGTCCTGCCATATAAACATTAATTTTTTAAAATTTTTATTTATATAAAGGAAACACTGACAAAATCATAGGATAAGAAGCTTATATCCCATAATGATCCATACTCCCAGAGGGATAAAGAATAGGGAAACTATCAGGGGAGGGGATGGGATATGGAGTTCTGGTGGTGGGAATTGTGTGGAGTTGTATCCCTCTTATCCTATGGTTTTTGTCAGTGTTTCCTTTTTATAAATAAAAATTAAAAAGAAAAAAATGCTTAATGTAATTTCATTAATTTTTTAAAAACATATTAGACTGTGACAAAAAATTCACAATATGATCCTGGTTCATTTTTGTAAAAAGAAAAAAAAAGGTTAGAAACAAGTTTTGAGGTGTTTGGACAGTGGAGGAATCTGGTTGAGCGTACATACTACCATGCACAAGCATCTATCTCAGTTTGAAGGTTAGACACCACAATGAAGGTTAGACACCACACATATTTGACAAATAGATGCGAGCTTAAGGTGAAGGACCAGAGGGGAGGGGTTTTGTTGTTAGGTCTGCCATTTATTTCTTTTGTCACTTTATGTACAAGTTGTACAGTAGACATGCTTATGATTTCTATTTCTATAATTTAGCATAAATGATAAAAATAAACCTAATGATTTTTTAAATTTTTATATTGCATCAGGAGATAAAGTGGTATTCTAATCTGTGCATATAATACTACAAAAGCAGCCTAAAACTACTCTACACTTATTCCAGGTCTTGTGAAATATCATATCAAAGTAACAGGGAGAGTTGGGGTGGGGAGAGCACTCTCGGCTTCTTTGAAAAGTACTCCCCACAGGGAATCATTTGCCACATGTGGGATTCACTGAGTCCATCAGGAGGAAAACAGGGCACACTCAACTGAAGGCTGGTCTTGCTGCAACCTTATTCCACAACCTTACTCCACAATTTACTATCTTTAGTTGTGCACAGGGACACGGGAATAATGAAATGCCCTTATTTAGAAAATCATTGCTCAGCGCTGATGATGTCAGAGGAAGAAGTGCTGCTTACTGTCATTTCATTTCTTCAGGGCCAGGACATCCTTTATGGTAAGAGAAAAAACTTAATGTTTTTATAAGGTTAGCTTTGGAGTGACTGAGGGAAGTGTAATCGAAAGTAGGTGAGGAGGGTATATAGGTCTAAGTAGGTGAGGAGGGTATATAGGTCTAAGTTCCTATTTCATTAGGAACTTTATAGTGTCTTTTTAGGTCTTTCTACATGCTTGCTGCATATATTGACACACTGCAGACTACCATGCACTTTTGCTTTCAGGTATATATTTTTCCCTAATTAATGGATAGATGTGTACATCTTCCCTATCTTATGGGACCTGGTCTATATCTAGGTTTTAGGGCTCTGTTAGGAAGTGAACCAGCCGGAATTGAATTAGAGAATTCTATGAGAAAAGAAAGGTCTCACTGGAGTAATAAGACTGAAGAGTTAACATTCCATGCCTGGTGACTGTGGACTCAAAGAGCAGACAACCCCACCATGTCCTGGAGCCCCACTTCCCCAGAGCCCCACCCCAATAGGGAAAGAGAGAGACAGGCTGGGAGTATGGATCGACCTGTCAGTGCCCATGTCCAGTAGGAAAGCAATTACAGAAGCCAGCCTTTCTACCCTCTGAACCCCATAATGACCCAGGGTCCATACTCCCAGAGATATAAAGAATAGGAAAGCTATCAGGGGATGGGATGGGATACAGAGTTCTAGTGGTGGGAACTGTGTGGAGTTATACCCTTCTTGTCCTATGGTTTTTTTCAGTGTTTTCTTTTTATAAATAAAAATTTAAAAAAAAAAAACCTTAATGTTTATATGGCAGGACCCAGCAGGTTGAACCAGGAGCTCAGTTCTAAGCAATATGTAAACTGCATCTAAACGCAACCTGTCAACTTGCCAAGTGTGAGGCTTATAAGAAATAACTGGTGAAGTCTTGTTTATGGGTGGTTTGTTTTTTATGCAGATGCTATCCTGTGGGGAAAGAGGAACCCATGTGGAATTCATAAGCAGCTTTAGAAGCTGATGAGCAAAAGCAATAAGCCTCTATGAAAAGTTTTGCATGGTAACATATCCCCAGGGACCTTATCTTCTGAGCATTACTATGCAATGTGAATTAAATTTGATACTTGGAGCAGCCACATGGTGCTCTGGAATTGATTACTATCATCCCTAGAGGCTGAAGCTTTCTGCATCGCTGACCTGGTATCACAGAGTCAACTTGTAGGATTCATAGGGCTGAGCGCAGAGTCAGTGGAACCTGGCATGACTTTGGGGCAATGGCAAATGCCAGAGAGTGCCAACATAGTCCCTGGTAGTGAAAGTCACAGCCTAAATTACCATTGCATGGCTATGGATAGACCAGAGTCTAGGGTAGGAAGACATAAAGAAAGAAACTTATCACAGCAAAGATTATAAATACATGTCATGTCAAAATGTCAAAACATTAAATCAATTTTAGTAGGCACATATAATAAAGTGGTCATGAAGTCAGAGCCTCCAAATAATGCAGAGGGGCCCAAGGTAGCCATTGTGGAAATTGCTGCACTCACACTCAGAAAAAGAAAAAAAATGAAAGAAGCAAAATGAATCCATTTTGATGGAGTCTTCCGACCCAACATGAAATGGAAAGAGAGACTTTCAGATTCTCTGTTCTTTGAAACAAGCCAACTTAACTCCCTTTAAATCGTCATTTTATACATTTAGCAGGTAAGGGGCCAAGGGAGATTCATGAAAAATAAATCCATAAAGTACTATCACATAAAACCATGCATTTACAGTTTTCTAGTTCCAAGTATAACCTAGAAATGCCCCCTGTTGTTTACCAGGAAATGAAACTGTTGCAAACATCAGGAAAATAGTGAAAAATGTCAAACCAAGCTCAATATCTGGGACAGTTAATTATAATTTCAAAACATTTTTGCTCTTGACTTTAGAATAGAGATCTAAATGTCAACAAATAAGCCTTATTATCAGAAACTTAATAACTACACAACTTTTCAGCTTATGTCAAATACTATATTCATAACTTTGTGTAATTAAATATGTTTCATAAAGAAAGTTTTATTCTCAAATAACTCCTTTCTTTAAAACTATATCACATTCATTTTTCCCATTTTATACTTTTTTGCTTTGAGAGTATGTTCCTCATTAAATGAGTCTAGAACTATCAGTATGTATATATTACGTTACCTTACCTTAGTGTTTACTTATTATAGCATCATAGACTTGCTCAGTCATAAAATAGAATAATGCACACAATAAAAATAGAAACACAACTTATTGAGTTTTAATTTGACCCCTTTGTAGCCAGTTTACAGTGAATTTTAAATCCTCTCCCTTAGCCAATTGTTCCCGTTGTGAACAGATTTATGATGTTAGATGTTTAAATAGACACCAAAGGCAAGATGTCACATAAGTTCAAGCACATGATACAGAAAAGAAACAACCCTGTGAAGAAACACTAGTGAACTGGAGTTTGACCAGTTAAAGGAAACTCATCCTAGAATAAATATATTCTTGAACACATTCATCTTGCAGCCCACAGAGAGACCAGGGAGCAAGCTGGTCTAAGAATGGCCAAGGGCAAAAAGCAGAAAAAGAGAATCAAAGTGTCCCAAGAATTCCAGGGTGCACAGAAATCCTTTGGGGTCCTCTTGGTTTGTGTTGAAATAGGTTCAGCAGAATTATACCCTTTCTTTCCTCAGAGTTTGGGTCTGGCAATGGGTAGGTCTAGAATCACTGATGTGGTCCTTCCTTGTAGAAATGTAGCAAAGAAAGGCTAATGGACAAAGACACAGAGCACACAGAAGACTGACGATTGCAGCAGACACCGGCCAGAAAGCTGACATTTCTTTCTACAGTTTTCTTTAACAGAGGGTCAAAATTTCTAGGGAAAAACTGAATGAAGGTAAAGGAAAAAAAAAATCCCAGTCAAACTGTTGCCTTTGTCAATAGATATGGATTCCAACCTCCTTAAGTATGAGAATCTTTTATAAAATAAAAATGTTATGACTATCCTTCATGGAACTGGCTAGGGCCTACTACTGACCAAGAACACACAAAATTATCAAGTATCTACAAAAAATTCAGAAATATTTTAAGTAAGTGCATATAAAATTAATTGCAAACACATGTACATACAACTAAACCTTACAAGTTAGTGTTGCCAATGACATTTATTTAGACTACAGAAAATGTTTTTCTTTTATTTGTTTCAATTCAAGGGAATTATAAAGATCCCATATAGTGAGATGAAATTTTGAACTTTTCATCACCATATTTTGCTTTTCTGTCCCTCCAATCCCATACTTCCTTAAAGGCAGAATACATACTACCAAGTCACAGGGTATGTTGACAGGAAATATTGTAGAACTGAGGCACAGCTGTCAAGATCTGGATTCTAGGTTTTATAGTTTACACTACTGGAAATACTTGAATATTCACATAGAAAGACTTTAGAGAAATGAATGATCTCTCTGCAGGTATCTATTTTTAACAACTAGATAAATGTGTATATAATATGTCATGTCTTATCTGAGAAGTTATAGTCTCATTATTTTAAAACAAGTCCTAGATATGTTTGTTTGTTTGTTTTGGGGGGAGGTGCCCAGGAGAGTCAGCAGTCATGCATCTGGTTAAGCTCATACCTTAACAATGTGTAAAGACCAGGCTTTGAGTCCCCATTTCTCAGATGCAGAGAGCACCTTCACAAGTAGTGAAATAAGTACTGCATGTGTCTCTTGGTCCCTCTCCCTTTCTAGCTCTCTCTTCCCTTCCAATTTGGGCACTGGACACCAAACCCTAGCAATAACTCTGGTGGCAATTTAAAAATATTTACATGTACTTATTCTGAAAATACTTTCACATAGCAGTTTTATAGTTGTTGTTTAGCTTTATTGGTTGTTTATATAAATACAACCCCATAAAAGTTACTACTTCTTAATACTCAAACATACTTCCAATGTATATGACTCTTTAAATTGTTATTTAAATTCCTTTAATTCAGGTCCAAACAAAATCTACATGTTTTATTATTCATTAAAAAGACTCTTCTAATCTCTTAACAATTCCCCTTCCCTTCTTGATTCACACTTTTTAAAAGATCATTTAGGAGTGGGGCAGTAGCGCAGCGGGTTAAGTGTAAGTGGCGCCAAGCACAAGGACCCAAGTAAGGATCCCAATTTGAGCCCACGACTACCCACCTGCCAGGGAGTCGCTTCACAGGTGGTGAAGCAGGTCTGCAGGTGTCTGTCTTTCTCTCCTCCCCTTTGTCTTCCCTTCCTCTCTCCATTTCTCTCTGTCCTATCCAACAACGATGACATCAATAACTTCTTCTAGCGTTTGCCCTTCTTCCGTAGCCAGTCAACAGCGTCAGGTTGAGCCTGATGTAAAGTTTCGAGACCTCCTTTGAATCTGGAGAGGTGGCAGTCGTTGACTATGTGGGTCATAGTCTATCTGTAGCCGCAGGGGCAGTTCGGGTCGTCTCTGGCTCCCCAGCGGTGGAACATAGCGGCACACTGGCCATGGCCTGTTCGATAGCAATTGAGGACTACAACAAGAAAACAACAAGGGCAAAAAAATGGAATAAATAAATAAATATTTTTTAAAAGATCATTTGTCTCAGATCATTAAACTCATTCTTGCTAAGGGCAATTGTTTGTCTCTGGTATCTTTAACTTGTTCATTTGTTCCCAGTATCTTCAATAAACTGGTAGTTAGCTAGATTTAGAAACTTGTATAAAATGGCTTTTAATTTTCTTAGCAAACACAGGTGTGTTTCTATTTACATCACACCAGGAATCGTGTATATGTAATGGGTTCTATTTTAGCATACTAAGATTGAGTCCTTGATTTCAGAAAGCAATAACAGAAGAATTACTGAAAAGTACATCCATCAAAAGGAATAAGTGCCTTTTAATTGGTGAGATTGCAGTCATAGGTGAAACAGCATCACAACCCTACATAAATTTAAGATTTTGATGGGAAAGAGACTTTCAAAATTACTTCCATACTGAATTATGATGAGAAAGCACATCTTCTAAAAGGCAACTTCCAACACAACACAAGTAACTACCTATGATCCATGAATAATTTTGGAAGCCAATGTGAAATTCACCCTATTCAAGGGACAGAGTTACCATGGAGGACAAAACATGAGAATGAGTATTGGGAAAGATCTCAAGATGTTGGAATGGATCAATTAGTTGAAATACGGAGAAGAGAGCACCGAATCCTCCTCCCAATCCATATCAAATAATATTGCATCCGCCGACCACAACCTAATCAACGCAACGATTGCCACCTCAACATGTTTCACCTCAGACTGTGTCCAGAGACTTCACGTGTGGAATGACAACCCTTCAGCTTCATTACTCGGGTGAGACCTTTCCTTTTATAGTACACTCTAATTTCATCTCAGGTCGTTCACTTTCTAACAAAGTCCCATAACCTAGATATACACCAGTTTCTGTGAGAGAGAGCTTATGTTCACACGTATCCATAAACTACTGCAAAATATATACCTGAAAGCAGAAGTACATTAGAGTTTGCAGTGAGTACCTCCCTAACACTTCCTCTCCACTATTCCAAGCTTTGGGTCCATGATTGCTCAACAATTTGTCTGGCTTCATATGTTAACTCTCTTTTCAATCACCAGGTTCCAGATGCCACCAGGATGCTGGCCAGGCTTCACTGGATTGAAGACCCCACCAATGTGTCCTGGAGCTCAGCTTCCCCAGAGACACACCCGACTAGGGAAAGAGAGAGGCAGACTGGGAGTATGGACCGACCAGTCAATGCCCATGTTCAGCAGGGAAGCAATTATAGAAGCCAGACCTTCTACCTTCTGCAACCCTCAATGACCCTGGGCCCTCAATGACCCTGGGTCCATGCTCCCAGAGGGATAGAGAATGGGAAAGCTATCAGGGGGAGGGGGTGGGTTATGGAGATTGGGTGGTGGGAATTGTGTGGAGTTGTACCCCTCCTATCTTATGGTTTTGTTAATTTACCCTTTCTTAAATAAAAAAATAAAAAATAAAAATAAATTTAAAAAAAGAAATACGGAGAAGAGATGAAGATTAATGCCATGAGTCACAACTCTCTGATATGCTAGAAGCTACTGATAAACAGCAATGTATGTGTAAATATAAGGTGATCCCAAGAAGGGGTGAATTTCCCTATGTTTGAAAAAACACAGAGCAGAACTTGGACTAGAGGTGGTATAGTGCACCAAAGTAAAAGACTCTGGGGTGGGGGTGGGGGAATTGTTCAGGTCCTGGAACATGATGGTGGGGGGGGCTTAGAGTGTTATGTGGGAAATTGAGAAATGTTACACATGTACCAACTACTGTATGTTACTGTTAATTATAAACCTTTAATCCCCTAGTAAAGAAAAAAAAATTCCCTACCTTACCAGTGGAGGCATTTTTAATAAATTTTGATCACCTTGAACATAAATATAAGCTTTTAAAGATAAAGAAAAATCACCAAATATCAACTTATCATAATAATTTCAAATAGCACTTACACATATAAAATCAGATATGACAATTCTCTGTTCTCACAATTCATGAAATAGTTTATGGCATGCACTTTTGTCATAATAATGAACTTTAATGACACATCATTTTTTAACTATATAACATTGTGTTTATATGCAATGTTGTTTTAAATACATCATGTTTTAAACATTGTGCAACGTTGTTACTGGAGACAAAATTCCATGACTTCTGAAAAATTCTAAAATATTTACTCTTCTTCCTCTCTGAACATCTCAGCCAAGTCTTTGGTCTTTTCAATTTCATCTTTTAAGCAATTTATGAAAAGATTATTTCTTCTAATCATTAACTTGCAGTTAGAATATGGTTTAGCAAACTCAGAGAAATCTGGAATAAGCTATAGATTTGTGTAATTTTCCACCAATGTCCCACTAAGCATCCAAAATGTTAATTTCAGGATTATGGGTCTCCCCATACATAGTACTGCACTATTCAAGACAGAAGATGAAGAAAGGTTGGAAGTGAAAGAAAAGAAGGAGAGAGATAATAACAAATAAAAATTGTGAGTGTTACCAAGTAAGATACTTGGGAGAAAAATTAATCTTTGTATTTGGGGATATGCAAATTGTGTCATAATCTATCAGTCATGTAAAAAAGCCAAAAGGGGATAAGAGAATGTATAAATTTGGATAATAGTTATTGATGTGTCTGAAAATAACTGAGGAAAAAATCACTAAATTTGACAAATTTTCTAAGAAGTAAATTAAGTGTTTTGCTATTACATGAATGGATGTTCTAGAAAGAAATTAAAAATGTTACAGAAGCTAGTCCAGAAGACCTCACAGTGGATAAAGCATTGGAATCTCAAGCATGAGGTCCCAAGTTCAATCCCATGTATCAGAGTAATGTCTGGTTTTCCTCTCTCCCTCTCTCTCTTTCTGAGTAATGTCTGGTTTTCTCTCTCTCTCTCTCTGTCATCTTTCTATAATAAGAAAATAAAATCTAAAAAGAAATTATAGAAAGGACCAGGTGGTAGTGGACCAGGTTAAGCAGACATAGTATGAAGTGTAAAGACCTGCACAAGGATCCAGGTTCGAGCCCCTGGCTCCCCACCCGCAGCAGGGGGGGGACTTTACAAGCAGTGAAACAGGTCTGAAGGTGTCTGTCTTTCTCTCCCCCTCTCTATCTTCCCCTCTCCTCTCAATTTTTCTCTGTCTTATCCAATGAAATGAAAAAAATGGCCAATGAAATGAAAAAAATGGCCACCAAGAGCAGTGGATTCATAATTTTGGCACCAAACCCCAGCAATAACACTGGATAAAAAGAAAGACAGACAGAAAGAAAGAATGAATGAATGAAAGAAAGAAAGAAAGAAAGAAAGGGTGAAAGAAAGGAAGGAAGGAAGGAAGGAAGGAAGGAAGAAAGAAAGAAAGAAAGAAAGAAAGAAAGAAAGAAAGAAAGAAAGAAAGAAAGACACCTGCAGACCTGCTTCACCATTCATGAAGCATTCCCCCTACAGGTGGGGAGAAGGGACTGGAACCCGTGTCTTCTGCATGATATGTGCTTAACTATGTGCACCACAGCCCAGCCTCCTGGATGTTAATATCATGGTTTGTACTGTGCTTTGGTGTTGCCAAGGTTTCTTTTGTTCCTGGCCTATAGAGAATCTTATGAGATTGGGGCAATGACTTCTACATGTAAGAAAACCAGGCTTTCTTATACTCTTTCAAAATGATTTTTAAGATAATTTAAAAGAGTGGTCTGGGAGGTAGTGCAATGGTAAAGCTTTGGAATCTCAAGCATGAGGTTGCGAGTTCGATCCCCAGTAGCACATGTGCCAGAGTGATGTCCGGTTCTTTCTCTCTCTCCTCTTATCTTTCTCATAAATAAATTTAAAAAATACTTTTAAAAAGATAATTCAAAAGTTGGAAAAACTGAATCGAAAGAGTCTAGCCTCTTTCCTCTCTGACATTTGGATCAGACTTAAACCAGCTATTTTTATTCTGACAAATCAACTTTTTTCATTGAACCAAATCAACAATTTCTTAGAAGCTTAATTAGTGAAAACACTTCATTTATGGTCAAAGAAATTGGAAATGGCAGTGTGTTTACTCCAGAGATATAAACTCAATGTTTGGATTCTAAAGTGTATGTGGAATTGGTAATTAGTTGGAAAGCAGACGTAAAATATAAAACTTCAGCTACTAATAGTTGTAATTTTCTAAATCTTTTCATTGTCTTTATTTATTTATTGGATAGAAACACAGAAATTGAGAGGGGAGGGGGAGATAGAGATGAAGAGAGACAGAGAAACACCTGCAGCCCTGCTTCACCACTCACAAAGCTTTCCCCCTGCATGGGGGGACCAGGAGCTCAAACCCAGGTCCTTGTGCACTGTAATATGTGTGCTCGCCCAGCTGAGCCACCACTTGGCCACTTGGTAGTTTTAACTTTTTTAAAGAAAGAATTGAAATCAACTGAAAAACACAAAACCACACAAGAATCTGTGGAGAAGAAATGCAATAGAACTTCAGTCAAGTTAGGCCGTCTTGTACCTGGTATCTGGAGAGTTGGTAGACACTGCTCTTGGTACAAAAAGTGCAAATATTTATGTTATATTTATAATCTACAATATAATGTATAAAATATATAAGCATAAAAGTATAGATGGCCTTTAGTAACTTACCAACTGTTTGCACAACACATTCAATCATTAACACTATGGTTTTGATGGATGATTAACTTCTCTCCAATCTGCGACCAGACTCACCACTTCACCTCTTCCTTAAGACCACAGGAATTAAAAAAAAAGAAAATTCAGGTATTTTCTAACTCTTATTATGAAGCCTATCATGTACAAAGAAATAGGCCTGACTCAGATTCTTATGTGTCAGAATTCTTTACCTAGGAAAACAAAAACGCTCTTAGGGTTATGAATTAAAACTAGAGGTGTAGTGTATTGCACCAAAGCAAAAGACTCTGGGGGAAGGGGAGAAAGGGAGAGGCACAGAGGAGCTGCATGGATGACTGATGTTTATCCTGGGATGGGGAGGAGGGTGTATAGAGGTCACAGAAATGTGTGGTAGGTTCAGTGTGGAATTTTATCTCTGTAAACGTATGACTTTATAAACCATTATTAAATCACTAATAAATATATAATTTATAATTATCAGGAGAAAATAAAACACTAATATGGTTTATTTGCAATGAATTAGACACTCAATACATGTCATATATCTAAATTTTACAATAAAATAAGTATATTTTCCCATTATACAGATGGGAAAAACTGCGGTCCACTAACATAAGGAAGAATCATGTTCTCGGGGAACAGGCTGTGGTGCAGCGAGTTAAGTTCACACGGCGTGAAGTGCAAGAACTGGCATAAGGAACCCAGTTCAAGCCCCATCTCTGTACCTGAAGGGGGCTGCCTCACAAGCAGGGAAGTAGGTCTGCAGGTGTCTTTCTCTCCCCCCATCTTCCCCTCCTCTCTGTCTTATCCAATGACAGCAATAACAACAATAATAATAATGATAAACAACAATGACAACAAAAGGGAAAACAGCCTTCAGGAGCAGTGGATTCATAGTGCAGGCACCCAGCCCCAGCAATAATCCTGGAGGCAAAATAATAATAATAATCATGCTCTCTACAAAGTGTATAAGTTATCATTTGACTGCATTCAATCAGATGCCAAGCCTGTCCTCTTTCCATTTGTGCTTTGTACTTGAACCCAGCCTTTTTAAGAATCCCTGTTATTGCGTTTCACTGTTTCCTCTTACTGAATCTTCTTCACCCATTTTCACACCAACTAGCTTTCATCATCTATCCTTCTCTCACAACTTCATTGTATTTGACACTCTCATTGAACCAAATTACAAGCATGTATTGTTAGTCCTGGTTTCTTTTTTTAAATATTTATTTATTTTATTTGATAGGACAGAGAGAAACTGAGAGGAGAATGGTTTTATAGAGAGGGCAAGAGAAAGAGAGATACCTGTGGCCCTGTTTCATCACTAGTAAAGATCTCCCACTGAGGGTGGGGTCCAGGTCTTGAACCCAGATCCTTGCACATGGCAATGTGTATGCTCAACCAGGTATGATATCACCTAGTCCCTAGTCCTGGATTCCAAAAAAAATTTTTTAGTCGAGATTTCTGGACATTTTCTTACTTTACTGGAGAGATTATTGGTTTATAGTCCAGTTGACAGTCAAATACAGTAGTT
This sequence comes from Erinaceus europaeus, assembly GCF_950295315.1. Lineage (NCBI taxonomy): Eukaryota > Metazoa > Chordata > Mammalia > Eulipotyphla > Erinaceidae > Erinaceus > Erinaceus europaeus. Next base: position 47,613,808 of record NC_080179.1, on the reverse strand, counting down.
GGTACATGTGTAACATTTCTGTTTTCTGCTTAACACTTTAACCAGCCACCTTCACTTAGGTCCTCCTCAGCCATCGTGTCCCAGGACCTGAACACCCCCACTCTGCCCCAGAGTCCTTTACTTTGGTGCATTACACACATTTTAATGTCTTTCTGGCACTTATTCTACTCTTTCCAGGATATATTCTTCCTCTTCCTCTAACAACTTCATCTAATCTTTTCTCATTTGTTAAAAATGAATTGCCTTATCCATTGGTAATCACAAAACCTGAACTATCACCATGATGCTTCTTCCTCCTCATATCTAAATAACTCTGAAGTCAAACTGTGCTTCCCTACCTCTAGCAAATCAGGAACACAACCTGAACTCTTATCTGTCAATGGATATAAATGAAACATAGCCCAAATTTGTGTAGTATTTCCAAAGCATACCCCCATGGGTTATTCAAATTCTCTTGCATGTTGATTTTGCTTTATTTTTTGTTTGCTATTTATTAGATAGAGACAAGAGAGAAACTGAGAAGGGAGGAGAGATAGAGAGGGTCAAGAGATACCTGCAGCCCTGCTTCAACACTTGAAAAGCTTTCCTCTTACAGGTGGGGACCAGGGGCTTGGACTTAGGTCCTTCTGCACTGTAATGTGTGTGCTTAAACAGGCGCGCCACAGCACCTGGCCCCCTAATTTTGTTTTATTTTTTTCTCATTTCTTTTAGTAATAAATATGTGTGAAGTACTTTTTTAAGGAATAATTGTCATGCCTCGATGCAGAGGAGAGAAAGAAAGAGAGAGAGAGGAGATCTGTTGCAGAGAGGGAACACAATTCTTTATTTTCACGGGCACCTCAGAGTTGGGTGAGAGCACAGTGGTTCGGGCCACATGGAGCTAACCAAAATGGCTGCCTCATGCAGCAACCTTCCCTGCATCTAATCACCAAAGTGAAAAGTGGGCAAGAGAGTGAGGGGCAGAAGAAGGGCTTTATAGGGCAAAAACCAGGAGTGATGAGCGGGGACAGGATTGGTTGGGAAATGCACTCCGAGAATGTCCCAACTCTTGTGAGAACTAGCAATAGCCTGAGGGGACAACATGGTGGAACAGGTGCTCCGAGAATGTCCCAACTCTAGCAATAGCCTGAGGGGACAACATGGTGGAACAGGTGTTCCAAGAATGTTCCAACTCTTGCAGGAACTAGCAATAGCCTGAGGGGACAATATGGTGGAACAGGTGCTCCAAGAATGTCCCAACTCTCAAGGGAACTGGCAATAGCCTGAGGGGACAACTTGGCAGTTGTGACTGCATCTGCACAATTTCCCAGCATCTCCCCCTTTCCTTATTTCTGTCTTTACTCACAAAGTTTAAGACTAAGCACTTTGCATTTATACCAAGACTAATATATGAAAAATCAAAAGAGGAAAAAAACCTAAATTTTTGGAATGTTTCTGGACATCTCCAGAAACCTTGGCTGCATACAGCATTTTTATGTAAAGTCAATTAAGTTTCAGAGTACTCTGAGCAAAATTTTTCACACAAAAATTTTTGGTCATTCAACACATTCACTCACAAAACACAACTGGCCAGTCATAGCATAAGCTATTCAGAGAAGGGGTAGGAGAGAGGACTCTGTGAACCAGATTTTTCAGATTCCCCCATGTCATATTATGGGTCCTGGGGTGCGTCATGAATCTAGTCCTCTTGCAGTATTTCTTATTCCTCAGGGATAACAGCACCATCATGCAGGTATTGCCGGACATGGCAGGCAGGAACCCAGACAGGTTTGGAGTAATTCTGTGAAAAAAGGAATGTGAAACCCCTCTCCATGGTCAATAGGGGGTCAGGCCCTTCCCAAATTTTATTGAGTGGGTCTTTCCATTTGACCTTAATAGCTGGGAGGGTGAATGGTGTTTGCCAATGAAGAATAATAGGAGATAGGTCCGAGTTTTTGTAAATATTAAAGAGATTTAATGTAGTTAAGGCTTTTGCTAGCTGGATATTGGGGGGGGTACATTCGCCCTTTATCTTTATTTAATTGAACCTTAAGGGTTTGATGGGCCCTCTCGACAATGCCTTGTCCCTGTGGATTATAGGGAATGCCTGTGGTATGAGTAATGTTCCAGAGGGAACAAAAATCTTTAAATTATTTGCTGGTAAATGAAGTCCCATTGTCAGTTTTCAGTTGAAGAGGTAAGCCTATTACAACAAAACAGGAGAGCGTATGGCTTATAAGCTTTTTAGAGCTTTCTCCCATCTGAGCTGTCGCCCACATAAATTTAGAAAAGGTATCAATTGAGACAAACACATATTTTTGTTTGCCAAAGTTGGGTATGTGGGTGACATCGATTTGCCAAAGAGCATTTGCTTTTCTTCTTCTAGCCTTTGCCCTTCTTCCATAGCCAGTCAACAGCCTCAGGTTGAGCCTGATGTAAAGTTTCGAGACCTCCTTTGAATCTGGAGAGGTGGCAGTCGTCGACTATGTGGGTCATAGTCTGTCTGGAGCCGCAGGGGCAGTTCGGGTCTTCTCTGGCTCCCCAGCGATTGAACATAGCAGCGCACTGGCCATGGCCTGTTCGATAGCAATTGAGGAGCCTCGGGGGTTAAGCCCAAGAGTTTGAATAGCAGGTGTTTTTATGAGACCTGCACAGGAAGAACATGTAGCAAGAATATGTTTCAACTGTGCTAAAGGAACATCAGGAAATCGAGCTCGAAGGCCTTTAAGATTAATATGGGTTTGGGAATGAAAGTCAGCAGGATTAGAGACAGAGGATAGGAGAATTCCTGTGGAGGTGAGGCAGTCAGCTGCAGCATTACCTTCGGATAGGGGACCAGGAAGAGGGCTGTGGGAATGAAGGTGTTGAACGGACAGTGGATGCGTTAGAGAACAGAGCATAGAGGTAATTTGAATTAAGAGAGGGGAAAGTGGGTTGTCATCAATTCTCACATAAGAATGAGCAAGCCATGGAAGTAAGTTAACAGTATACACACTATCAGAAAAAAGGTTGAAGGATTCTGGTACGGCTTTTAAAGTTCTTTGTACTGAGGGGAATTATCAGGAAGCTCAGTAAAGAGAGGTTTGGGATATTGCTGGCCTGGATAATATATAAGGGCAGCAGCTCCCTTTTCTCTACCATCAGTGAAGACTGTAGGAGCAGAGGGGATGGGATCTTGAGAGAAAATTTTAGGTAATAATAGAGGCAAAAGAGGTAATGAAGCTATCGATTTATTAGATGGAAAATGGTTATCTATTTGTCCTGGAAACGCCACTAAACTTATGGCAAAACGAGAATGGTGGCATATGAGCCACTCTGTATCTGTGAGAGAAAAGGGAAGAATAATTGAATCCGGTTCTTTTCCTAAAACCTGCACTGATCTATTTCTTCCTTGGCGAACCATGAATGCTAATGCATCTATCTCAGTAAGGAGTCTTGGAGCTCTGCCTACGGGTGTATGAAGCCACTTGAGAACCCCATGGTTCTGCCACAGTGCCCCCACTACCATGGGGTTGGAGTTAAAGATTATAAGGTTTACCAGAGAGAAGGGGGAGAATCGAACAAGGTGCATGTCGTGGAGGTACTGGTTAATCCTTTCCAGTGCCAAGGAGGCTTCAGGAGTTAACACACGTTTTGAGGAGGGCTGTTTGTTTCATTTTAACAGGTCAAACAGTGGTTGGAGGCAGCTAGTAGCCAGATAAAGATACTCCCTAAGCCTATTTAAATTCCCAAGAAAACTTTGTAAAGAAGCAAGAGTGAGATTACAAGGTTTTAAGGGACGAATCTGCATTAGAGAAATCTCTGAACCTAAGAAAGATATTGGAGGAATTAGCTGTACCTTTTCAGGAGCTACATTAAGGCCACTTTTCTTTAAGGCAGGAATAAGAGAATCACGTAGTGCACAAAGATCTGTATCTAATTCTCCCCATATTAAGACATCATCCATATAATTAAGAACCTTAATGCCCTTACGAATATATGGAAAAAGGGCAGATTTAACAGCCTGTTGACAAATAGTAGGACTATTGGCCATGCCCTAGGGCAGTAACACCCATTCATGTCTATAGGCAGGGCTGGTGTTATTAATAGAAGGAACAGAGAAGGCAAAACGTTTACAATCTTGTGGGTGCAAAGGAATAGAAAAAACAATCCTGTATATCAATAGCTATGATTGGAATTCCTGTGGGAATTGCAGAAGCAAAAGGCAAACCTCTTGGGGGAACCCCAGACCTGCATGGTTTTATTAACCGCATGGAGATCTTGGAGGAGGCACCATTTTCCCGAGTGCTTTTTAATCACAAAGACAGGAGTATTCCATGGGCTTCAGGAATGACAAATGTGTCCCAAGGACAACTGCTCTCGGACGAGCTCTTTTAAAATTTCTAGCTTCTCCCTAGGCCAAGGCCACTGTTCCACCCAGACAGGCTCATTAGAAAGCCAATCTAAGCAGGGAGTTTGGTTACAAACAGTGGAAGTTAGTATTGGGGGTGCTGGTTAGATCTAGAAGTCTCATAGGAGTGGGTGTTGTGCTCTGCGGAGGCATCTGTGGATATTATAACATAAAGAGACTCCATCAGATCTCTGCCCAGTAGGTTGATGCTAATATCAGCTACCAAAGGAGGAAAGTGTCCAGTAGTCCCTTCTGGGTCTTCCCACATAAGTGAATCTCCTGTGAGAAAGGATTGGATCAACCCTCCAACACCATGTAAATGGGGTCCTGGGAGGAGTTCCCAACTCTGGGGAAGCTCTGCTTGCCTTAAGATCTTTTCTGCCCCCGTGTCAATCATAATATTACCAGTCCTTACTGTCATAGTAGGGTGACCTCATTCTAAAACAGGAGTGGTCCACAAAATCTCAGGCTCTGAATTAGTGCCATTCAGGGGGGTGCCATTTTTATGAAACTTGGACCAACAATCTCTCCTCCAGTGAAAACCATTCTGGCATCTAGGACAGGGTTTTCGTGGCCTCTGGATCCCTGACTGGAGGCGGGGTTGCCCTGACTGGAGGTGGGGTCACGGCTTATTTTCTGGACACTGGTTACGCCAATGCCCTTGGCGACCACACTCAAAGCAAGCTCCCTTTTGCTTTCGTGGGGTTGCTGCATAGGCCTGTGTCATAGTGGGTGCCTCATAAGAGCCCGGTCTAAGTTCCTGTGTAGCTAAGATCCAGGCATCTGGGTGTTCATGTTTAAGACTAAGGCATGCCTGATGGAATTCTGGAATCATGCCATCCCAGACAATAGTATGCAGGAGGAGAAAACAGGCATCAGGATTATAAATCTTTCTCTCTAAGCTTGACTGGACCCTGGCAATAAAACTAGCTAGGGATTCGTCGCGTTCTTGGTGAAAGGAGAGAATGAGGGCTGAGGCCACTCCCTTGGGTGGTGTTAACCTCTCCCATGCTTGTGATGCGCAAATGCGTACCTGTTCAAAATAACCAGCTGAAAACTTGGCCTCTGCTTGCTGAATTCCAGTTTCAAAATCTCCCGCTCCAAACAGTGCATCGAAATTCCACTCCAGCTGATTCTGACTATTTCTCCGGGATGCTGTAAGCATTCATCACGAAAAAAATGCCTCCCATTGCAGGAAGACAGGGCCTGGGAGCATAGCACAAGTTACATCCCTCCAATATTGGGGGGTATTAAGGTGCTGGAGAAAGCCTCATAAAATGGACTTTGTCCATAGGACATGATCTCCGTCCTCCTTAACTACTTGACAAAGTATTTTAATATCTTTGGAGGAGTATGGATGTCATGCCTGAGGGTTTTGTCTGTTGGGGCACATTTACTGGGAAGGTATGGACTTGCTTTGATAGTGAGGTAGCAGCAGGGGGAGGAGTCATGGAAGTGGAAACTGCTCAAGGAGCGGCAGCAGCAGCCAGAGAAGCCAAATATGTGTCTGCCAAAATGAAATTCTTGGGGAAAAATGCAGAGGGCTTAGAGTGGGTAAGCGCCAAGACAATATACCTTAACTCTTCTATCTCACCCTCAAGGTCCCTTAACTTTTTGGGAGGGCACCTTATATATACACCGAAAGCTGCATACATGGGCAAGAGGATCCACGGTGCAGCCCCAAGTAAAATGTCTCCGAGATAGAAAAGCTGTCTCATGAGAGAAGAGTAGAGGGTTTGGGAAGCCTCTTCATATAGTTCTCCCATGGTGGAGAGGAGCACGAGGCCGCAGAGAGTCAAGCGGCTGTATACTTACCTGCGTCCAGATTGGTTGGTCCCTGTTCAGGCGCCAGGTGTCATGCTGTGACGCAGAGAGGGGGAGAGAGAGAGGAGATCTGTAGCAGAGAGGGAACACAATTCTTTATTCGCACGGACACCTCAGAGTTGGGTGAGAGCACAGTGGTTCAGGCCACGTGGAGCTAGTCAAAATGGCCGCCTCACACAGCAACCTTCCCTGCATCTAATTACCAAAGTGAAAAGTGGGCAAGAGAGTGAGGGGCAGAAGAAGGGCTTTATAGGGCAAAAACCAGGAGTGATGAGCGGGGACAGAATTGGTTGGGAAATGCACTCTGAGAATGTCCCAACTCTTGTGAGAACTAGCAATAACCTGAGGGGAAAACATGGTGGAACAGACGCTCCGAGAATGTCCCAACTCTTGCAGGAACTAGCAATAGCCTGAGGGGACAACATGGCAGATGTGACTGCAACTAATATAGATGGAATGCTTACAGTGAGTGAAGTATTCAGTATTAAACCCTTTCCATTCACCTCTCAACAATAGTTCTCAAATCCATTGTGTCGTTAATACACTATCTTTCCTGGGGACCTTAGAGTATCCCATAGGAGAGACCATACCTATCACCAGCCAGCTTCCAATATCCTGTGTTTCTTCTCTCTCTTCTAACCCAGTCCTTTATCAGTCCACGTGCTGAGAATGGTGATTCAGCTTGCACAACCCACCTATGATGTTGCCTCTTCTTGGTGAGTAGATTCACCAGATCAGTGTGTCTTCCCCTAGGCTTCCCAAAGAAATTGTTCTTTCAGTTTGATTCAAACACTTGGTCCTGAAATATTGTTTATACCTTCCCCATAATATTTTCACATCTTTGTCTTTTCCATTACTTGTGTTAGTTCCCAGTTATTGGCCCACTTCTTTTTCTTCTTTTTCTTCTTCTACTTCTTCTTCTTCTTCTTCTTCTTCTTCTTCTTCTTCTTCTTCTTCTTCTTCTTCTTCTTCTTCTTCTCCTCCTCCTCCTCCTCCTCCTCCTCCTCCTCCTCCTCCTTCTTCTTCTTCTTCTTCTCATTATTATTATTATTATCATTATTATTATTATATGATGTATGGAATCAACCCCAGGGCTTCAGGTGTAAGAAGCATGTACTCTTACGCTGAGCCACCTCACAGGCTCATCTTTTATCCTTTTTCATTTTTTTTGCCTCCAGGGTTATTATTGCTGGGATGTCATGCCTGCACTACAAATCCCTACTTCTGGAGGCCATTTTTCCCATTTTGTTGAGCTTGTTGTTATTATTATTCTTGTTGTTGCAACTGCTATTATTATTCTTGGATAGAACAGAGAGAAATGGAGAGAGGAGGGGAAGACAGAGAGAGGGAGAGAAAGACACCTGCAGACCTGCTTCACCACTTGTGAAGCGACTCCCCTGTGGGTGGGGAGCCCAGGGTTCAAACCTGGATCCTTAAGCTGGTCCTTGTGCTTCACACCATGTGCACTTAACCTGCTGCGCTACCACCTGTCCCCATTTTCTTCTTCTTTTTTTATGAAAGCAAAAACATGTGTGTATGTGAGGGGGGGAAAGGAGAGGGAAAGGAGAGAGAGAGAGAGAGAGAGAGAGAGAGAGAGAGAATGCAAAACACTAGCTCTCTGTCTATAGAGTTTCACTTGTTTTACCTCCTTTCTTGCTGCTTTGTGTTGCCAAGGATGTGTGCAAAGCCCCAAGCAGGCAAGGCATGTGCTCTAACATCTCTTTGGTCCCAGGAATCTCTAAGTATTTCTATACCTCCTACCTCCTTATTCTATCCTCTGATTCCACTCTCACATGCTTTCATCAGACCCAGAATTATCTTTCTAAAATACAGATTTGTTCAAGCTATTTTCAAATTATAGCCCATTAGCATATTTAAGTGTTTCCAGACATAGATACCAGCATATGTTTCCAGATCCCCCAGTCCACATTTTGATAGTACATTGCACATTTTGTAACACTAAACATTTTGGCCAAGTCAGACCCATGACCATTTTCCTTAAGATCAATTATCCTCATGCTTATCCTTCTTACCTTTCTAAAATATTGCCTTTCTCTAATTCATATCCAAAACATCAATATTATTTATGTTTCAGAGTATTTTTTATAGCCCTTTAGGAAATTCTATCCCGCCCTTAGGAGACCTATTCTAAAATTCAGTCCCCATGTATATTTTAACTGCCAGTACCTTGTAACTATTTCCACTGCAGTGCTTCTCACAGCTATCTTAAAATTCACCATGCTTTAGAGTTCACACTTTCCATTTTTCTCACAGTATTTTAAGGAAAAAAGTCTCATTGGCTTAGTTTTAACCATGATACTCCTTCATACATAGCAATAGTTTAAATAATCTCCAATATTATCTGATTAAAACACACAGGTAAGATGTATTGACACTTGTCTTGGTGAAATGTGGAAATAAGCCCTCATGACAACAACAATCTTGCAGATCAAAATTCCTTCAATCAAGTGATGGGCATGGGGAGAACAGAATAACATAGCACAAACTAGTGAATAACATAACACAAAGCCCACACATACACACACAGGAAAACATTTATCTAAATGCTATCAGTTATTATAGTTACTTTAGAGTTGTTTCTGTGAAACCAACTTTGATGGTAAATCTGGTGTGACTTTTGCTTTGCTTCTGTCTCTTCCTGCATGTGTGTGGGGACCAGAAAGTGGTACCAAGTAGAGAATAATGTAAACCAAGGGTTTTGCAAAGTAGTTTCTGTTAAAATTCCATACAAACATCCAAGTGGATGGGAAAGCCAACCTGTAAAGGCTATTTTGTAATCCAGTCATCCCCAAATGGGGAGATAACTGCTGGTCTAATTACAACTCATCGTAGAAAATATAAACATTTATATTACAGAAACTAGAAGTAGAAATGACTCCAGGACAACTGAGCAGTTTGCACTTGTTTTCCATGGTGGACTGTTGTACTTGTGCTTACCAGGAGCGAACTCATTTTACCCAATTTGCTCTCAGTTCTCCATAGACAACATACTGTGTGTATCATGTGTTCGCTGCTCCTTGAATCACATTTAAAATTTCAATTTCCTCTAAGCCCTCATTTTACAGCCAAAACGTATAACCAGCTGAATCTATTTTTCTCAGTTCTCCCAAACTCCTGTGGCTTTCTGATTTTTACATTCAGTATGGGCTGAGTGGATGATGAGTAGGTTTCAGGAGCTTTGATTTGAGGTTTTAAATTTTTTCTTGCTCTGAATCTTGAAGACTCCTGCGAGGCAGGAGTGACTTGGGTGAACTAAACAATTTGTGTTTGTTCTCCACTTCACTTCACTATTAAAGTGCTTTCCATTAAGCTGAAGCTTTTAACCTAGTCTGGGCTGTACAGCCATTGTCACTATAGTATATTGCACTCTCTCGATTTTAGATGTTGTCTGATTGAGTAGACATCAGTTTTAAAAGATAGATTGTGCTCATTCTGATTGTTCCTATCCTTTCTCCCCCACCTTTCCCTTATTAATGTAGGCAATAAAAAGACATTAAGTTATGGAAACTGAGCAATACCATTCAAAGCTTATGTGGATATTTGCACTACCAAGTTTATTCCAGCAAGTTCTTTTTTACTTTCCGGAGGTTAACTGAGTCAGTAAAGGAGGGTGTCTGAGTAAGGGGTCTCCTCTATCTTCAGTTGTCTGCAGCAGCAGGTGTCCTTCTCATTCTGATTTCTTAAGGGAAAGCAATACTCAAAAATGGCATATTTAACAATAGCATAAAGCTTATACTTTCTTCTGCAAGTTTCTTGATGTTCAAGGAAAAGACTGCTTTCAGATAGGCAGTTTGCTTTGTGACTGATGACTACAGGCTAAGGAAAGACTACTGACAACTAATAAAAAGTGTCATTATATGCAGCACATTTTCCTTTACACTTCCATGTTTGCAATGCAACTGTACTTAATGTGAAAATAAAGGAAGCATGCATTTGTTACAGTTTAACTCACTGGTGGTTTTTTTTTATAGAACTAATATACATTACAAATTTGATTTTTCTTTTCCCAACTATCAGAGTATTTTAGAAGAATACGACAGAATGTCTGCTTAGAAATGAGGAATTTCTCTCATCTTCTGCAATCAGCAGCCATCCTAGGTGTCTCAATGGAGGATTAGATTGGAAAATGACATAATGAAGAAAAGAAATACAAAGGTTTTCTGTCTTTCTCTCCCCTTATGTGTGTGTATCTTTTTACTGCTTTACCTAATAGGAAAGAGCAACTTTCATTCACTTTAATGTCTTAACACATATTACACACATACACACATGCACAGGTCTCAGCAAAACTATTTATTTGTAGTTCAAAAGACTTAAGTAAGTAGATTCCAGACTCTTGCCCTATACACAACATATTAGAACCTCCTGTTCTCTGAAATTGAACTCTGACTTAAAATCAATATCAATATCTTCCAATGTCTGCATTTTATCAAAGAATGCATACACTTTCCTCCCATTTGATCAGAAATACTAAAGTAGCCCAGGAGGTAGCACAGTGGGTAAAGCATTCTACACATGACATCCCAGATTCAATCCCTGGCATCACATGTGCCAGAGTGATACTCTAGTATGTTCTCTACATCTTTCTTTTCCATAAATAAATAAATAATCTTGAAAAAAATACTAAGAAGATTCCCCTTCCACTGTCCGTAACCTGACCCAGACTCTCAACACTACAACTTGTTATTTGTTCTTGCTCTCAAATTATTTTCAATTGAATTAATTTATTCTGTCTCAAACAACAATAATAAAAATAGTTTATCTCTACTATCATCATAACAAATCCTTTCAGTAGTAGAAGATTCTATATAGATTTTGTTAGATTGATACGCTGTGAGAAAGAACAAGTCCATCTTGGGAAAAGCTTTATGCGATACTAACTTATCTGTTGAAAATTTCACTCATATCTCAGGCAGATAGGTACTCTAGAAATGAAGGCAAGCATTCCTACCACTGACCACTTGTTTACTTTATACAACTTGAATATTCCTTTAAAAATATCATATATGTTAGCAGTTAACTGTCAGGCTCAGGGGAAAATTAGTAAAATCATGGACCAAAAATATACCTACTAGCTTTTTCCAAAATGGAGACCCCAAATATCATCTGCTGTACTTTTCTGACTTTAGGTTCCTGATCATTAAACAGTTTGTTCTGCTTTATATCTTAATGACTTTCAGCCAACAAGTTGCAAATACTACTATAACACCAACCTAACTTCACTGGGCAGACAACCTCACTCAACAATGAGTCCTGGAACCCCGCCTGCCCAGACTCCTCCCCCACTAGGGAAAGAAAGAGAGAGACAGAATGAGAGTATGGATCATCCTGCCAACATCCATGTCCAGTGGAGAAACAATTAGAGAAGCCAGACCTTTCACCTTCTGCACCCCACAATGGTCCTGGTTCTATACTCCCTGAGGGATAAAGAATAGGAAAGCTTTCAAGGGATGGGATGGGATACAGAACTCTAGCAGTGGGAGTTGTGTGGAATTGTACACCTATTATCCTATGGTCTTGTCGATATTTTTTATTTTATGAATAAATTTAAAAATTCATTAATATTTAAGTTGAAAGAGTAACTGTAAAAAATATATATATATATGTAAAATAAAAGCAACATGGGGGAGGGTCCAGGTCCTGGAACATGGTGGCAGAGGAAGACCTAGTGGAGGGTGAATTGCTATGTGGAAAACTGAGAAACGTTACACATGTACAAACTACTTTATTTTGCTATTGACTGTAAACCATTAATCCCTCAATAAATAAATAAAAATAATAAAAAAAATAAAACCAACATGATTTTATGTATACCTCACATTGCTCAGGAAAATATTTTTATTGGACCATAAAGAAATATAAGTACATGGATCTAATACACACTGCCATATCTATCTCTGCTCCATTGATAAATCCAAATAATAACTCTGGTATTAAAGACATGTTCATCTCACATCTGGGAGTCCTTCAGAAAAAAAAAATTAAATTAGCCTTCAACAAAGATGAAGAGTAGAATAAAGCCAAAAGACAGCCTAGACTTTGCTGAGAGACTGTTTCAATTTGCAAAGAGTAGAACAATGAAAGTATCGGCAGCAGGGATTTTATATGTGAGCTATTCAGAGTTCTACAAAAAGATTCTCCTGGAGGTGAGGCATCCTATCCAGCACAGGGATGGGACAGAGAAGGACAAGGAGTTCTGAGAGGCTTTGAAGACTGGAAGTGCTATTGAGAGGTAATCCTTAAAGCTATGGAAAAGAAAGGCATGGCCCAGGCACCAAGTGCTTCATTAGCCATTCTGAAAGATGGTCAGACATCATCTGGAAATCTCCAGCAAAGCAATGAAAAAAAGCATTGCTGGAAATCAAATCCTATGAACGTACTAAGGAATGCAAGCATCTTGTCTCCCAGCTATCTTAAAAAGAAGGAATATTTTTTTTTCTGAAGAAAGTCATTATTTAACCCATAACTGAAGCAGCAGCAGTTTCTAAGCAGCAGGAACCGAAAGACCATGACAAAGTTTCTTGGGTGAATGAAGTTGAGTTGCTCATGTCTTTTTGTAAAACTTGCAGACTGCTTTTCAAATTTTTTTTGAATGGAAACTCAGTGGATCCAATAAAAGTCAAACAACCATGAGGCATGACTGACATACATAACTTACTCAATAGGATTAAAAAAAAATCTTACTCAAAAGATACAGCTATCAGTATAGAATGATTTGGTGCAAAAAGAATACAAGAATATGCCAATTAACAGTTTCAAAGATAGTAGAAGAAAGAAAAAAGAGAGAGAAAAGTCAACATTAGTGAAAAAATAAAATATACAACAGCAGAGAAAAATAAAAAATTGGGACCAGGCACTGTCTCATCTGGTTAAGAGTGCACATAACAGTGAGCAAGGACACAAGTTCAAGTCGGTGGTCCCTACCTAAAGAGGAGAAACTTCATGAGTGGTGAAGCAGAGCTGCAGGTGTCTCTGTCTCTTTACCTTTCCCTCTCCCCTTCCCCTCTCAATTTCTCTCTGTCTCTATCCAATAATAGATAAATAAACATATCTTTTAAAAAGAGAAAAATTCAAAAATTAATGCTTTTACATTACGAATAAGGTAGTCATCCAGTGAAAGAAAATAACAGTTAAGAGAAATACAGAGAAAAAAATAAATCATCTTTATAAGAACAGTAGAAATGTTTAAAAAGTAAGAATTACAAGCAGCATTTGTCAACAAATGCAAATATATAGAGAAAATATGCAAATATCTTAAAATTATGACTTGCCATTGTTACACAGAAGACATATCCAAGAAAATTTTGATAACTTATAGTACTCATTTAAAAGTCTTTAATTCTGTCTCATAATAAAGGAATAGATGATTCAAATTAATAACTTTCCCTGTAAAAATGTTAAAAGATGAAATAATCCCCTAATAATTTTGTGAGTTCATTAGTCCTTAGCAATAATAACATAACATACTAAAGAAGAATTAATATTACTGTCCAAGTTCAGGTCCAAATAAAGAAACAAAAATGCCATATATATATGTATATATATAATATATATATATCAAATAAAATCCAGAAGTATATTTGTACTAATTTTCTCAAATATATCTAAGTAATTTTATTCTATAAATGTAAGATCTTCAATGTCAGAAAGTGAATTAAAGTTTATTTTTCAAATTAAAAGATGAAAAGAGGAAAATCACATGATCCTTTAAATGGATGCAAAGAGCAAGCTAAGAATAGGTGAGAACTCTTTTAAATTCCTGTGATAGATATTGCTAGTGTGCTTGCGCCTATTTGGTTTCTCTTCCTAGCACAGTAGTCTCCCTTGCAGCTGGGACATGATCGTATTAGAAAACTCTTGGCTGTTCATTGTGAGAAGGAGAGCTCCAGACATTTTTATGGCCCAGATTTGTACCATAAAATCTCCCTTGTGGTTTAAAATGTCTGTCTCCTAATTAATAAGTTAACTAGTCTCTGAGAATTAAGAACCACAAAACAGAAGCAACTGGATGTAGCGGAGCACCCAGGACAACTGGCAAACATAACCACATGTGGGAAGAGAACAAACCAGACTCTTATGGTCAACAATATTTATACACCTTTCCCACATTTGGGAGCTACTCTTTTCCCTGATCCAGATTTGTGGTCCTTTTTCCAGTCATAACATCATCTCCTTAGACAATAACTTGGATCCACCCGCATATCAGATGTCAGGCTCAAAAAAAAAAAATTAGTAAAGTCATGGGTCCTTTGGAATATAACTAAAATAGACCTACTAGCTATCACCAAAACGGAGACCCCCCCAAATCTTCATCTTCAATATTCCAGCCTTTAGGTTCATGATTATTCAGCAATTTGTTCTCCTTTATAAGTTAACTCTTTTTTCAGCCACCAGGTTCCAGATGCTACCATGATGCCAACCGAATCTCCTTGGACAAACAACCCCACCAATGTGTCCTGAAGCCTTGCTTCCCCAGTGCCCCGCCCCAACAGGGAAAGAGAGAGGCAGGCTAGGAGTATGGATCGACCTGCTCACATCCATATTCAGTGGGGAAACAATTACAGAATCTAGACATTCCGCTTTCTGTACCCCATAATGACCCTGGGTCCATACTCCCAGAAGCTTAAAGAATAGGAAAGCTATCAATGGAGGGGGTGGGATATGGAGCTTTGGTGGTCGGAATTGTGTGGAGTTGTACCCCTCTTATCCTATGGTTTTTGTCAGTGTTCCCTTTTTATAAATATTTTTAAAAGGCAAAAAATTAATTAAAAAATAAAATCAACTTTTACAGATTGAGATATTGATAGTGGCTATTAGTAGTTAATATTGAGCACCCTACAAAAACACATTAAAGCTGATAATTAACATGAGAAAATGAGAAAAAAGAAACAAAGAAGTATAGGGATAAATAATATATTAAGTCTTTTGGTGGTGGGAATGGTGTTTATGTACACTCCTATTAATTTGTAGTCATATAAATCACTATTTAAGTAATGTGAGAGGGGAAAAACTGATCGAATGTCTCAAACTTTTAAAAGCACAGACTGAGTTTTTTTAATACATAGGCTGAGTCTTTGATATGTTGAATCTCTTAAAAGCTTAGTCCAGGGATAACAAAAGCAACTGGTGGCCTAGCTATATGTAAATAATGTCAAAGGACATAAAATACGGTGGTGGTGTTTCTGATACAGCAAATCCTTATGCCGGTCCTTGAGCTTTGTGCCTCGTGCACTTAACCTGCTGTGCTACTGCCCAACTTCCAATACAGCAAATCCTAGCAAAGGGATATTTCAAAGTTAACCCAATTGCCAAACAATGTGATTATTGCAATAACTATCTATTGTCTTCTTAAACCCTAAAATAACAGGAATCTCCTGCTTCCTCTAGAGAGCCTATGTTTCTCCCAATCCTGGAACCCCTGGGATGGGGCTCACTTCCGTGCATGCTTCTCTCAAGTCAGGCCAAATGATATTGCATCCGCTGATTCCAACCTAATCAATGCAGCAAGTACCATCTCAGCATACTTCACCTCAGACTGTGAACAGAGACATCAGGCATGGAATGCCAACCCTTCACCCTCATCACTCGGGTGAGACCTTTCCTTTCATGGTATTCTCTAATTCCATTCCAAGAGGTTCACTTCCTAAACAAAGTCCCAAAACCTAGATATAGGCCAGGTCCCATAAGATAGAGCATATGTTCACATGTATCCATAAATTAGGGCAAAATATATACCTGAAAGCAATAATACACAATAGTCTGCAGTGAGTCAGTATCAAGTTCATAATGAAATAGTGTCCACTTAGACTTAGAAACCCCCTCACCTACTTCCTATTACAGTTCTCTCACTCACTCCAAAGCTAACCTTAGCAAAGCAAGTACTGCAAAAACTGAACAAGGGCAAGAGACTGGCATAATTTAACGATGACTCTTTAGTTACTATCAGGCCATTCCACAAGCTGGGGCCCTAATCAGGGAGTCCTGAGATTCCCAAACAGACTTGATGGGCCTAGAACTCAAATAAATCCCTCTCTCCATTGTTAGTGGTCATTTCTATCAGGAACAGCAAAATAGACCCCTTTGTGGGTCCCCATAGGATTTTGCCCTCAACTTGGATCAATAATGGTAGAGAATGTTCCATCCTCTGAAGGGAGGATGGACAACATACTCTGTGCTACACCTGAGGAAGATGGGTCGATACCGGAGCAGCATGGAATGTGAGCTCAGATCTAGAGGGATACAGAGTTCACACAGGCTCCTAAGCTAATTATGGGCCCCAGATCACATCACATCGATGAGGTTTACAGTCAACAATATTTATATCCCTTCCCCATATTATGGAGCTACTCTCTTCCCTGATCCAGCTTTCTGGTCCTTTTTCCAGCAATGACATCATCTCCCCAGACAATAATTAGGATCCACCTGCATATCAGATTTCAGGCTCAGGGAAAACAAAACAAACAAAAAAAAAACAGTAGTATAGCTACAGACCCTTTGAAATATAACTAAAATATGCCTACTAGCTATCTACAAAATGGAGGACCCCCCTCAACTCTTCATCTGCACTATACCAGCCTTTAGGTCCATGATTGGTCAACGATTTGTTTGGCTTTGTATGTTAACTTTCTTTTCAGCCAACAGGTTCCAGATGCTAGCAGGATGCAACCAGACTTCCCTGGACAGACAACCCCACCAATGTGCCTTCGATCTCTGCCTCCCCAGAGCCCTTCCCCACAAGGGAAAGAGAGAGACAGGGCTGGGAGTATGGATTGACCTGTCAACGCCCATGTTCAGCAGGGAAGCAATTGCAGAAGCCAGACCTTCAACATTCTGCATCCCACAATGATCTTGGGTCCATACTCCCAGAGGGTTAAAGAATAGGAAAGCTATCAGTGGAGAGGATAATATATGAGGTCTGGTGGTTGGAATTGTGTGAAGCAGTTCTCCTCTTATCTTATGGTTTTGACAATATTTCCTTTTATAAATAAAAAATGTAAAAAAAATGAGTCTCTATGTGGTAAATTTAATGAACTTACCAAAAAATAAGAATAAATAAAAGTAACTTAAGAAATTTGTTGGAAATAATAGTACCCCTTATGTATGCAGAAACAAATTCTTCACAGATAAATTTTTAAAAATTATATATTGTTGCAAGTATATAAGAAGTCAAGGAATAAGTGCAAAGAAATGCACGCATGTTACAAAAGTCACAAAATCTAGTCTGAAATTTCTAAATGAAACTGAAAAAAATACAATGTGTTCACAGTTGTGGAAACTTGATAATGCATATTTTTTTCAAATCATCTACAGATTTAAAGATCCTCAATAAAACAATCTGGTTTAGTGGAATTAAAAAATGCTAAAATGTATTTGGAATATAAAAGGGTCTCAAACAGCTGACACATTTTTAGGAAATAATAGTCAGTCATGGAAAATTGCCTTGAACAGTATCACTTCACTTCAAAACTACAGTAATTGGTAAAGTATGGTAGTAACATATAGATTAACTAATACATCAGTATAGCCAAAGAGTTTACAGAAACAGAAAGAAAATATGCAAATGAAAACAGAATGAAAATCTCAGGTCACTGGGTATAGTTATGTAGAAAAGCAAAATTCCTTCAGCTTCTCTCTTTCAAAAATGTCTATCACAAAACATTGCATAGAAGAGACCTGAGAAAGAAGAAAGAATATATATTTTATTTGTTATTGCCAGGGCTTCACCCCTCCAAATGAACTTTTTCAGACAGAGACAGAAAGACAGAGGGAGAGAGGGAAAAAAAAATACCAAAAACATTAATGTTTTATCCAGTGTGGTGGAGGCCAGGTTCAAAGCTAAAATGTATGACTGATAAAGCAGGCCCACTATCCTGGTGAGCTTCCCTGAAGATTACTTGTGAGATAAAAACTCCTCTTAGAGAGGATCTGTTTTCTCAAAGTTAGACTAAAGTTTTTGTTTCCATCCTGTGATTTTCTGTCAACACACACACACACACACACACACACACACATTGTCTTCACTGAAGTTAAACTTGAGTCAATTTTATTTAGATAGAGGTGGCACAGGGAGAGAAAAAGAGATACCACAGCCCCAGAGTTTCCTGCAAAGCAGCAGGGGACAGGCTCAAACCAGGTAGAGTACATGACAAAGTGGCTAATTGCATCCTCTAGAAGAGATGTTCTTTCTTCTGCATGAGTGAGTCTACTTTCTAAGCCTTCTGCCTGAGCTTGTGCTGCACTCATTTTCTTTCACTCCTTGCAATTCTGTTTGAAGTTCTTTTTTCATGCTTTCTAACTAGGCACTTTGCCTAGTGAGCTCTGATTGAAGTTCTTTCATGTTTTCTAATTTCTTAAAGAACTCTCATTGAAGTTCTTCATTCATGTTTTCTAGTTTCTTTATCTAATATTTTTTATTTATTCCCTTTTGTTGCCCTCATTTTATTGTTGTAGTTATTGATGTTGTCATTGTTGGATAGGACAGAGAGAAATGGAGAGAGGAGGGGGAGAAACAGAGGGGGAGAGAAAGATAGACACCTGCAGACCTTCTTCACCACTTGTGAAGCAACTCCCCTGCAGATGGGGAGCCGGGGGGCTCAAACCGGGATCCTTATGCCAGTCCTTGTGCTTTGCACCACCTGTGCTTAACCTGATGAGTTACAGCCCAACTCCCTTCTAGTTTCTTAAAGCACTCTGTTCAAAGCTCTTCTTTTGTGTTTCCTAACTCCTAGTGAAATATCCTTTCAACTTTTGAATATGCTTTTCTGATTCTTGGAGAGTCTTCATAATGAGCTTTCTGTAGTCTTTCTTTGATAGTCCTTCTATGCCTGTATTTTCTAGGTGTCCTGTTTTCATTTCTGTCTGATTTGACATGCTTGGTAGTTGGTCTCTGTAGTACTTCTGTTTACACATTTCTTGTGCTGGTTTTTGCTGGCCAGCAGGTGATGCTATTGTTATGGTTTCTGGGCTTCACTTTAAGTATATATTGTGTGGGGGAGGGGTGGGGATTGGAGCTAGGATTTTGTTGTTGTTCTTGTTTATTGGAGCTGTTGTGTGTTCCATGTGGTTTGTATATATGATTTCTCTGTGTGGCTATCAGAAACCAAGCCTCAAGGGTTTCCTGTTGGGTTGCAGCTGTGTTCATAGAAATAGGGCTCACATTACTGTTTAGCCTCCACCTGCTACAAGAAATCATCTTTATGTTTTGACAACAGACTGGACTTCTTTAAATGCTGACTGTTTTTGTTTTGTTTTGGGGATTTTTGGGGGGTGTGTCCTTCCCTGTAATTCAGTAGACTAAAGCCCATAAGGTGATGGATTAAAGGGCCATAAGTTCCTTTCTCTCACACCCAGCATTTGCCTTGACTACTGCTGCTTATAGAGAGAAAATGGTGTTGTGCTCTGCCAGAGCTCTAAACTCTTCATATTTGGCCTCAGTCCTACAACCCTTCTCATCCCAAACATGCCTGAGAGCACTCACAGAGGCTGTGGTGTTTCTGTGGATGTCTCACCTGCCATTGGTGAATTTTGTTAAGTTTGATAGTTGTAGGTATTTGTTGTTTTGGAAAGAGTTTGATCTGGTCAAGGTAACTCCATGTCCACGCCTCCCAGAAGTCCCATTATTAATAATTTCCACTTTGTTTTTTCTCATAGTAGCCCTCTTTATGCTTGTTTATTTGCATAATCTTGAAGAACCCAGAGATGTACAGGAAAATCTTCTACTCTCATAGCAAAATAACTGGTTACTTATATTAAATCTACATGAATAGATCTCTTTTTTTTAGATTTTTTAAAATTTATTCTCTTCTGTTGGCCTTGTTTTATTGTTGTAGCAAACACTAGAAGAAGTTAATGATTTCATTGTTGTTGGATAAGACAGAGAGAAATGGAGAGAGGAAGGGGAGACAGAGGGGGAGAGCAAGATAGACACCTGCAGACCTGCTTCACTGCTTGTGATGTGACTCCCTGCAGGTGGGGAGCCGGAGGCATGAATAGATCTCTTATCCTATGCATCTACATATATAATACACAGACATGTATAAATATGATAGACTTAAAAGTAAAACGAAACACATAAATCCTAGAAACTTTTGGAAGAAAATGTATTGAGTCAATATAATAACATGATGGTGGCCCAGTGGTAGCACAGCAGTTAAGTGTACATGGCACAAAGCACAAGGACCATGCATGAGGATCCCTGTTTGAGCCCCTGGTTCCCCACCTGCAGGGAGGTTGCTTCATAGGCAATGAAGCAGGTCTGCAGATGTCTTTCTCTTCCCTTCTCTGTCTTCCCCTCCTCTCTCAATTTCTCTCTGTCCTATCCAACAATAATAACAACAACAACAGTAAATAAGGGCAACAAAAGGGAAAAATAAAAATAAATAAATTAAAATTATATATATATAGTAACATGATGAGTTGCAAAATCAATTTACGAAAGTATGTTGCCTTTCTATATGCAAGTACTAAGCTAGAATAGAAAGAAATTAATGAAAACAAGTCAGCTGCCAACCACATTGACAAGAATTAGGTACCCTGAAAAATATAATAAAGAAATTAAAAGACTTGCAGAGATCACCATTAAAATAAGTAAAAGGAAATGGAAAAATAATTCCTGTTCATAGAGTGGAATTGCTATTATTAAAGTAACCATTTTACCCAAAGTAATATACTGTTAAAATAAAATATTCATAAAAATTTCAATGGAATTTGTTAACAAAATAAAGCAAGCATTAATAAGATTTATATGGAATCATTGGAACCAAGAAAGTATATAAGTAAAGTCATGACAAATTATTGCACAGAAAATATGTCATATCTTTTCAGACATCCCAATATATATCACAAATTATCAAAGCAATCCTGGAAAACAAAAAGAACAAGAAGAAGATAACACATTTTCTGATTCAAAGTTTACAACAAAAGTACAGTATCTAAAACAATGTAGCATTTGGCAGAAAAATAAACACAAAGATATATGGAATCTAATTGAAAGCCTAGAAATAAATGCTCATCTTACATGGAGAGTTAACTTGTGACCAAAAAATAAAGATCATAAATGGAGATAACAAGAATCCCTTAAATAAATGATGTTGGGAAAACTGTATAACCACCTTCAAAAGGCTAAAACTGAATCACATGCAAGTAAGTTAATTTAAAGTCCATTAAAACTAATAGAGCAAATCTGAAATAATAAACACTGAAGAAATGACAGGCAACACACTACATAGTAACATCATGAATGTCTTCTGAGACTCAACTCTAAAGGCAAAGGAAACTGAAACAAAAATCAATATATGGGGCTGACCACACAGCTCACCTACATAGTGTGCCTGCTTTGTTATTTATGCATACCACCCAGGTATAAGCTCAGCCCCCTCCACCTTAGAGGAAGTTTTAGTACTGTGGTATCTTTCCTCCTTTCTCTATATTCCTCTCTCTTTCTATCTGAAACTCTCATCCTGGATCAGTGTTCTGACATCTCTTTCTGTCTTACTGGAAATATAAATAAATAAATACATTTTTAAAGATTGTTTTATACAGCACTTATCTGACAAAGGACTAGTATCTAAAAACTATAAATAATTCATATAAGTGGCTAGGCAGTAGTTCACCTGACTGAACATGAACATTACTGTTGGGAACATGTGTGAGCCTGATAGAGATTAGGGAGAACCACCACCATCTTTGGATGGAGGTCTGAGAAGATAACCTCTTGGTAAGTCTCTCTCAACCGAGGTGAGCATAAGGGGGGAAACTCAGACTTGGTTCTTTCCTTCTTGACTCTCAGGCCCACAGATACCCCAGTACTTCCCTCCATTAACTGCAGGCCACATGGCCGCAGATTCACTTATTCAAAGTCACCTTCTGATCACAGAAGAACACACCTTATCACACACTTCATCACACACCTCAGAGCCCAGACAAGAGAAATGCCAAACTATATGGCCTTTTGATATTCATCTTCTCTCTGTCTCACCCTACGGGTTTAACCCCTATGCTTCTCTCAAATACCTTTGGATAATTAAGTTGCTTGTGTTATGGAAAATAACTGTCTTGTATCTCATCAATTCCTGTCATACCAACCCCCTACCTTAGGGGCATGCTGACTGTTAAGAAACCTGTAATTTCTGTCATATTGCAACAATAATTACCTCCATTGCTTTTCTATTTAACTCATGTCCACTTTGCTAATAAACGGACTCTAGGATTCTGGGACTCTAAGGACTCAGTTTCTAGATTCACGCTAAGAGTCCCCTGGTGTCTTTCACTTCGTGTCACCCCTGTCGTGAGCGAGAAAGAACCAGCCTGTTACCTTTCCCCTGGAGGACACCATGCCGGAGAAGGAGAGAGACACCCCGAAACATTACAATGCACAGGACCCCAGTTCAAACCTTCACTCCCCACATGCAACAAGGAAGCTTCACAAATAGTGAAACAGTGCTTCAGGTTTCTTTATATCTCCTCTCTATATCTTCCTTCCCTCTCTTCTATCAAAAAAAAAAAAAAGTCATACATTGTGGAAATATAGCTGACAAATGGTGACTTGAAAGAAACATTAAGAATTGATAGATAATATAGACAGCTGATCTTTATTTTTATTAGTGATTTAATTGTGGAGTAAAGGTACAGAGTCCTCTGGTTTACTTCCCCTATCATTTATCCCTTGGGAGTATGGAACAAAATTCTTCTTGGGGTGCAGAAGGTGGGAGTTCTGGCTTCTGTAATGGATTCTCTGCTGGACCTGGGTGTTGGCAGGTTGATCCATACCCCTAATATACAACTGATATTTACAAAAGATAAAACGTAAATGGTAATATAAATGGAAGTAATATACTTATTGATTAACCAGGGAAAGAATGATTTAAAAATAATTATCAAGTATTTTTCTGTTTCATCAAAAAACTGTTTACAGTGTAATCGGAAGGGGCACAGAACATTGGTGCAGAGTGTTGTGATTTAAACACACCATGTATGAGTGTAAAGTTATCTATATCTTATAATTTTGCAAAGCTTAGTTAAATCACTATTTTAACAGAAGATAGGGGCTGGGCAGGTTGAGCAAACATGTGACAATGCACAGCTCCCTATTTGCAGGGAGGAAGCTTCACTAGTGGAGTAGCAGTGCTACAAGGTGTCTTTCTGTCTCTCTCCCTCTCCTCAATTTCTCTGTCAATAAATAAATAAATATGGGAGTCGGGCTGTAGCGCAGCGGGTTAAGCGCAGGTGGCGCAAAGCACAAGGACCGGCATAAGGATCCCGGTTCGAACCCCGGCTCCCCACCTGCAGGGGAGTCGCTTCACAGGCGGTGAAGCAGGTCTGCAGGTGTCTATCTTTCTCTCCTCCTCTCTGTCTTCCCCTCCTCTCTCCGTTTCTCTCTGTCCTATCCAACAGCGACGACAACAACAATAATAACCATAACAATTAAAAAAAAACAAGGGCAACAAAAGGGAATAAATAAATTAAATATTTTTAAATAAATAAATACACATTTTAAAAAAGAAGAAGTCATGACTATCAAAGGAAGGAAACACTTCAAAAGAAAATTAAAAAATACTTTAATAATAATAATGTCTTGTTAAGTTTGCTATTATTTAGTAAAGCTTAACAGATATATGCATACTACAGCTAAGCAAAGCCCACTCAGTGTTCATATTAATAATCGTTTCAAATACACACAACTAGAAAACCATCTGGTGTTCATTAATGGTAAGTAGGGAAATACAGTGATTCCTACAATGAAGTAAATACCCTATGGCTGTGAAAATGAATGACCTACAGTTACTAGGTCAACGAAGCAAGTTCTAAACATTACATCAAGCAAAACAGTGCACAGGAACTAGCAGACACAGTAGTGTTTCATTTGTATTGAACTTCAGGAAAGCAGGATCTACATGTAACTTACTAACACATATGTGTGAGAACTAAACAAAAATTCAAGACATTACTAAGAATTACTAATGGTAATGTTCCTTTTAGAGTGGTGAAGGGAAATATGGTTGGGGATAGGTAAAGTATATGCCTTGGGGCCAGGCAGTAACACACCGGTTAAGCACACATAGTACTAAGCAAGAACGTGCTCAAGGATCTGGGTTCAAGCCTCTGGCTCCCCACCTGCAGGGGGAAAGCTTCACAAACAGCAAAGCAGGTCTGCAGATGTCTATCTTTCTCTCTCCCTCTCTACCCCACCCTTCTCTCTCAATTTTTCTCTATCCTGTCCAATAAAATGGAAAACAAATGGCTGCCAGGAGTTGTAGATTTGTAGTGCCAGAGCCCCAGCATTAAGTCTGGAGGAACAACAAAAGAAAAGTATATGCCTCAAAGATACTAGGAATGCTACGGAGTGACTTACAGCATTCATACTGTGAATAATGTATTGATTTATTTTCTTGATTTTTTGGATACAGAGAGAAAATGGTGGAAGATAGAGAGGGAGAGATAAAAAAAATACACTTGCAGCTCTGTTTCAGAAGTTTGTGAAGCTTCCAGGTGGCTTGAACCCAGGTCCTTGTACAGGGTAATATGTGCTCTCAGCTGAGTGTGCCACCACCTGGCCCACTGTTAATATAATTTCAGATGTATCTGTTCTCTGTAGATGTTTTTAGTATGCAACTTGTTATTAAAAGTATACTAGTATGGGGACTGGGTAGTGGCACACCTGACTGAGTGCACACATTACAGTGCTCAAGGACCCAAGTTCAAGCCCCAAGTCTCCACCTTTAGGGGGAAAGCTTTGCGCGTGGTAAAGCAGGGCTGCAGGTGTCTCTCTGTCTCTCCTTCTCTATCTTTCTACCCTCTCGATTCTGGCTGTCTCTATACAGTAAATAAAGATAATATTTTTTTTAAGTAAAACAGTAAGAAGGATGTTGGGCCATGGTGCTTCTGGTAGAGCTTATGTGTTACAATGCTCAAGACCCCAGGCTCAGGACCCTGGTCCCCACCTGCAGGGGGCAAGCTCCATGACCCCAGGCTCAGGACCCTGGTCCCCACCTGCAGGGGGCAAGCTCCATGACCCCAGGCTCAGGACCCTGGTCCCCACCTGCAGGGGGCAAGCTCCATGAGTGAGGAAGCAGTGCTACAGATACCTCTCTTTCTCTCCTCTATCTCCCCTTTTCCTCTCTATTTCTACCCAATAAATAAATATTAAAAGATAAATGAAAATACGATGGAGATAGACTCCCAAAAATAGACACAATAAAAACCAATTAGTATCATTAAGATTTTTCTCTCTTAAATAGAAATAAGTTCAAGTTTCATCTATACATGGAACTGAATTACACAAACTTAAACAAAAAATTAAGAACTTTCAGACTGGAATTTTATTTGATTTTCTTTTACTAAAATTTATTTACTTATTTGATAGAGACAACCAGAGATCAAGAGGAAAGGAGGAGGTTGAGAGGGAGAGAGAAAAGAGAGACACTTGAAGCTTTGTTTCACCATTTGAAAAGCTTTTCTCCTACAGATAGGAACCAGGGAATAGAACCCGGATCTTTGTGCATTATAATATGTGTGCTCAAACAGGTGCTCCACCAACTGGCCCCTGACTAGACTTTAACATTTACGTGTTTGATAGTATAGTGAAATGACAAGCAGTAGTCACAAATATAAGCTTTAGATTCACATTGACATTCAAGTAAAGGACTTATTAAACACTACAAATAGGAGGTTTTCTTTAAAGGCTCTAATATTTTCTTCAAGGTAGTTTTGAAGTTATTTATTTATAAAAAGGAAACATTGACAAAACCATAGGATAAGAGGGGTACAACTCCACACAATTCCCACCACCAGAACTCCGTATCCCATCCCCTCCCCCTGACAGCTTTCCTATTCTTTAACCCTCTGGGAGCATGGACCCAAGATCATTGTGGGATGCAGAAGGTTGAAGGTCTGGCTTCTGTAATTGCTTCCCCACTGAACATGGGCATTGACAGGTCAATCCATACTCCCAGCCTGTCTCTCTCTTTCCCTTGTGGGGAAGGGCTCTGGGAAGGCAGAGATTGAAGGCACATTGGTGGGGTTGTCTGTCCAGGGAAGTCTGCTTGCATCCTGCTAGCATCTGGAAACTGTTAGCTGAGAAGAAAGTTAACATACAAAGCCAAACAAATCGTTGACCAATCATGGACCTAAAGGCTGGTATAGTGCAGATGAAGAGTTGAGGGGGGTCCTCCATTTTGTAGATAGCTAGTAGGCATATTTTAGTTATATTTCAAAGGGTCTGTAGCTATGCTACTGTTTTTATGTTTGTTTGTTTGTTTTGTTTTCCCTGATCCTGAAATCTGATATGCAGGTGGATCCTAATTATTGTCCAGGGAGAGATGTCATGGCTGGAAAAAGGACCAGAAAGCTGGATCAGGGAAGAAAGGTGCTCCCTAATATGGGAAAGGGGTATAAATATTGTTGACTGTAAACCCCATCAATTTGATGTGATCTGGGGCCCGTAATTAGCTTAGGAACCTGTGTGACCTCTGCATCCCTTTAGATCTTAGCTCACATTCTGTGGTCATGACTAGGAACATTCCATGTTGCCCCAATATTGACCCATCTTCCTCAGATGTAGCATCGAGTATGTTGTCCATCCTGTCTTCGTAGGATGGAACATTCTCTACCATTGTTGATCCAAGTTGAGGGCAAGGTCCTAGGGGGGCCACAAAGGGGTCTATTTTGTTGTTCCTGATAGAAATGACTAGTAACAATGGAGAGAGGGTTTCTCACATGCAAGATGTGAGAACAGGTAATAAAGCAGGGCTTATAGGAGAAGCAGAGTAGGAGCAGGGAATACAATGAGTTTCAGGTAAAAGAGAGGAGAGAATGGTTAAAAGGAAAACAAAAAGGAATAAATATTGATACCAATAAAACAAGAGGCAAATTTGGTGTGCTTTCTGACAACTTTCTCCAACTTCTCTCTCCATTCCACTCTGTACTATCACTTAATTAAAAAATAGACATTGGTGGCGCAAAGCACATGAACCGGCATAAGGATCCCGATTCGAACCCCGGCTCCCCACCTGCAGGGGAATCGCTTCACAGGCGGTGAAGCAGGTCTGCAGGTGTCTATCTTTCTCTCCTCCTCTCTGTCTTCCCCTTCTCTCTCCATTTCTCTCTGTCCTATCCAACAACGATGACAACAACAATAATAACTACAACAATAAAAAAAAAACAACAAGGGCAACAAAAGGGAATAAATAAATAAAAAATAAAATATTAAAAAAAATAGACATTATGAAAAAGTGAACAACAAAACTAACAAAAGTACTTTTTAGAATATTTAGAACATGAGTGGTCTTCTGCTATTTATATTTTCCACTAGTTTCTAATTTGCCTTTGGGGAAACTTACTTTTATAAGTTAAAATTATGTTTTAAAAACCCTTTTTGAATGAAAAAAGCCTCTTATGCTTGAAGAACTAAAGGTCCCAGGTTCAGTCTCCTCAAAATTCATTAAAATGACCTAGTAGTGCTTTTCTGAAAATACTAACAATTTGAAGAAAATAAAGGATTAGTGATTGACTGACATTTTAGTGGTCAAGAGTGCTTTCTTTCTGATACCTAGGCAAGATCTAAAGTTGAAAAAGATGACAAAGTGGAGTACATAGAGATAGTTTGGTCTTTGTGTAGATATGGAGTGGAAAGGGAAGAAAGAGGGCCAGAGTGAGCTGGAGAAGGGAAAACACCTGAACGGTGTGATTAGAAGCAGGAAGTAGGTCCTTGCAGGTTTTCATGATTCTGGATAGAAGATAAGATTACTAGAAACTTTCCCCCAGCATGGCTGATGGCTGATGGCTGTGGTCAAAGGTTAAATCCTTGGATGTGAGGAAGGAGGAAAGAAGAAGGAGGAAGGAGATGAACCAGGATAACTGGTTTTATTCTCCCAACTCCTGGTAACAGACTTAGATGTGCCCTTGTTTCTTAATAGGGTCAGTAAGATGCAATGAAACTCCTAGAGAAAAATGATCTTACTTTCTAGCATTTAGTGTAGAGTAGGAGAGGCCATTTTACTTCAAAGGGAGAAACTGCATCTGAGTGAGAATAGAGTCAAGTCAGCAAATGGTATGAGGAAAGGAAAGGGGCAACTCAAATTCTACCAAAAAATATCCCCAAGATATAGCCCTTACCCCTTGGAATTTTCAAGTATGTTTTTTTTTAAGTCACTTTGCATTAGTTTTTCTCTGACTACAGCTGAAATTCAAGTGATAAGGAAATGGAAAATTAAGAAACCAGAAAGTTATGAATAATCAAAATTCACAGATTAATCAGTTAAAATTAATTGAAAGTTATTCATATACATGGCAGCAAAGCTGCAGCCAGGAAGTAAGCTAGCCATGACCAATTAAAGAAGTCATATATAGAGAATCTGAAGGGAGTGGCGTAGTAGTGCAGTGGGTTAAATACACGTGGCGGGAAACACGAGGACCTGTTGGTATGTTCCCTTCCCCCCGACCTCTGAGAAGAATTGGTTTGCCCCTTGCTAGTTTCGCACCCGCTTTCTCCCTGCCCCCTATGCTAAGGACGGGCAGAGTCCCAGCAGCAGCACAGAGAGACGATGATGGAGAAAAGCACATGGTGTGGTGATTTGCCCATTCATGAATAAAGATTAAACTGCGTTCTCAGCCCAGCCATGTGTCTCTGGTCGTCTCTGTTACCCGCCCGTGAAGCCAGCCCGGATAAAACAACATAGACCAGCATAAGGATCCCAGTTCCAGCCTCCGGCTCCCCATCTGCAGGGAGGTCGCTTCACATAGCCAAACAATATGACAAATAATAACTAACTCATTGGATTTCTGTGAGGCTCTGTTGATTTAACATTTTTTAAATGTCTGGAATAATGCCTAGCCCAGAGCTAGGACTCACTTCATAAGCAGTGATAATTCCTGGATTATTTCTAGCTATCAATCATTTCTGATAATCAGAAACAATCCCGTGACCTATTTATACAAAATAGTCCTCTAGTGCAGTAAAGCATGTTTGAATTGGATGACACATTTGGTGAAACCAAATCAATTCAAAGTTTTGGCTATTAGAGAAAAAAATTACACTTCTGTTTTTTTTTTTTTTTTTCCCCTCCAGGGTTATCACTGGTGCTTGTTTATTGCACTATGTATGAATCCACTGCTCCTGTGGTCATTTTTTCAATTTTTTTGGATAAGACAGAGAGAAATTTAGAAGAGAGGAGAAGATAGAGAGGGAGGAAATTGATAGAGAGAAAGATAGATACCTACAGGTCTGCTTCACTGCTTGTGAAGCTTCACCACAGCCCTTCCCCGCAGGTGAGGAGCCAGGAGCTCCTACATGAATCCTTGAGCTGGTTCTTGCACTTTGTACTATGTGCACTTAACCTGGTGTGCCACCACCTGGCCCTGTGTTTTGCTTGTTTGTTTTTGGTGGTGGTGGTGGTGGTTTTTTGTTTGTTTGTTTTGTTTTTACCAGAGCACTAATCAGCTCTTGCTTATGGTGATGTGAGTGACTGAGCTTTATACCCTTAGGTAAGAAAGTCTCTTTGCATCACCTTTATGCTATCTACCCCCACATCCTTTGTGCTTTTTCTTTAATCACTCTGTTCTTCAGTTATTGAGATTGCTCCTAACTATCAAGCCCTATTCCCATTCCTCCCCTTGACTCTCTTGGCTATCACATAGGTTAAAGATAATTAGAAGGGTTTTTTTAAAAAAAAAATTAGCTAAAAGAACTTTTACTCTTTAATTTCAGTCATATGTGAAATATAGGCTGTACTTAATGTGTCTCATTTGGACAGGAAGGTGTGAACTAGACATATTTCTTCATCTAGAGAGCAGTGATAGCAAACATCCTCATTTCAGAAACTCACATCTCTCCTTGAAGATGTCAACTCTGAATGGTTTTCAAAGATTTGTTTTCTCTTAGTCTTACTGATTCTCTGACTTGATTTCAACAGTGAAAAACCAACAAGGCCAGAGGCTATATGCTATATATCCTTTTTTTTTTAAATCAATGGCTTAGTAAAATGAGATATGCATCACAGAGATAAAATATCAGACAAGTTTTGTCAAAACAAAATCCTATTTTATGGACCTTGACCAGTAGGGAGAAGGAAAGGAAGGCTCATTGATAGTATGCTTAATGCATCTGAGTGGATGATTCAGTGTATGCTCATTATTTCCCGAAAAAAAAGACTTACATTCAAGGGTGGCAAGAGAAGCCTTGGTAGCCTAGACATTACATACATTGATAAACACACTGAACACATCTAAAATTCACAATATCATACACTTTTGCTGAGGAATACTTTTCCCAGGAGCATACAGCCAATTGAGTCTACATATATATTTTACTCTTATACTTTTTATATGACTGTATATTTTTTTTAAATTTACTGACATCTTACCTTTTAGGAATTTATCTATTCCTTCAACAAATATTTATGAAAATCATTTGTGCTAAGCAAATATCCTTGACCTCATGGAATTTACATTCTAAGAGGCATGTGGAAGAATAAACAAGTCTATTCCCATAATAAAAGGCAAGTAAATGAATAAACAAGTCTATTCCCATAATAAAAGCTGCTTGAATGGGGGATAAATAATTGGATGAAGGAAGATCGTTGTAAAGCAGCCATTTTTAAGGAGGTAGTCATCCTCCTTAGTAGCCAAACCATAGACAAATGGTTTGCAGTAAAGTTTCATTACAGACAAGTGTAAGTTCTAAAGACACATCACTGAGCATAAACCTTTTCTCACCTCTCTGTGTATATATGTATTTGATTTTTGTAAAAGACAGTATTGTAAAATGGTCTGAAGGCCACACCTATGATCAGGGCATTCAGATCATGACAGAGGCTGACAGAAAATTAGATGCTATCATAAAACAATGGAACTGCTTTCCTTTTGAGGCTCAGAAATGACTTCCAAACTCATCTTGAACAACAAATAATTGATGCAGTCAATCAGACAGCTCCTGAAATTATTTCTTTCAAGACAGGTCTAGTATGAAGATAGCAACTGATGTTTTATTTAATAAACTTCACATTGCCAATACACATTTAATAAAATACAAGCAAAGGAAAGGGGTAAATTAGCAACAGGCTGGGCTTATGGATCCACCTGCCAGCATCCATGTTCAGCAGAGAAGTAATTACAGAAGCCACACCTGCCACCTTCTGCTCCTTATAAAGGATTTTGGTCTATACTCCCAGGGGGATAAAGAATAGGGAAGCTTTCAATGGAGGGGTTGGGACATGGAACTTTGGTGGTGGGAACTGTGGAATTGTACCCCTGTTATCTTACAATATTATTAATCATTATGAAATCACTAACAAAATAATTAGCACAAGTTCCTCTTAATGTTATTTATTGATTTATGCTGACTAGTTTCTTTGTGGTAATTTTAAGATGAGCAGAATGGGTACTAATGAGACATTTAGCAACTAGGAACTGTCTGGGAATTGAGGTCTTTTCTGAGAATCAGGAGACTACTCTTCACGTACCTGAAAAGTAATTTTAATTATAAAATATCTAAATAAAATATTTTTAAAATAAAGTAAATGAAGAAAAGAAAGACAGGGCTAGCGAAAATGAGAATTTGATTTTTAATTTTATCAAAAGGATGTTTTCCTCCTCTGTCTTGTATTTCCTCAGAAAAACACATGAAACACACATTCCTCAGAAAAACACATTTTTTCCTCAAAATGAGTAAGACTGAAGGGAAATAATAAAATCAAGTGATAGGTTACAAATGAGAAAAGAACCCAGCAGCTGAAATAGCTAATGACAATGTAGATGAAGAGAATGTGTAGGCGCTGACAAAAAGACAAGGCAGTGAAAGAAAAGATATATAGATTCAATCACAGGCAGGATCTGAAAATAAAATGCTCCTAACAAAAACTGGCTTGCAGATAGATAAAAAGAAAATGGGAATTGTAGACAGTATGGGATGACTAATGCACTTTCCCCCCCAAATAAAAGCCGGATTTAGAGAGAAAGGACTATTAATATAGCTTATCCACCTAAACAACATCAAGAGAAATCAACCTACTTAACCCTTCAAACTAAAATTCTGTTGTTTGTGCAGTTGTAATGTTTTTTTAAACGTGCAGAAAGGGTGCTAGATTGAGAAACTGGAGACCTTACAATACAATTCTAGGTCTGCTACAGCTCACCAATTTTAGCATCTATAAAATGGAAAGATAAAGGGTAAGGTGGTGGCATATCAGGTTGAGAGCACATGCTACAATGCCCAAAGACCCAATTTCAAGCCCTTGGACCCCACCTGCAGGGGGAAAGCTTTGCAAGTCATGAAGCAGTGCTGCAGGTGTCTCTCTGTCCCTCTTCCACGCTATCTCCCTTTTTCCTCTCAACTTTTGACTGTCTCTATCCAATAAATAAAGATAATCAGAAAAAAATTTTAAAAAGAAAGATTTGAGTTGTTTTTGACTCCTTCTAACTTGGGTTTCTAACAATTTCCACATAATCTATTGTATGTCTGCTACTCATTCCCTTGAGTGGTAGAGAATAAATAACTTTCAGATCTGTTAATTAATCTATTGAATTTGTCTTCAGTTATTGGAAATACATATTTAACATATTAGCAAAGAGATATTCATTACCTTGTCCACCCTTTAAATGTCATGATTTTTTTAATTCCATTAGTTTAGAAATATACATTCATAAGGAAAAGAATCTCTCTTGGGCACACCAGGATAATAGCAAAGGCACTCCGGAACTGTAACTGGCTAATGCACTATCAATGAGATTCCACAGACCTCTACAGCTTTGACTTCTTTAGGTCAAAGAACATTTCTACTGACATAGAGCCAAGAAAACATTTAATGATGGTTTCATGTAAGACCTATCAAATTATCAAAGGTCTTTCAAGAGCAATTTTCATATTATTTAATATACTTTAAATACACTGCATTTGGAGCCAGGCAATGGTTGAGCACATATATTACAATCCACAAAGAACCAGGTGTAATCCTTGAGTCCCTGCCTTCAAGGGGAAAGCTTTACAAGTGGTGAATCAGTGTTGCAGGTGTCTGTCTCTCTCTCTCTCCCACTCTACCTCCCATTTCCCTCTTGATTTCTGTCTCTTTAAAATAAATAAATAAGCAAATGTAAATAAATAAACACACTGCATTTTACAGCATAAACTATTGTTTCTGTGCTGTTGCTGGTTTTTTGTTTGTTTGTTTTGGTCATTTCTGAACTGACTTGACATTTTTCTGAAAGAGCACAATAAAGAGGTAAGGGCTAGAGCTGGAGGCAAAACTACAGCACTGAAGTTTCCTTCTTGGTTTTTAATATTTTATTTTACTGAGAAAAAGATACAGAGAGACACAAACAGAGAGAAAGCATTGTTGAGTTCTAGCATATGGGGGGGCTGAGGATTGAACCTGGTACCTCAGAGCCTGAGGCATGAACCATTATACTGTCTTTTGCAGAACCATTATACTGTCTCCTCAACCTCAATATTTCCTTCAATTTTGTAAGGGCCAGGCTTGAATTTAGATTACACACATAGCCTAACAGTGCACTAGCCAACTGAAAGTGAGCTATTTTGCCTAAACTGAAGGGGGGTGCCCTGCCCTGCCCTGCTTTTTGCTTTGTTTAGAGCCTCTAAAAGCTTGTGAGAACTGTGGTGGATATCAAAGGATGAGGTCCTGGAATTTTTGTACTGGATGTGCTATATAATTATACCCCTGTAAACCATTATTAAATCGTTATATATTTTTTCAAAAATAAAAGCTGCCTTTAAAAGAAAAATAAGTAAAAAATTATTTAGTTAGAAAAAATTCACTATACATGTAATTTTTGTATCTTAGCAGTAATTAAAGAAAACCAGTCTGGGGAGCTGG
Source organism: Erinaceus europaeus (assembly GCF_950295315.1). NCBI lineage: Eukaryota > Metazoa > Chordata > Mammalia > Eulipotyphla > Erinaceidae > Erinaceus > Erinaceus europaeus. Next base: position 47,579,773 of record NC_080179.1, on the reverse strand, counting down.
GTGGTGATGCATCTGGTTAAGCTCACATAGTACTAGACACAAAGACCCACACAGGAACCCAGGTTTGAGCCCTGATCCACACCTCAAGGACAGGAAGTTTCACAAGCAGTAAAGCAGGCCTGCAGGTGTCTGTCTCTTTCTCTTTCTCTCCCTCTCTCCCCCTCAACTATTAATTTCTTTCTGTCCTATTAAATAAAATAGGACCAAAAAAAAAAGGAAACAAACAGCCACCAGGAGCAGTAGATTACTGCTGTCAACACTGAGCCACACAATAACTCTGGTGGCAATTACAAAAAAAATCTACTCTGTACAGCATTTTCACCAAAATTATTTGTACCTCACACTTGAAGCTATTTAATTTTAAAAGACAGTGATTTGTTTATAGAAATAAAGCTCTATAATAGAATGCAACAGTAGAGTGAAGAAAGTCTAGAAATGCATTAATCATTAATAAATTAGCTATGCTATTATCTGAAAGAATTACTGCACTGCAAAGCTTTATGATAAATCCAAGCACCCAAAGATGTAAATTCACCTCCTGTCATACACACTTTACCCTTTAATTTGTTGAAATATTCAGTTATCAAGTGTGTATGTATGCGATGTACACCGTATACAAAGCAATTAGAATAGTCAAAAGAAACTGAATGCTTAACCTGAATGTGTTACAAAGTGTCAGAACTCAGAAAATATAGTATCTATAATCAGGGAAATCCACCTGTTACTATTCTCCTTTTTATCAACATAATCCTAACTTCCTGATTTCCAGCCAATTAATACAGACAAAAGTACACCTTTTGCAATAATTACTTTAAGCTTAAAAGAAACTGCTCTACTTTTACTAACTAGGGTTTGGTGACAGCATGAGTCTTGGAGAAACCATCTTTAGCCATCTGATCAAAACTATAAACTGTAAAAATTATTCTAAGATAATAATTAAAGATGACTGGAAAATAAAAATGAAGTACATGTAATGTAAAAACTATAAGTAGTCTACATATCAAAATGAAAATACATGCATATAAATATAATTATATTATATCCATCCATGTAGCATAATATAATTTTATCTGGTTCTTAGTAAGTATTTCACAAATTATTTATTTAAAAAAATCACAAATCCACACATATGGACATCTAATTTTTGGCAAGGGGGGTCCAAACTATTACATGGAGAGAGTATCTTAAATAAACAGTGTTGGGGAAATTGAGTCAAAATGAGCAGAAGAATTAAACTGAACCACTACATTTCACCACACACAAAAGTAAACTCCAAAGGGATCAAAGACTTGGATATTAGAGCAGAAACTATTAAATACTTAGAAGAAAATACTGGCAGAACTCTTTTCCATCTAAGTTTTATAGGCATCTTCAGTGACACAAGTCTATTTGAATGGAAACAAAAATAAAACAATGGGACTACATCAAATTAAAAAGCTTCTGCACAGCCAAAGAACACAACACCCAAACAAAGAGGCTCCTTACAGAATCAGAGATCTTTACATGCCATAAATCAGACAAAAAGCTAATAACCAAAATATATAAAGAGCTCACCAAATTTAGCAACAACAACAACACAAAGTGACCCCATCCAAAAGTGGGGAGAAGATCTGAACAGAATATTCACCAAAGAAGAGATCTAAAAGACCAACAGACATATGAAAAAATGTTCCAAGTCATTAATTGTCACAGAGAAATGCAAATAAAGATAATAATGAGATACCATTTCACACCTGTGACAATGTCAAACATCAGAAAATGACAGCAACAACAAAAGCTGAAGATATTACAGGGGTAAATGAACCCTTCTGCACTGCTGGTGGGAAAGTAAATTAGTCCAACCTCTACAGATAGAAGTCTGGAGAACTCTACAAGGCTAAAAATGGACCTTCCCTATAACTCTGCAATTGCTCTCCTGGGGATATATTCTGGAAAATCAAACATACCATACAAAAAAGATTTTTGTATACATATGTTCACAGTAGCACAATTTGTAATAGCCAAAACCTGGAAGCAACTCAGGTATTCATCAACAGATGAGTGGCTAAGAACATTGTGGTCTATAGACACAATGGAATATTACTCAGATATTAAGAATGATGAAATCCCCTTCTTCACCCCATCTTGGATGGAGCTTGAAGAAATCATATTAAGTGAGAACAGTCAGAAAAACAAAGTTGAATATGGGATGATCTCACTCACAGACAGAAGGTGAGGAATAAGAGCAGAAGGGAAAACATAAAGCAAAACTTGGACTGGGGTTGATGTATTGTGCAACATAAAGGACTCTAGGGTGTGGGGGGAGTTCAGGTCTTGGTGCATAGTGGGAGAAGAGGAAAACTGAGAACTGTTACATATGCACCAACTACTCTTATGTTGACTGTACACCATTAATCCCCCATTCAAAAAAAATTTAATGTCACAATTATTTTTTAAAAATGCCCAGAAAACAATGGTTAAGGCCATATGTTGCAATATTATGAACAGTACTGTTTAACTGCTTTTTATAACTGCACATAAATACACACCAAAATGTTAATTTGAGATATTCTTGTCTTTGTATTATGTCTTCTCTGATTAAACATTCCTCTTTCATACAGATCACCATTATTTTTCAATTGGCATTCTCTTTTCCAAGATATGTCAAACAGCTCAAACACATTATCTGGCTACAACAAACATGTGCTTTAGTTTCAATATTTTGTTATCTATAAATAAAGCCAACTTCAAATAGACTAAAAAAGTTCAGACGACCTAACTCTCACTCCTTCAGTCTTCTTTTTCCAAAGTTTCCCACTGATTTTAAATATTTAAACCCGCAACTTCTCACTTTATGAGATCAAACTAGAACAAGGCCAGCCATGTGAGAATCAGTGTCACCAGCTTGGTAGAGCTCATAACATAATTCAGAAAAAGACAGTGCAGAAAAATACTTCAAAGTTAAAATACTTCAAATACCTCAACACTTACAAGGATTTAGAATATGTAGAGCCAATTTCATAGCATGACTTCTTCTCCATCAGTATTTCTGAACAGTGAAAATTAAAATGTAAGTTGTTCCCTAATATGGGGAAGGAGTATAAATATTGCAGACTGGAAACCCCATCTATTTGATTTGGTCTGGGGCCCATATTGAGCTTAGGATCCTATGTGACCTTTGCATCCCTATAGATCTGAGCTCACATTCCGTGGTCATAAGTAGGAACATTCCAAGCTGGAATATGGAACATTCAATATGTTCCAAGGAACATTCCAATATCAGGACCCATCTTCCTCAGGTGTAGCACAGAGTATGTTGTCCATCCTCCGGAGGAAGGATGGAATTTTCTCTACAGTTGTTGATCCAAGTTGAGGGAAAGGGCCTAAGGGGGACCCACAAAGGGGTCCATTTTGTTGTTCTGGATAGAGATGACTGGTAACAATGGATTGAGGGATGTACCTGAGGTCTAGGCCCATCATATCTGTTTGGGAATCTCAAGACTCCCCAAATAGGGCCCCAGCTGATGGGGTGGCCTGATAGTGACTAAAGAGTCATCATTAAAGTATGCCAGTCTCTTGCCCTTATTCAGCTTTTGCAGTCCTTGCTTTGCTAAGGTTAGCTTTGGAGTGAGTGAGAGAACTGTAATAGGAAGTAGGTGAGGAGGGTATCTAAGTCTAATTAGATACTACTTCATTAGGAACTTTATACTGACTCACTGCACACCTTCTGCATCCCACAATGACCTTGGGTCTATACTCCCAGAGGGATAAAGAATAGGAAAGCTATAAGGAGAGGGGATGGAATATGGAGATCTGGTGGTGGGAATTGTGTGGAGTTGTACCCCTCTTATCCTTTGGTTTTGTGTTGGGCATTATGCCCTGCTCCATCATTGATACTCTGGTCTATTTACATAATCATTGTTTTGCCTGAGACCTGCCCTGCCTGTAGGGTATTGGTTTACCTCATTGGTTAGAACCTTCACAACAGCTGCTATGGAAGCTTTCTACATTGGACCTCTTTTCTTTTCTCCAGCCCCTCTCCTAGCCATTTCCTTTTCCCACTTGCCACTTCTGCTTAAAAAGATATATAAAAAGTGTTGTCTGATCAATAAAGGCATTGCATTGCGTTCCTGCTCAGCCATGATTTCCTGGTCTCTTCCCTCTCAGGTGACGCTAGCCCAGCAGTTTTGTTAATGTCTCCTTTTTTAAATAAATAAAAAAAATTAAAAAAATGTAAGTTGTGTCTCAAGGAAGGCAAAACTTTAGAGCATAATATCATATAAGGTGACAGTAGATGAAAAGTGGGGAATGCTGTTTTTATTAGTGCCATGACACTTGCCTTTTTCTACATCACAACTCTTCCTCAACACATTAATGAAAATGATAGCACCAGTTTCACAGTATTATGGTAGACCGTAAATGAGCTAATGATTCTACACTACTTTGCAAAACATAGAACATGGCAAGACTCAGAAATGACACCTAGCAGTACAAGTTCCATCCACTGATTGATAGTTTAATTGTGCCATTTTACTTCATGAATGAAGTATATTGGTACCTGATTTCACTCACTGAAAGAAAAACAACAAGAGTTTTCACTTTTTAAACAGAATCAGAAAAGGAAAAAAAAATCTGTTTATTTAGCAAGCATTCAGTTCTATAAGCAGTGAATGTTGTACTACCAATACCTTCCTGGGAATTACTCTCAGTATCTCTGCTTCCAACTTTGAACTGTGTCTTTGAACATCTATGCTTTATCTAAATTTACTTCATGAAGTCATTTGCAAGATGTGTTTTAAGGTATCATAAAAGTCTAAGAGAGTTCATAAAGATGCTGCACTTAGTATAAAACTGTGCATAATTGAAAGTGGAGTCAAGAGCTGGAAAATAAAAGTTGCCTAGGAAATGAGTGTGACAAGTATGAAGCACTTGCAAACATTTTTTTCTGTTATTGATATTGACACCATTACTGCAAGAAAAAAAAAAAAACCCACGACTTTAATTTTAAAAGACATGTAAGTGTTGGTAATTTTTGAAGGATTTTTTTAATGTAGGAAGATTATACAAGAGAAAAATGTGTGTGAGGCTATGCAATCAATCATACATAAATCAACTCCTCCTTCTTCCTCTTTCTCTTGGTTTTCACTCCCTCCTGCCACCCCTACCTTCAAAGATACAGTCTAAAATACCACCATCACCACCACTCAGCCTTTTAGCTTGCTTGTTATATCCTTGACCCAAGTAAGTAAAACTGTTCTATATGTACATGATATATATATATATATATCCAGAGCACTAATCAGCTCTGGTTTATGGTGGTGCAGAGGGCTGAACACGGGACTTCAGAACCTGAGGCATAAGAATCTCTTTGCATAAGCATTATGCTATTTATCCCACTCTATCTATCACCTATCTATCTATCTATCTATCTATCCATCTATCTACTTTATATGAGTGCTACACTATATAGAGTGTACCTTTATCACTCTTCTTTTACTGAATGCTTCCTCATCCTTGAATTTCTATTATTTGTTAGTTTATTTCAGGGGTCTGAAAATGCTCAATTTTTCCCCCTATAAAAATGAATGGAAATACTTTCTTTACTTTGAAGGGTTTTATGGGAATGCCTATACTTTGGGATACCTATACTTGGAATGAAAGAATTAAAGAAATAAGTAATAGTAGTCCTAGTAATATATATTGGTGCCTAGACAGTGACAGCAAGAGGAAGTAGGAGGTAGATTATGAGTACAGCAGCAGAACTAGTCATGGCTGTTCCTGGGGATATATTTAGCAGTTGTTATATAAAGACAATAATGACATTCCTGAAAACCATGACCACTTAATCCCATCATGTTCTGTATCAGGGATCAGCAAACTAAAGTTTCCTTTTTTATGTTCTGATAGATAAACATGCTTTTTACATGGTTTAATGGTTACATTCTAAACCTTCCTGATATTTTTAACTTTGCCTCTTGAGCCTACCATAAAGCATAAAATATGTTTTAACCGGTTTATGAGATGAAAGGTACATTTGTATATTTGCATGTGTTTATTATGCATGTGTACTACTGTGATTAACATTCAATAAATATCAGTTTTGCAAAATAATGAATACAAACTTATTGGACCTCATCATGGGATTCTCTGGAAACAACTTCCCATTAAATGTTTTGGTAAGAAGTCACGGCTTAAAAAAAAACAAGTGTGACTTTATTACCAATTTTACGTGTGCTGATGATTGAACCCAGGATTTCACACCTGTACATTGCTAAGTCACAGGCCTAGACTCAACTAAAAAATGTGAGAGAGGGAACAAAAAAGAGAGAGAGAGAGACAGAAGAGGAGGAGGAGGAGGAGGAGGAAGAAAGAAAGGAAGGAAGGAAGGAAGGAAGGAAGGAAGGAAGGAAGGAAGAAGAGGAAGGAAGGAAGGAAGGGAGGAAGGGTAAAGAATTGCTCCACCATCTGTGGAGTTCTCCTTGCTATTCTCATGTGGTATACCAGGTATTAAACAACTCAGAGCTCAGAGGCTGGGGAGTGGTGCACCCAGCTGAAGGCAGACATTACAATGAACAAGGACCCAGGTGCAAGCCCTTAGCCCCTACCTGCATGGGGAAGCTTCAGGGATATTAATGCAGTATTGCAGATACTCAATCTCAATCTCTCTCCCTCCCAATTTCTCTCTGTCCTATTAAAAAATTCCGGAGCTATGTCACCTCCAGAGCCCTTACTTTTTTATTTCAAATGTGAAAAACTGTTTTATATATCTAAAAATTGAGAGAGGAAATATTTTGGAAATTGTTAAACAAAATTGTTTATAGAGAAAAGAGTTATTAGCAACTTGATGTGCTTTATCATCTGTGTTATTATAAAGACATACAGATATTTAAATATAATTGATGTTTTTATATATATAATATTTTTCCTTGATTGTTTACCATTTATCAGAACACATATCATGAAAATTATTTGATGATCGTATGAGGCTATCTTTTAAGTACCATAATTATTTTAGTTACTCTTTTACTATTTTTACATTTTAAATTAAAAAAAACTTCTTGTGTTTAAATATTAACTCATAATTATTTACTTATTTTTTATTTTTTTATATTTACTTACTTTACCTTTTGTTGCCCCTTTTTTATTAGTGTTGTACTTATTGTTATTGATGATGTCGCTGTTAGCTAGGACAGAGAAAAATGAAGAGAGGAGGGGAAGACAGAGAGGGGGAGAGAAAGATAGACACCTGCAGACCCGCTTCACCGCTTGTGAAGTGACTCCCCTGAAGGTGGGGAGCCAAGGGATGGAACCTGGATCCTTAAGCCAACCCTTGTGTTTGGCGCCACATGCACTTAACCTGCTGCGCTACCCCCGGACTCCCTTATTTACTTATTTATTTTGTTTTTTATTGCTGCCATGGTTTGTATAGGCTAGGTGCCTATACAAAGAATCCTCCACCTCTGGCAGTCACCTCTCTCTCTCTTTCTCTCTTTCTCTCTCTCTCTCTCTCTCTCTCTCTCTCTCTCTCATTTTTTGAGAGAAATTAAGAGGAAAACATAGGAGGAGAGAGAGAAGGAACCTTCACCACTCTTGAAGTTTCCCCCCTGCAGATGAGGACAGAAATTTGAAGGTAGGTCCTTGTACATGTTAATGTATGTGCAGCACTGTCCATACCTTCTGTTATTTATTTAAAGCAAATTACAATGGACTCAACTACTAGGTTAAAAGGAACATTTGAAAGGAGTTGATAAAGAATCTGAAAATTTAGACTACATAATACTTTTTTAATCATCTAAAATTCCTTATGAATATTACCTATAGGAACTAGGTGACAGCATACCTGGTAGCAACAAATATTATCATATTCCAGGAACTTGGTTCAAGGCCCTATTCCCACCTCTAGGGGGTAAGTTTCAAGAGTGGTGAAACAGAGTGACATCCCTATCTGTCTGTCTGTCTATCTATCTATCTATCTATTTATCTATCAAGATTGATATCTCTATTTCTATCCCTGTCTCTATCAGAAATTTAAAAAATGGCCACAGGTTATCATAGAGTTGTCATGTAGACATCAAGCCCTAGTGATAACCCTGGTAACAAGGAAAGAAGAAAGAAAGAAGGAAAAAAAGAAAGAGAAAATAATCAATGGTATATATTATTTTATCACTTTAAACAGTGCTATAGCATGAAACTATAGCCTTGTATATGCATGACACCATGAGCTACCTTCCCAAACCAACTCTACATTTTTTTTTAAATTTTTTATTTAAGAAAGGATTAGTGAACAAAAGCATAAGGTAGGAGGGGTACAACTCCACACAATTCCCAACACCCAATCCCCATAACCCACCCCCTCCAATGGTAGCTTTCCCATTCTCTATCCCTCTGGGAGCATGAACCCAGGGTCGTTGAGGGTTGCAGAAGGTAGAAGGTCTGGCTTCTGTAATTGCTTCCCCGCTGAACATGGGCGTTGACTGGTCGGTCCATAACCCCAGTCTGCCTCTCTCTTTCCCTAGTAGGGTGTGACTCTGGGGAAGCTGAGCTCCAGGACACATTGGTGGGGTGTTCAATCCAGGGAAGCCTAGCCAGCATCCTGGTGGCATCTGGAACCCGAGTAATGAAACTGAAGGGTTGTCATTCCACACGTGAAGTCTCTGGATACATTCTGAGGTGAAGCATGTTGAGGTAGCAATCGTTGCTTTGGTTAGGTTGTGATCGGCAGATGCAATGTTATTTGGTTTGGATTGGGAGATGTATACGGGAAAGTGGGCCCTATCCAAGGGTTCCAGGACTGGGGGAAGTAGGGGCTCTATAGTGAAGATGTGAGGTTCCTGCTGTCTTAGGGTTCAAAAGGACAATCAATAGTTAATATTATCATCACATTATTTGTTAATTGGGTTAACTTTGAAAAGTCCCTTTGTTATGGTTTGCTGTACAGTACCCAGTATCTTGTATATAGCTGTGCTATTGGAAGCTTCTAATCTACTTGGTCTAGGCTTTTGAGAGAGTCCGCATATCAAATACATAGCCTATATGTTAAAAAGATTCAGTTTGTCTTTTGAGAAACTTTGAGACATATAATCGATTTCCCCCTCTCATATTAATTAGCTACTGATTTATATGTCTACATTTTGCTAGGAGTGTACATAAACACCATTCCCATCACCAAAGGACTGTGACCCATCCCTCCCGCCCACTCCCACCCCCCACTGGCCCAGGAAGCTACATGCCTACCCCTCACCACTGGGTTTTTACTTTGGTGCCCTACTTACAATTTGATCAGGTCCTGCTTTTAGTTTCCCTTTCAGATCTTCTTAGTCAGCCTCTGTTGATGAGTGGGATCATCCCATACTCATCTTTATCTTTCTGACTTAGTTCACTTAACATAATTCCTTCTAGCTCTGTCCAAGCTGGGTCAGAGAAGGTGGGTTCATTGTTCTTGATAGCTGCATAGTATTCCATTGTGTATATATACCACAGCTTTCTCAGCCACTCATCTGGTGTTGGGCACCTGGGTTGCTTCCAGGTTTTAGCTATTATGAATTGTGCTGCTATGAACATAGGAGTACCCAACTCTACATTTTTAACAAGGACTGTACTGCTACACCACTCATGAATTTTCCTTAGTTCTGTCCATAGCACTCACGTGAGGCATCAAGAACCAATCTCAGGACTAAAAAACTGGCAAGGCATGAGCACCACCTATTGAACCACAGCCACAGTGTTCATTATTGTTTTAATGAAAATCATTTTATTAGTAATGAGGTGATTTTGGCTGTCCATATATTTTGAGAGTAATTCTTGCCCATTCTCTGCTTAATACTTTGTACTGTTAAACAAAGCATTTGCCTTGAAAGCATGAATTTTGACTCAGCAGTTAAAAAAAAAAAGATAAAAAAGTAATCACTTCGAACAAAGGAACCCTAAGGCAACCAGAAGGACAGAAATCACTAAAGTTAGAGCAGAAATAAACAACATCAAAAATAAAAGAACCATACAAAAGATCAATGAAGCCAAATGTTGGTTCTTTGAAAGATTAAACAAAATTGACAAACCCCTAGCCAGACTCACCAAACAAAAGAGAGAGAAGACTCAAATTAATAGAATTGTAAACGATACAGGAGATATCACAACTGACACCACAGAAATCCAGAGAATTCTGCGAAACTTCTATAAAGATCTATATGCCACCAAGCTAGAGAATCTGGAAGAAATGGAACAATTCCTAGAAACCTATGCACTTCCAAAACTGAACCAAGAAGAACTACAAAATCTAAATGCACCAATCACAGACAAAGAAATTGAAACCGTTATTAAGAATCTCCCCAACAACAAAAGTCCTGGACCAGATGGCTTCACAAACGAATTCTACAAAACTTTCAGGAAACAGTTAATACCCATACTTCTTAAGCTATTCCATAAGATTGAAGAAACAGGAATACTCCCTTCCACCTTTTATGAAGCCAACATCACCCTGATACCAAAAGCTGATAGGGACAGAACAAAAAAGGAAAACTACAGACCAATATCTCTGATGAACATAGATGCCAAAATATTAAACAAGATCTTGGCCAACCGGATACAGCAACACATCAAAAAGATTGTTCATCATGACCAAGTGGGATTCATCCCAGGAATGCAAGGCTGGTTCAACATCCGTAAATCAATCAATGTCATTCATCACATCAATAAAAGCAAAGCCAAAAACCACATGATTATCTCAATAGATGCAGAGAAAGCCTTTGACAAAATCCAACACCCATTCATGCTCAAAACTCTACAAAAAATGGGAATAGATGGGAAATTCCTCAAGATAGTGGAGTCTATATATAGCAAACCTACAGCCAATATCATACTCAATGGAGAGAAGCTGAAAGCATTCCCCCTCAGATCAGGGACTAGACAGGGCTGCCCACTGTCACCGTTACTCTTCAACATAGTATTGGAAGTTCTCGCCATAGCAATCAGGCAAGAGAAAGAAATCAAAGGGATACAGATTGGAAGGGAAGAAGTCAAGCTCTCACTATTTGCAGATGATATGATAGTATACATAGAAAGACCTAAAGAATCCAGTAGAAAATTACTGGAAGTTGTTAGGCAATATAGCAAGGTATCAGGCTACAAAATCAATGTACAAAAATCAGTGGCATTTCTTTATGCAAACACTAAATCTGAAGAAGAAGACATCCAGAAATCACTCCCATTTACTGTTTCAGCAAAATCAATCAAATACCTAGGAATAAAGTTGACCAAAGAAGTGAAAGACTTGTATGCTGAAAACTATGAGTCGCTACTCAAGGAGATAGAAACTGATACCAAGAAATGGAAAGATATCCCATGCTCATGAATTGGAAGAATAAATATCATCAAAATGAACATTCTCCCCAGAGCCATATACAAATTTAATGCAATACCCATCAAAGTTCCACCAAGCTTCTTTAAGAGAATAGAACAAACACTACAATCATTTATCTGGAACCTGAAAACACCTAGAATTGCCAAAACCATCCTAAGGAAAAGAAACAGAAATGGAGGCATCACACTCCCAGACCTTAAACTATATTATAAAGCCATCATCATCAAAACAGCATGGTACTGGAACAAAAATAGGCACACAGACCAGTGGAACAGAATTGAAAGCCCAGAAGTAAATCCCAACACCTATGGGCATCTAATCTTTGATAAGGGGGCCCAAAGGATTAAATGGAAGAAGGAGGCTCTCTTCAATAAATGGTGCTGGGAAAACTGGGTTGAAACATGCAGAAGAATGAAATTGAACCACTTTATCTCACCAGAAACAAAAATCAACTCCAAATGGATCAAAGACCTAGATGTCAGACCAGAAACAATCAAATACTTAGAGGAAAACATTGGTAAAACACTTTCCCATCTACACCTCAAGGATATCTTTGATGAATCAAACCCAATTGCAAGGAAGACCAAAGCAGAAACAAACCAATGGGACTACATCAAATTGAAAAGCTTCTGCACATCCAAAGAAACTATTAAACAAACAGAGAGACCCCTCACAGAATGGGAGAAGATCTTCACATGCCAGACATCAGACAAGAAACTAATCACCAAAATATATAAAGAGCTCAGCAAACTCAGCCGCAAAAAAGCAAATGACCCCATCCAAAAATGGGCAGAGGAAATGAACAAAACATTCACCACAGAGGAGATCCAAAAGGCTAACAAACATATGAAAAACTGCTCTAGGTCACTGATTGTCAGAGAAATGCAAATTAAGACAACACTAAGATACCACCTCACTCCTGTAAGAATGGCATACATCAAAAAGGACAGCAGCAACAAATGCTGGAGAGGATGTGGGGACAGAGGAACTCTTTTACATTGCTGGTGGGAATGTAAATTGGTACAGCCTCTGTGGAGAGCAGTCTGGAAAACTCTCAGAAGGCTAGACATGGACCTTCCATATGACCCAATAATTCCTCTCCTGGGGTTATACCCCAAGGACTCCATAACACCCAACCAAAAAGAGGTGTGTACTCCTATGTTCATAGCAGCACAATTCATAATAGCTAAAACCTGGAAGCAACCCAGGTGCCCAACAACAGATGAATGGCTGAGAAAGCTGTGGTATATATACACAATGGAATACTATGCAGCTATCAAGAACAATGAACTCACCTTCTCTGACCCAGCTTGGACAGAGCTAGAAGGAATTATGTTAAGTGGACTAAGTCAGAAAGTTAAAGATGAGTATGGGATGATCCCACTCATCAACAGAAGCTGACTTAGAAGATCTGAAAGGGAAACTAAAAGCAGGACCTGATCAAATTGTAAGTAGGGCACCAAAGTAAAAACCCAGTGGTGAGGGGTAGACATGTAGCTTCCTGGGCCAGTGGGGGGTGGGAATGGGTGGGAGGGATGGGTCACGGTCCTTTGGTGATGGGAATGGTGTTTATGTACACTCCTAGCAAAATGTAGACATATAAATCAGTAGTTAATTAATATGAGAGGGGGAAATCAATTGTATGTCTCAAAGGTTCTCAAAAGACAAACTGAATCTTTTTAATAGATAGGCTACGTGTTTGATATGCGGACTCTCTCAAAAGCCTAGACCAAGTAGATCAGAAGCTTCCAATAGCACAGCTATATACAAGATACTGGGTACTGTACAGCAAACCATAACAAAGGGACTTTTCAAAGTTAACCCAATTAACAAATAATGTGATGATAATATTAACTATTGATTGTCTTTTTGAACCCTAAGACAGCAGGAACCTCACATCTTCACTATAGAGCCCCTACTTCCCCCAGTCCTGGCACCCTTGGATAGGGCTCACTTTCCCGTATGCTTCTCCCAATCCATACCAAATAATATTGCATCCGCCGATCACAACCTAACCAAAGCAACGATTGCCATCTCAACATGCTTCACCTCAGTGTGTATCCAGAGACTTCACGTGTGGAATGACAACCCTTCAGCTTCATTACTCGGGTGAGACCTTTCCTTTTATAGTACACTCTAATTTCATCTCAGGTAGTTCACTTTCTAACAAAGTCCCATAACCTAGACATACACCAGTTTCTGTGAGAGAGAGCGTATGTGCACACGTATCCATAAACTACTGCAAAATATATACCTGAAAGCAGGATTACACTAGAGTTTGCAGTGAGTATCTCCCTAACACTTCCTCTCCACTATTCCAATCTTGGGATCCATGATTGCTCAACAAATTGTTTGGCTTTGTATGTTAACTCTCTTTTCAATCACCAGGTTCCAGATGCCACCAGGATGCTGGCTAGGCTTCCCTGGATTGAAGACCCCACCAATGTGTCCTGGAGCTCAGCTTCCCCAGAGACACACCTTACTAGGGAAAGAGAGAGGCAGACTGGGAGTATGGACCGACCAGTCAACGCCCATGTTCAGCGGGGAAGCAATTACAGAAGCCAGACCCTCTACCTTCTGCAACCCTCAACGACCCTGGGTCCATGCTCCCAGAGGGCTAGAGAATGGGAAGGCTATCATGGGAGAGGGTGGGTTATGGGGATTGGGTGGTGGGAATTGTGTGGAGTTGTACCCCTCCTACCTTATGCTTTTGTTCACTAATCCTTTCTTAAATTAAAAATTTAAATAAAAAAAAAAAAAGTAATCACTTCAATTTTATTCATTAGACCAGGCTTCTTGCCAGCCACTCTTCTTTCTAATGTTGACCTGACCTAATGCTATGCTGCAACTGATTTAGTCAAGACCTAATTAAGGGGGTGTATATCAGTGGTAAATAAGCCACACTGTAATTTATAATGACTTTACTTCAACAATTGTTTACCTATAGGAAAATGAGGTTATTTCTGTGAAAATTCAAATAGTGTCTTTATCGGAATGGCCAAACCAACCCAAATGCATTTACCACAAGAATTTTATGTCTCAGATCTCTCCAAGGCAACAGACCAAAAGCACAATTTATAGGCAGACATAATAAGCTGTTACTTGTTTCAATGTGATTTGCAGACCACTGTTAAGTCTTTCCTAACCAAAATAATTTATTTAACTCACCATCCACAGTGTCTTAAATTTTACCATTATGGAAACCCCTTGGCTAATGAATTTCAATGCTTTCAGGTATATTTATAGTCCAAATGTGAGGCTATTTGAACACACTATCTGCCTAGGCTGTTTTTTAATCTTTCTCTAATGGTAACTTATAGCTAAAGACACAATAAATGATAAGGAGTAATTTTTCAAAATATAATGTATTATTCTAGAAAAAGTGTCTTTCAGTGAGATTCTCAATGTGGGTAGAAACTAACATAGCCAAGAAATTTAAACTTGCAATGTGGGTAGAGAAGTGACAGGTAACTTTACTGCTGTCTTTTGTTAAATTTCAACTTGCATTACAAATTTGTGGATGGTTTATGAAAACACAGATCACCTGGTACATGAAGTGGAGGAGGACTTAGGCTGGAGGTGAGAGTGCTTTGCAGAAAATTGAGAAATTTTACATATGTACCAACAAGTGTATTTACTGTAAACCATTAATCCCTCTAAAAATAAACAAACCAATAACAACAACTAAATACACAGATAGTTTATCCAACATGTTTCTGACCTTTAGGGCCTGAATGGGATTTAGGCAGTTACATTTTTTAAAATTTTTTTTATTTGTATAAAAAAGGAGACATTTCTGTGGTGTCAGTTGTGGTATCTCCTGCATCATTTACAATTCTATTAATTTGAGTCTTCTCTCTTTTTTGTTTGGTGAGTGTGGCTAGGGGTTTGTCAATTTTACCTGAAAGCAGAAGTACACTAGAGTTTGCAGTGAGTACCTCCCAACACTTCCTCTCCACTATTCCAAGCTTTGGGTCCATGATTGCTCAACAATTTGTTTGGCTTCGCATGTTAACTCTCTTTTCAGTCACCAGGTTCCAGATGTCATCAGGATGCCGGCCAGGCTTCCCTAGACTGAAGACCCCACCAATGTTTCCTGGAGCTCCACTTCCCCAGAGACCCACCCTACTAGGGAAAGAGAGAGGCAGTTGGGAGTATGGACCGACCAGTCAACACCCATGTTCAGCGGGGAAGCAATTACAGAAGCCAGACCTTCTACCTTCTGCAACCCACAATAACCCTGGGTCCATGCTCCCAGAGGGATAGAGAATGGGAAAGCTATCAGGGGAGGGGGTGGGAAATGGAGATTGGGTGGTGGGAATTGTGTGGAATTGTACCCTTCCTACCCTATGGTTTTGTTAATTAATCCTTTCTTAAATAAAAAATAAATAAATAAATAAAGGAGACATTAACAAAACCATAGGATAAGAGGGGTACAACTCACACAATTCCCACCATCAGATCTCCATATCCCAACCCCTCCCTGATAGCTTTGCTATTCTTTTCTTTTTTATATTTATTTCCTTTTGCTGCCCTTGTTGTTTTATTGTCGTAGTTATTATTGTTGTCATCATTGCTGGATAGGACAGAGAGAAATGAATAGAGGAGGGGAAAACAGAGAGAGGGAGAGAAGGACACCTGAAGACCTGCTTCACCACTGTGAAGGGACGCCCTTGCAGGTGGGGAGCCAGGGGCCTGAACCGGGATCCTTAACACTGGTCCCTGTGCCTTGCGCCACCTTGCTTAACCCATTGCACTACCACCCAACTCCCAGATTTCCTATTCTTTATCCCTCTGGGAGTATGGACCCAAGGTCACTGTGGGATGCAGAAGGTGGAAGGTCTGGCTTCTGTAATTGCTTCCCCACTGAACATGGTCTTTGACTGGTGGATCCATACTCCCAGCCAATCTCCTTAGTGGGGACAGGCTCTGGGGAATCAGAGCTCCAGGACATATTGGTGGGGTCATCTGTCCAGGGAAGTCTGGTCAGCATCATGCTAGCATTTGGAACCTGGTGGCTGAAAATAGAGTTAACATGCAAAGCCAAACAAATTGTTGAACAATCATAGACTGAAAGGCTGGGATAGTGCAGATGAAGTGTTGAGGGGGTCCTCTATTTTGTAGATAGCTAGTAGGCATATTTTAGTTATATTTCAAAGGGCTGTAGCTATACTACTGTTTTGTTTGTTTGTTTGTTTGTTTTGCCTGAGCCTGAAATTTGATATGCAGGAGAATCCAGGTCCTGTCTGGGGAGATGACATCATGGCTGGAAAAAGGGACAGAAAGGTGGATCAGGGAAGAGAGTACCTCCCTAATATGGGGAAGGGGTATAAATATTGTTGACTATAAACCCCATCTATTTGATTTGGTCTGGGGCCCATATTGAGCTTAGGATCCTATGTGACCTTTGCATCCCTATAGATCTGAGCTCACATTCTGTGGTCATAAGTAGGAACATTCCAAGCTGGAATATGGAACATTCAATATGTTCCAAGGAACATTCCAATATCAGGACCCATCTTCCTCAGGTGTAGCACAGAGTATGTTGTCCATCCTCCGGAGGAAGGATGGAATTTTCTCTACAGTTGTTGATCCAAGTTGAGGGAAAGGGCCTAAGGGGGACCCACAAAGGGGTCCATTTTGTTGTTCTGGATAGAGATGACTGGTAACAATGGATTGAGGGATGTACTTGAGGTCTAGGCCCATCATATCTGTTTGGGAATCTCAAGACTCCCCAAATAGGGCCCCAGCTGATGGGGTGGCCTGATAGTGACTAAAGAGTCATCATTAAAGTATGCCAGTCTCTTGCCTTTATTCAGCTTTTGCAGTCCTTGCTTTGCTAAAGTTAGCTTTGGAGTGAGTGAGAGAACTGTAATAGGAAGTAGGTGAGGAGGGTATCTAAGTCTAATTAGATACTACTTCATTAGGAACTTTATACTGACTCACTGCATACTATTGTGTACTTTTGCTTTCAGGTATGTATTTTGCTCTAGTTTATAGATACCTGTTAACATATGTTCTATCTCATGCCACCTGGGCAATTATATTTCTAACCTGTCCTCAGGTAAGGCTAGTGCTTCCTTCCAGTCAGGCACCAGCTTTGAGAACCATTGATCCAGTCTATTTGAGAACCACTGATCCGTGCCATCCCCTTAGTGTTGATGACTGAAGTAATCTTGCAACAGGACTTAGAGTTGAGAAGTATATCAGCTCCAGCTTTTTTGTAAAAAGTGAACACGTTCAAACCGCTGTTAGACTTATATAAAACCTCAGAAAACATAACTCTGTTACATGCAAGACCCTACAGAAACCCCTTACTAAAATGCTCACACTAAGGTTGTCAGATTTAGTAAAAAAAAAAAAAAAAAAAAAGGAAAGAAAGAAAAGAAAAAGAAAATTACATGTAGATGCAAATACATATTCACATACACATTCAGTTGTTGGAAAAGTAATGATATATCATTCTGTTTATCTATGTAAAAATGTATCATGATTTTTCCCAAAATTCCAAAGTGAAGGAGGCTGCTATCTCACATAGGGCTGAAGTAACAAGGTTTATAATGATCTGGAACAATTAAAAATGTTATTGTTGGAACCACAGCTACTCTAAATAAAAATATTGGAAGGGGTCCAGTTGTGGCTCACTCAGTAAAGGACACATTACCATGTGCAAGCACCTGGGTTCAAGTGTCTGGTCCCCTGACTGAAGGGGGAAAAATGTCATAAGAGGTTTAGAGTACCGCGGGTATCTCTCCTCCTCTCCTCTCCATTCTTTCTCTTACTTATTCTCTCTCTCTGTCTCTGTCTCTCTTTCTGTCTCTCTCTCTCTCTCTCTCTCACACACACACACACACAGAGTCTAATTTTCTCTATCTCATCTTCTAACATGAATAATAGTAATAAGAAGAAAGACCACTGAGTACAGGGTAGTCATAATCATGTAGACACTGAGTCTTAGCAATAATCTTGGTGGCAGAAATAAAGAATAAAAACCAGATTAGATGTTTCTTCTTTTCTCTTTCCATCTCGTATCCCTTCCTTGACTCAACATAACAGGAAGCAGGCTGACCAAAGAATATATATAGAGAGAGTTTGCAATTCTTTAGTCCTGGTACACAAGGAAACTGTACTAAAGGGTGAATGTGAAAATGAACGACTATAGGTATTTAGTACTGTTCTCTCCTGGTCACCCATTTTCATACTCCTGTTTTTCTCAAACTTAAAGTATTAATAACAACTGGAACATTGGCAGATTTTAATAGGCATTTAGCATTCATAAATATGAATATTAATTCATTCAATCTTCTATTTCACACCAGAAGAACATATATCAATATTATAAGGGATGTGATAATATTAATTGTATTTCTAATTTAGTTTTGTTCCCACTTATTTATGTTATTACCTAAACATGTAAATATAACATGTTTTCCACAATGTTAGGAAAGGGGAAGAGAAAGAAATCTATACAATTCACATATATAAAATAGGTGGGAAAATATGAGGGATTTTCACAGTTGACATTTCTGTAGCTATTCATAACATGGAACTCTGGTGGTGGGAATTGTACCCCTCTTAGCCTGTGGTCTTGTCAATCATTATCAATTGCCCCGGCCAGCGGGGCGGTGAACAGGGGCTAGAAACCTAAGGACCTGGAATGAAAGGGACAAGAGACACGAAATAATGACAGCAAGACAGATTTCTAACCAAGCTGAAAAATTTTATTGTGTTCACAGGCATTTTAAGGCTTCAGGGAAGGGGGATCATAGGGGAAAGGGGGAGGCAGAGATTGCAGTGGAGGGTCCCTTGCAACTATTTCTGTTAAACTATAACTATATGGTATGTCACTATAACTATATCGTATGTCACTTAGTTTCTGACAAACATCCTTCCTACGAAAATTAAAAACTTATCTCAAAGGCTTCTGTTGTTTCAAGGCTTAGCTTCTATCAAGCAGAGAAATGGCTTCTGACAATCAACAAAAAATGTAAAAAAAATCCATTGTAAAGCTAAAACCCACTTTTCTCTAAACTAGATATTAGGAATCTAAAGTATTTTAACTTTCTTTTAAATGTTTTACAAAATGAAGAAGCACCATCAGGGTTTAATATCTACATTTTACAAGCAACAAAGACAAAAGTTAAACTTACGAAGTCTTTTAATGGAACTAGACAAGGTTATTGGACTACAGAGTCCTAGAATATTTTTGCACTACCATTTTCTGAGGTCAGACACCATGGAAGTAATATATCAAGGAGGCCTAAGTAAGGGTTTGACTTTTGGTGCCCTCTCTAAAGTCTTGAATACACTTTAATTATCTTTGAGTTATGAATAATACTGAAGCCAATTAGACCAAGGTTACAGTTTCAAGGTTGTACCCATAAAAAGAAACCTCTGTTTCCACAGCAAAACCACCAAGAGAGCTTAGACTTGAGATTCCTTGGTTCTGGAACCAGGTAGCACGAGGGACATGAGTCCTGATCCTCCTTGTCTCCAGCTAATAGAAATTGAAATGGTAATTTGGACATTATTATCTGTTCATGAAAAAAAATAATTGCTAATAAATGTCCTGATTGTCCTTCATCCCAGTGATGTGTCTAGATCACCATGAAAGATGAAGGAAGTCCTCTGATGAAAGTTTTGATGGCCACAATGTCCCAGTGGTCCCTTCCCCTTGTCACTCTTCTTCTCTGCAGCTCCCATTTCTAGCTAATCTCTTATTCCTATACACTCCATGCCCATGACACTCAATCCTTTAGAAAGAAGTTAACTGTTGTTAACAGTCTTGCTGACCCCTTTCTCTTCTATGCTTCACCAAAGGCCTCTGAGACTTTTCCACCTCTTCTCACCCCAACTCTAGCCGAGACAGCCACCTTCTGATGAAATTCTCTTGATAAGTGATTTCACATGTGACATACCATTGTAAATTCTATGTTCTTTTCACACCATAAGATTAGAAAAATGTTACACTAAGAAAATGTCTAGTCATTTATCTGCAAATAAAATAAGCAATTGACCAGTTTCTCAGATGCTGATCTTCTATTCTATTCTCTAAAGTATCCATTTGCTTTTTTTAGTGAAATCTTAAGGCATACACTTCATACCTAACTACCAGCTGCATCCCCACAGCAGGCATCTCCTTAATGTGACAGGCAAGCACATTATGCTAAGTAGATAATCACAACAATTAACTGAAAAGGTTATAATTTCATCCTGTTTGGTACAGTTGGCCTGTCAAAAATAATTAGGTTAAAATAGACCTCAAGCCTCTCTACAGAACTGAGAGAAGAGAGTGGCGGAGAGAGAGAGAGATATGAATGAATAGAGAGATAAGAAAGAGAGATAAGAATCAAAAAGGCAAAAGCTAAGTACTTGTAACTTGCCAAATTAAACGTTCTTAAATATCACTGCTGGTTGAAACACTAGAGAAATATTAGTAGGAAAATACTTTCAATTCAGTAAGAAGTGTTTAGTTCCTATTTCAATGACTCTCATAGATATTTTTAACTATTTATTATTGGTAGAAACAGAGAAATTGAGAATTAAAGAGGATATAGAGAAGGAAAGAGAGAGAGAGAGACAACTGCAACCGTACTTAACGACAAGTGAAGCTTTCCCCCTGCAGGTGGGGACCAAGGGCTTGAATGCAGGCGCTTGCACACTGTAATATGTCCCATTGACCAGGTGTGCCACTGCCTGGTTCCTCTCATAAATATTGAAGGAAAAGGAAAGTTATATGGCATAATTTCAGTGAATAAAGTTAACAATAAAGATAAATTGTAATCCTTCACAAGGAAATAAAAAAAAAAAGCATTTTCAAAGTTAACCCAATTGCCAAATAATGTGATTATAGCAATAAGTATCGCTTGCCTTCTTAAACCCTAAGAGAGCAGGAACCTCCTGCTTCCTCTATAAAGCCCATATTTCCCCCAGTCCTGGAACCTCTAGAGTGGGACTCACTTTCCTGCATGTTTCTCCCAATTCATACCAAATGATATTGCATCTGCTGATCCCAACCTAATCAATGCAACACGTACCAGCTTGGCATGCTTCACTTCAGACTGTGTCTAGAAACTTCAGGCATGGAATGTTAACCCTTCAGCATCATTACTTTTGTGAGACCTTTCCTTTCTCATGGGACTCCTTAATTCCATTTTGGGAGGTTCACTTCCTAATAAAGCCCCAAAACTTAGATATAGACCAGGTCCTATGAGATAGGGCAGACGTACACATGTATCCATAAATTAGGGCAAAAGTGCACAATAGTCTGCAGTGAGTCAATAAATGAAAGAAGCAAGTAGAAAAAACTAAAACGACACCATAAAGTTCCTAATGAAATAGTTTCTACTTAGACCTACATACCCTCCTCACCTACTTCCTATTACATGTCCCTCAGTCACTCCAAAGCTAACCTTATAAAATTAATTGAGGACTACAAAATCTGAATAAAGGCAAGAGACTGGCATACTTTAATGATGATTCTTTAATCACTACCAGGCCACTTCATCATCTGGGGCCCTAAATGGGGATTCCTGGGATTCCATAGACATGATGGGCCTAGATCTCAAATAGATCCCTCTCTCCATTGTTACTGGTCATCTCTATCAGGAATAACACAATACACCCCTTTGTGGGCCCACATAGAACCTTACCCTCAACATGGTAGAGAATGTTCCATCCTCTGAGGGGAGGCTGGATAACATACTTTATCTACCACCTGAGGAAAATGGGTCCTGATATTAGGGCTTGGAACATTCCTACTCATGGCCACAGAATGCAAGCTCAGACCTATAGGGATATAGAAGTTACATAGGCTCCTATCCTGAATATGGGCCCCAGATTAAATCAATGGGGTTACAGTCAACAATATTTATGCACATTTTTCATATTTGTGAGCTACTCTTTTCCCTGATTCAGCTTTCTAGCCATTTTTCCAGCCATGACATCATTTCCCCAGACAATAACTTGGATTCACCTGCATATCAGATGTCAGGCTCAGGAAAAAAAATAGTATAGTCATGGGCCTCTTGGAATATACCTAAAATAGATATACTAGCTATTGCCAAAACAGAGACCCCAAATCATCAGCAATATTTCAGCCTTTAGGTTCATGATTAGTCAACAATTTGTTCAGCTTTATATGTTAACTCTTTCAGCCACCAGGTTTCAGATGTTACCATGATGCCAACCGGACTTCCCTGGACAGATGACCCCACCAATGTATCCTGGAGTCCTATCGGGCTAGCGTTGCACATGCGAGAGAGAGATGACTCAGGAACCAAGCTTGTGGTGGCAGGATAATTCAAATCTTTATTCATTTGAGCACCCCAGAGTCAGGCAGTAGCACACCTGGTTAAATCACGTGGCACAAACCACAATGTCTGGTGTTAGCCTCCTGTTCTGCATGCCCACCCTCCTCCAGCTTGGGACAAGAAAAAGACAAGACAGAAATGGAAGTGGCTTGACAATACCATACATGGTTAGGAAAGGGGTAGAGAAAGGGAAAGGGGGCCAGGAATAGTATGGACCTCCCCAGCAACTATTGCTAGGGGTTCAACTTGTAGAATTAGCAAAACACTGCAGGAAATTAGGAAAGAGACCTTTAGTCATTTATCAGACAAAGCAGAAGGTTGATATGTAGATAATAAAAGAACGAGCCATAGTATCAAGGAATGTAGGGTGGAGCAGGCTTAATGTTCTAAGGAATGCCTGGCTCCCAGAGGCGGGAAGATGCAGGATGTTTTTGTGAAGCAGATAAGACTTAAAATGGCCACCAACCTTTTGAAGTTCATATGTCCCCCCTTTTGTTAAGCCCCTCTGTAGAGAGAGAGACTGACTTACTAGGAGGGACTCACCTCTCCGGTCAAGCCTTACCAGGCTCCACCACATCACCACAATCTCCCTACAGAGTCCCACTTCCCCAGACCCCTGCCCCACTAGGGAAAGAAAGAGACAGACTGGGAGTATCTATCAACCTGTGAACACCCATATTCAGTGGGGAAGCAATTAAAGAAGCAGACCTTCCATCTTCTGCACCCCATAATGACCCTGTGTCCATACCCCCTGAGGTTAAAGAATAGGAAAGCTATTAAGGGAGGGGATGGGATACAGAGTTCTGGTGGTGGAAATTCTGCAGAATTGTCCCCCTCTTATCCTATAGCTTTTGCCAGTTTCCATTTTATAAATAAAAATTTTAAAAAAGAAATAGTTAAAATTCTACCAGAAAAAAAGAAAAAAACAGAAAAAGTCCTACTGATAATCCAACATCCTGCTTTCCATTGTCCAAGCCTTTGTGTTGACATTATCATTGTTCTAGAGCTACAGAAGTATTTGCATGCTGACCTCTAATCTCCATTCACATAATTATTAGCAGTGGAGTTTTGAGAAACTCACCTCACTTCTAGTCACAACTTTCACTATCAACAAAATTAAGAGCTCAAACCTGTGACCAAGAAGATGATTCAGTGAAAGGAGCATGGGATTTGCATGCTTGAGACTCTAGACTTGATCCTTGACACTGCTTGTCAGAGTAATAAAATGTTCTAATCATTCTTTCTCTCAAAAAAATCTTTGTTTTTAAATGTTTCTTTTTATTATGATTATTGGATAGAGAAAGAGAGAAATTGAGAGGGTAGGAGAAGATAGAGAGAGAAAGAGACAGAGAGACACCTGCAGCCTTACTTCACCACTCATGAAGCTTTCCCCCTGCAGGTGAGGACCAGGAGCTTGAACCCAGGTCCTTGTGCACTGCTGTGAGTACACTTAAGTAGGTGCACCACTGCCTGGCCTTCCCCAAAAAAATCTTTTTAAAAATTAAATCACTTGAGAGTCAGGCAGTAGTGCAACGGGTTAAGTGCAGGTGGCACAAAGCGTAAGGACTGGCGTAAGGATCGCAGTTCGAGCCCCTGGTTCCCCACCTGCAGGGGAGTTGCTTCACAGGCGGTGAAGCAGGTCTGCAAGTGTCTATCTTTCTCTCCCTTTCTCTGTCTTCCCCTCCTCTCTCCAGTTCTCTTTGTCCTATCCAACATTGACATCAACAACAACAATAATAACTACAACAATAAAACAAGGGAAACAAAAGGGAATAAGTAAATAAATGACTTAAAAAATTAAATCATTTATTTATTTATTTTCCCTTTTGTCGCCCTTGTTTTTTTTTTAATTATTGTTGTAGTTATTGTCATCGCTGTTGGGACACAGTGAAATGTAGAGAGCAGGGGAAGACAGAAGACAGAAGGAAGACAGAAAGATAGACACCTGCAGACCTGCTTCACCACCTTGAAGCAACTCCCCTGAAGGCAGGGAGTCTGGGGCTTGAACCAGGATCCTTACACTGGTCCTTGCACTTCATGTCATGTACGTTTAACCCACTGCACTACTGACTCCCAAATTAAATTATTTTTAAAAGCTCAAGTTGAAGTACAGTATTATATACATTAAACATTCTTTAACTCTGTCAAAATTATATACACCAAAGATAAACAGATTTCAATGAAAAGCAAAATGGATTCATTCACATTGATTCATAGTGATAATTCTGTTAATGCTATCAATAAAACAGATGTTTTTCGGGGCTGCCACCTTTTATTTTTATTTCCTTTTACTACTATTATATTTTTGCTATTATATGGAGAAAGAGTTTGTGTGTGTGTGTAAATATATATATATATATATATGTAGTGCAGCATCCAGTTGAACACGTTACCATATACAAGGACCTGGGTTCAAGCCCCTGGTTCCCATCTGCAGGAGGGAAGCTTCACGAGTGGTGAAGCAGTGCTTAGTTGTCTCTCTTTCTCTTTCCCTCTTTATATACTCATTCCCTCTAAATTTCTGTCTCCCTACAAAATAATAAATATATATGTGTGTGTGTATATGTATATATCATGACTAGAAAGACAAAATAGATTATAATGGAAAATAATTTGGAACTGAAAACAAGCAACGAAAATCTACTTAGTCTAGAAAACTAAAAGTTACTGCAGCTTCCATCACCATCACCACTATCACCGTCATCACCATCATCACCATCATCACTATCACCATCATCACCACCATCACCACCATCATCATCATTACTATGCCTCTAGTGTTATCGCTGGGGCTCTGTGCCTGCACTATGAACCCACTGCTCTTGTTGCCATTTTTTCGATTTTTTTATATCATAGAGAGGAATTGAGAGGGGAAGGAATTGGGGGAAAGAAAGAAAGCCAACTGCAGACCCACTTCACTGTTTGTCAAATGAGCCCCCAGCTGCAAGTGGGGAGCTGAGGACTCGTACTGGGATACTTGAGTGGGTCCCTGCACTTCACACTATATGCGCTTAATCTGATGTGCCCCTGCCCAGCCCCCGCTTCCATCATGATTATTGAGAATTGAAAATGATGGTTTCTATATCCTCAAAGAAAATATAATATTATTTTTACATGCAAATGGACCCTTTAGTAAAGTGAAGAATCAGAAATATGTTGTATAAGAGCATAACAACAAACTGTGTCATGTGTATCTCCTCTTTACAGAGGCATATCTTGCTTGTTTCCATTTTACATATTTTTACTCTGTCACTAATTTACATGCTAGAACTTTAGGATATACTTTCTAGTTCTTGAATAATGATGGTGCAGGGGTCTAGCACATGTACAGTTTTCCTAAATGAATCTTCTTTATTTTTTTTCTTTATAGAGAGAGAGAAGAGAGAAAAATATACACCACAGCTCTGCTCCAGCACGTGTGGGGTTCTGCTAGTTTGTCATCCCTTCCACTGAAACTGGGGTCTTACTCTCTCAGGTTTGGAATATAACTTCCTGCAAACATGTCCTTCCTCTGTTGTTATCTTTATCTAAGTCGTGGTGATACATGTGTAGCCATATTTCTACTTTTGATTCTTCAATCTGTCTTTTACATTTGATTGCTTTTTCAAAAAAAATAATTCATTATCATTTTATGATTGCCACCAGAGTTATTGTGGGGCTCAGTGTCAGCACAATGAATCCACCATTCCTAGAAACCACTTTTTTTTTAAGACAGAAATTGAGAGAGAAGAGGGAGGGGTTGGAAGGGAGGAAAAAGAGAAAGAGAGAGACTTGCAGCACTACATCACTCCTAAAGCTTCACCCTGAAGGTGGGGAATTGAATCCAGATTGGACTGAATTGAATGTAGGGGGTTGAATGCACATTCATAAGCATGGTGACATGTGCACACCACCAGATGTACCACTGCTTGGTGTGCTAACTTTCATGGAACTGTTTCTTGTGCTTGCTACCAAAGCTTTGCTTACCTTATTGTAGCCCACATCAAACAGAACCACTCTGCACCAAGTATTCTTTATTCGTGTTCCTTCACAGAAAGCTAGCAAAAGGTCCTGCCATATTTATTCTGAAACCCCAGCTCCTGCATCATAGTTTTGTCATATAGTAAATATTAACATGACAGCATACACAACTGGTTTGCTATTAGCTATCCCATTTTATCATTTCTAATAGAGATGTAGTAGTTCTATTAACTTTGTTGTTCTGATTTATCCCATTCCAGAATTCTCCCTGTCATATGGCCATATGCTTCAAAATAGGCAAGTCCTAGTCCCAATGAATGAATAACATTCAGAAGATAACAGCAGTTCCATTCCTTTTGTGAATGATTGAGGTCACATGCTATTAGAAAAGAAATTATTTTGCACAATCAAAATGTTTATGGAATTGTACTTATAAATATAGTTAACTGAGAAATGTAACAATGTAATCAAGATCCACAGTGTATTTTCTTCTCTGCTCTTCTTAACAGGTTGACTTTGTCTTACGACTGAATTCCTGCTTGTAAAAATGACTGCAAACAGTCCTCAGAGAACAGCTATAAACAATCAGAGCAGAAATCTTAGCTATAAATTGTTAGAAAAATTATTTTGAAACCATTTTGAATGATGTTCCTTCTCAATAAAAACAGGCACAGAAAGAAAAAGCTGATGTGTTATTTTTTTTCATCATCTGTGATTTCTGGATATGTGGTTCTAATTTCACTACCTTACATAAAATCAGTTTAAAGACAAAGTCAGTATGATGAGGACAGCAAAGCACAGACACACAAAGAGACTGAATAAACCCTGTGGATTTAATCACCCTTGTCAATTGGCCTATTGTAGTCACTTCTCTTACTATGAAAGATAGATTTTTCCTTTGTGTTTTATTGCACAGATACTTTACTTGACTGTCAGCACATAAAGTGTTCTATTAATTAATGAATAATTCTATCCTACAAAATTATTGAATGTTAGAAAAGAGTCCAGGCATTTTTGTCAAAACAAAGGTTTTTCATCATTATCGGTTTTAATCAGAAAAATCTTTGTGGTAGCAGCACATTCCATAGATATCTGATGAGTTCAGACTTAAGGTATACTTAATACTTAACCCAGCACCTGGAGGACTCTGTACCCAGTTAGTTGTAAGCTCCTCAATCAGTATGTATAGGGGTCAGAAGCAAAAGCACCCAGGATTCAAAAGCCCCTAGGTTAAGTTTCCTCCAGATAAAGACGTGGAGAATCATTAACTTACTGAGACAGGGTTATTGAGTTGCTAGGTTTAGATTTGAGAAGTCTGGAGATTTTATTACCACTTCCTCTATCCTAAAGCTTTTTACTCACTGTTTGTCCTACTTCCTGCTGAATCAACTCCTTCGAATCCTGGAATTCTTAATGTATTATAAAGCTAGCTACAAAAAGGTTCTGGCAATTAAGGGGAAGGTCCATTGTTCCCCTTGCCTTGGGGGTTCACATTCAGCAGAGACACCTTCAGGACTCTCTTTAAGCATAAATTAAGCTGAGTCAAACTTTGGGAATCCTATGCCATCTGCCATGACAAAGAGGCACTTTGTCTTTGGTAGCATTGAACAATGGAGAATATCTTGAAACATCCATGGTCTCTGTCTACTATATACCAGTAGTATCACCAGCAATCAATTATGCCAGTTTCATGGGCCCTTTAGAATATACCTAAAATATACCTACTAGCTTTTTCCAAAATGGAGATCCTAAATCTTATCTGCTATATTCTTACCTTTGGGTTCCTGATCATTAAACTATTTTTTCTGCTTTATTTCTAAATGCTTTTTTAGCCACCAAGTTGCCGATGCTGTCATGACATCAACCTGACTTATCTGGGCACACAACCTCACCAATGTACCCTGGAGCCCTACCTCTCCAGAGCCCTGCTCCAGTAGGGAAAGATAGAAACAGGCTGGGAATATGGATAGAACTGCCAACATCTATGTCCAGAGGAGAAACAAATGCAGAAGCTAGAACTCCCACCTTCTGCACCCCACAAAGATCTTTTGTCCGTACTCCCAGAGTGATAAAGAATAGGAAAGCTTTCAAGGGAGGGAATGGGATATGGAATTCTGGTAGTGGGAACTGTGTAGAATTGTACCCCTCTTATCCTATGGTCTTGTCGATATTTTTATTTTATAAATAAATAAATGAAGTTTAAAAAAATTTCAGAAATTTCTTTATATTCTGCAGGAGGTAAAATCACCACTTACACAAGTTGTTAAGAACAACTTGTGTAAGCATAAGCAAACTCAGACTCAGAGAATGAAGTGACTTTCTTGAGATCCCACAGCCATATAATAATAGAAGAGAAAGGGGTGGAGCCAAGACTGCAGCTTGGAAACAACAGATGCTATGAGTTCCAAACAGAAGCAGCTTACAACATGGGATTCTCTGGATAGGGTAGGATATTGGGCTATCTGAAGGATGGTGAACAAGGGATGGTCAGGGTGACACCAAAATAGAGTCCTATAACTCACTCTTGGGCTGGCAGAGGCCCAAAGGACAAAGGAAAATCTTTTTGGATTGATTATCTCTGAACTCACCCCTCTCCCCCACCTCAGAAACAGCCCCAGGGTATGGACAGCATCTCATAGCAGGCTTCCCACTGAGCTATTTTCTTTACCAAGGTTCCTGGCTCATCAGGGGTGTCATTCCAAGCCATTTTCTTTTTGTTTTCCTCCTTTTTTTTTTTTTTTTTTTAGGTGGCTGAAGCTCTATTTGTGTGACAAAATACCTGATCAATCAGAGCCTCTGCCCTGTCTGGGAAAGTCTACCTGGAGGGTTTGTTGTTGTTGTTGTTATAATTGGCTGTCTTTGCTCAGGCTACCTGCAACCAATCTGGAGCAGTCCAAGCAGCAGACTCACTGTTAGGGTTTTTAACTCTATTTTATTTTATTATTATTACTATTATTATATACATGTGTCCCTTTTCCCCAGTCCTTCTTCAGGATGACCAAAATTAATTGTTGTTGCTGTTTTCAACTGACAGGTAACTGGGTATCCTATCCATTGTTAGAGTAACTTATATCTCTCCCTCTTCCCCCCACTTTCCTTTTTCTATCCTCCTAGCTAATTCAAAAATAAATAAATAAATAACTCCTTTCACTGATCCCTTTTTTTTTCTTTTTCTTTTCTTTTTTCTTTTCTTTCTGAATTCACTGACACTCATTTGAGAATTATTTTGTGGGAGAAATCTGACTTGAAATGAACTCTGTGTGTGTTTCTCTTTTCTACTTCCCTTTCTCCTCTTGTTATCCCTAGAATTTACAGTGGACAGTAGATTTGTATAACAGTCTATTCCTGCTCTCCATTTTTTCCTTTATCTTTCTTTTTCTCTTGGTTTTGTTTGCTATTTTTCCTTGGACTGAAGGTACTGTTTTGCTATTGTAATTTCTGATGTTTCTCACTGTATTTGTGAAAGGGCTTTAGTATAGCATGGCTTGTACTCAAAACACAACAACTAAAGAATGACAAAACAGAAAAATAAAAACCACATCATTAAAAAAAATGGTTAAATCAAGAGCAAATAAAACTGTTACCACAAGAAATCATGACAGGAACCCAGAAGAAACTCCAAATCAGTCAAAAATAACCATAGATAAGAAAAGTATGCAAGCAAAAATAAACCTAATAATCACAGGAATGAAGACAACTATGGAGGAAAGGGCTATCAGAATTGGGGGAACAACAGATGAGACCCTTAAGGAAAATACTAGCTACCTCGAGGTAATTAGAGAACTGAAAGATAAAATAGCTTAGCTAAAAGGCCAATCAGCAGAACAAGGTAATACTATACCTGAACTGAAAGAAGAAGCTGAGGGAAGGCAAAGCAGACTAACAAAAGCAGGAAACAGAATTAGTCAGACAGAGGATGAGCTACAGAAAACTAAGAAAGAGGTAAAAGAGCTCAAAAAGAGATTGAGAGACACTGAAAACTATAATAGAGACATATGGGACGATCTCAAAAGAAGTAACATTCATATAATTGACCTACTAGAGGAAGAAAGAGAGGATGGGGAAGTAAACATTCTAGAGGAAATTATAGAAGAAAACTTCCCAGACATAAACAACATAAAGGACATTTATATTCAAAAGGCCCAGAGAGTCCCAAACAAAATCAACCCAGATCTGAAGACACCAAGACACATCATAGTTACAGTGAAAAGAAGTAAGGATAAAGAAAGGATCCTAAAGGCTATAAAGAGAAAAACAAAAAGTTACATACAGAGGAAAATCCATAAGACTATCAGCAGACTTCTTCACTCAAACTCTAAAAGTCAGAAGAGAATAGCAAGATCTATCGAGCTCTGAATGAAAAAGGGTTTCAACTAAGGATAATATATCCTGCTAGACTTTCATTCAAACTAGATGGAGGGACAAAAACCTTCTCAGACAGACAATAGTTTAAGGAGGCAACCATCACCAAGCCTGCACTGAAAGAGGTTCTAAAAGACCTCTTATAAACAGGAACACCACCATACTACTTGCCATATATCAGAGAAAATAAAAAATTATTGACTAATGGCAATACAATACATTAAATCCATAATATCAATAAATGTCAGTGGCTTAAACTCGCCCATTAAAAGGCACAGGGTGGGGGGATGGATCAGAAAACACAAGCCAACCATATGCTGCTTGCAAGAATCCCACATGACCCAACAAGACAAACAGACTTAAAGTGAAAGGATGGAAAAATATACAGATTATTGGACCACAAAAAAAAATTCAGGAACAGCCATTCTCATCTATGACACCATAGACTTTAAATTAAATAAAATAATAAAGGATAGGCAAGGACATTACATAATGATTAGAAGATCAATCAACCAAGAAGATTAAACAATTATTACCATCTATGCACCCAATGAGAGACCTTCTAAATACAATAAACACTTACTGAAAGAACTACAAAAATACATTATTAGTAATACAATAGAAGTGGGAGGCTTCAACACACCACACTCACACTTAGATCAATGAAGCAGAGAATCAACAAAGAAACAAGAGAATTAAAAGAACAGATGGACAGACTAGACCTCCTGGACATTTTCAGAGTTCTTCACCCCAAAAAACTGGAATACACATTCTTTTCAAATCCATAAAGCACATCCTCAAGAACAGACCACATGTTAGGCCACAAAGACAGCATCAACAAATTCAAGTGCATTGAAATCATCCCAAGTATCTTCTCCGACCAAGTGGAGTAAAGCTAACATTCAACAACAAACAGAAAATTACTAAAAGTCACAGAATTTGTAAACTCAACAACATGCAGCTTAAGAATCACTGGGCCAGAGACACTCAAGCAAGAAATTCTAATGTTCCTGGAAACAAATGAAAATGAAGACACAACCTACCAAAATATTTGGGACACAGCTAAAGTAATACTGAGAGGGAAACTCATAGCCATACAAACACACATCAGAGAACAAGAAAAAGCTTAAATAAATGACCTTCTTACATACTTTAAGGACTTAGAGGAAGAGGAACAAAGGAACCCTAAAGCAACCAGAAGGATGGAAATCACTAAAATTAGAGCAGAAATAAACAACATCGAAAATAAGAGAACCATACAAAAGATCAATGAAGTCAAATGTTGGTTCTTTGAAAAATTAAACAAGATTGACAAACCCCTAGCCATACTCACTAAAAAAAAAAGACTCAAATTAATAGAATTGTAAACAATAGAGGAGATATCACAATTGAGACCACAGAAATCCAGAAAATCATGCGACACTTCTACGAAGAACTATACACCACTAAGCTAGAGAATCTGGAGGAAATGGACGAATTCCTAGAAACATATGCCCTTCCAAAACTGAACCAAGAAGAACTACAAAACCTAAATGCACCAATCACAGACCAAGAAATTGAAACAGTTATTAAGAGACTTCCCAACAACAAAAGTCCGGGACCAGATGGCTTTAAAAATGGATTCTACAAAACCTTCAGGAAACAGTTAATATCTATACTTCTTTTTTTTAATATTTATTTTTTCCCTTTTGTTGCCCTTGTTGTTTTATTGTTGTAGTTATTATTTTTGTTGTTGGATAGGACAGAGAGAAATGGAGAGAGAGAGGGGAAGATAGAGAGGAGGAGAGAAAGACACCTGCAGACCTGCTTCACCGCCTGTGAAGCGACTCCCCTGCAGGTGGGGAGCTGGGGTTCAAACCGGGATGCTTATCTGGTCTTTGTGCTTTGTGCCACCTGCGCTTAGCCCGTTGCACTACAGCCCGACTCCCTAATATCTATACTTCTAAAGCTCTTCCACAAGATAGAAGAAATAAGAACACTCCCTCCCACCTTCTATTAAGCCAACATTATCCTGATACCAAAAGCAGATAGGGACACAACAAAAAGGAAACCTACAGACCAATATCTCTGATGAACATAGATGTAAAATATTAAACAAGATCCTGGCCAACCAGGTACAGCAGTATATCAAAAAGACTGTTCATCACAACCAGTTGGGATTTATCCCAGGATGTAAGGCTGGTTCAATATATGTAAGTCAATCAGTGTCATTCACCGCATCAGTAAAAATAAAACCAAACACCACATGATTATCTCAATAGATGCAGAGAAAACCTTTGACAAAATTCAACACACATTCATGTTTAAAACACTACAGAAAATGGGAATAAATGGTAAATTCCTCAAGATAGTGGAGTCTATATATAGCAAACCTACAGCCAACATCATAAAAATGGACAGGCTGTGTCCAGAGATGTCAGGCATGAAATGTCAACACTTCAGTCTCATTACTCAGGTGAGACCTTTACTTTCATAGGATTCTCTAATTCAATTAGAGGTGGTTCACTTCCTAACCAAGTCCCAAAATCTAGATATAGACCAGGTCCCATGAGATAGGCCTTATGTCTACATGCATCCATTAATTAGGGCAAAATATACACCTGAAAGCAAAAGTACACAATAGTCTGCAGTGAGTCAGTATGAAGTTCATAATGAAATAGTGTCTACTCAGATTTAGCTACCCTCTTCACCTATTTCTTATTATACTTCCCTCATTCACTCCCAAGCTCTCCTTATAAAAGTAAGGACTGCAAAAGCTGAATATGAGCAAGAGACTGGCATTCTTTAATGATGACTCTTTAGTCACTATCAGGCCACCCCATCATCTGGGGCCCTATTTAGGGAGTCCTGAGATTCCCAAAAAGACATGACAGACCTAGACCTCAAATAAATCCCTCTCTCCATTGTTACTGGTTATCTCTATCAGGAACAACAAAACAGACCCCGTTGCAGGCCCCCATAGGACCTTGACCTCAATTTGGATCAACAACAGTAGACAATGTTCCATCCTATGAAGGAAGGCTGGACAACATACTCTATGCTACACCAGAGGAAGATGGGTTGATATTGGGGCAGCTTGGAATGTTCCTACTGATGATCACAAAATGTGAGCTTGCATCTAGAGGGATGCAGAGGTTACATAGGCTCCTAACCTGAATATGTGCTGGTGCTCATGTGGGTGGCTTCGCAACTGAGGTAAGCCACTGGCCTTCCCGTCACTGGTTCTAGTCACCACTAGATGCAGAAAAGAAGCACCAGAAGAAATTCAGGTACGAACTTCCAGTTTTATTCTGAGAAAGACAAGTTTATATAGCAAGTAGAACAAAGAACATTTTTCACATATTTCAGTAATCACAGGTTTCCAAAAGTCAGGTACCCCTATGGTGGGGAGGGGTAGGAATGACAAGAATTGATAAGATACCAAAAGGTCAGAGCAATTAGTTTCCATGATGCAAGACATGTTAATTATTTAAAGATATTAAGAAAAACATAGCAGTTAAACCAGCAGAGTGAGATGAAGCATAGAAGGGCAAAGCTTGATGTAAATCATAGATATCCAAGGACAAGGAAATAAGGTGTGGGGGTTTCACTGTTAAGTTACTGGCAAGGCTGTGATGAAGTGTATTTTCTATGTGATCAAAAGGAGGTGAACTTATAGTGAACACTAAGTGAACTTTCAAGCAGGCAACCATTTGGTCTGTAGCAGGGGAATGAGCTAACTGTGAGAGGTTGCAGGTCTTTGTGAAGCTTGGGAGATCAACAAGAGGAAACTGATTCAGGAAAGCATTTCCCTCCTAGCTCTATCCCTGAAAGGGAGAGAATAGCAAGTGAGGTGTCTTTCCAGACCTCCACCTCAAGGATGGGAGAGTTCCTCTAAGCTCTTCCATGCTTTCACATAATCCCACAAATATGGGCCTCAGATCACATCAAATCGATGGAGTTTACAATCAGGAACATATATACACATTTCCTGTATTTGGGAGATATTCTCTTCCTTGATCCAGCTTTCTGGTCCTTTTTCTAGCCATGACATCATCTCTTCAGACAATAACACAGATCCACCTACATATCAGATTTCAGGCTCAGGGAGAAAAAAAAAAATCAAACTAGTATAGCCACAGAACCTTTGGAATATAACTAAAAATATGCCTACTAGCTATCTACAGCACGGAGAGACCCCCAACTCTTCGTCTGCACTACTCTAGCCTTTAGCTTGTTTGGCTTTATATGTTAACTCCCTTTTCAGCCACCAGGTTCCAGATGCTAGCATGGTACCAACCAAACTTCCCTGGACAGACAACCCCACCAATGTGTCCTGGAGCTCTGATTCCCCAGAACCCTGCCCCGCTACGGAAAGAGAGAGGCAGGCTGGGAGTATTGACCCACCTGTCAACGCCCATATTCAGTGGGGAAGCAATTAAAGAAGCCAGACCTTCCAACTTTGACATCCCACAATGACCTTTTGTCCATACTCTCAGAGGGTTAAAGAATAATAAAACTATCAAGGAAGGGGATGGGATATGGAGTTCTGGTGGCGGGAATTGTATGGAATTGTACCCTTCTTATCCTATGGTTTTGTCAGTCTTTCCTTTTTATAAATAAATAAAAAATAACAGAAGGGAAAAGAAATGCATATTTACTC
This sequence comes from Erinaceus europaeus, assembly GCF_950295315.1. NCBI lineage: Eukaryota > Metazoa > Chordata > Mammalia > Eulipotyphla > Erinaceidae > Erinaceus > Erinaceus europaeus. Next base: position 47,544,162 of record NC_080179.1, on the reverse strand, counting down.
ATTTTTTAACAGATGATCATTATTTAAATATCCTCTCTAGTTAGTCTATCTGTAATAGGAAGATGTTGGTTATTTAAAAATAACATCAAAACCTAAGTGCAACTAGGCTAAATACAGTAAAATCAAATAGAACACTAGTGATATGTCTACTTAAGTAGGCATTTCATTTCTTTATATATCCTATTTTTGACTGACTTTCCATGTGAAACTTCATCATTATACATTTTTATTGTGGTGCTGTATGCTGCTGTTTTCTGACATTAATTCTCCGTGTCTTTTTTTATTATAGCCGTTACTCCTATAAAGCTATGGAAACAATATATACATTTTCTTAATGTCATGCTCATTTAACAGCAGATGGGATAGGAAATATGTTGCATGGCAGATGGTTACTGAGGAAGCTTTGTGGTCAATCACAACCCATGTGGGCTTTTTGTTTACAAGATGGAGCATATGAGGGAAGGTTACATTTAGGGAATTTTCAGAACAGTTTACATTGTTTTGAACTACTAAACTTTGAAGCTGAAATATTTTTAAGTTTTACACTTAACATGAACAATTCAACTTACATTTTTGCTGCTTAGGAAACTTAATATAAAGAAAAAAACTGCACTCATTTATCTGTTAATTTAAAAAAATTGAATGAGTGTCATCTATTGTTTTAAATATTCAAAGATTTTGCATCCTACTAGCACCAAATGACAGATAAAAAGGCAAAACTCTCTGCTCTGCATTTATCCTTTGAAATATACCTCCTGACATTCTAGTTTGAGACTGGCATCCTTCTTCAACACTCACATCACAGTCTACCCAGATTCTTCCCAGAGGATCACAATGCTAGTCTCACACCGCCTGTCATCCTCTTAGTTTGCAAAAATTTTAGACAAAAGGGTCATCTTAGTCACATCTCAAAACTGTGCAATTAACTCTCTCCAAAAACTGTTTGGATAAATAAATAAAATCAGCAAAAATTTAGAATTCTATTGTGTTTAATAAAAATGTGAGCAATCAAAACATGATATTTAAAGAATAAAATTAGACGATATCAGAAGCACCACAGATAGTCTTCAAGAGAAAAAGAAAATCTAGGAGAATCTATTCAAATATAGGTTCCATTTCACCAAGAACCATTCACTGAGCTCTCATTAGTTTCAACATACATACTTATTAAAGGGAAAAAAAGTGACTCTGAGATAATTAATTCCATTTCTGTGAACTTATATTCCATTTGAGCCTCCCATTACCATTTGCTAAAGTCTCACCTATGTAAGAATTATCTCAGGCTTTCATTTTATTCTTTAGGAGACACTGTTCTAGGATGCATGAATTCACACTGGTTGACAAGCTGGCAACTTTGCAGCTGCGAATGTCATCATGAGATAGACCTGATCAGGCAAGGCTTCACAGTGACCCAGTAGGGACTGAGTTAGGAGGGATAAAATGACAGGTTACTTTGTTTTATAATAAAAATTAAAACAGTTGAAATAGTTATGTACATCTGACACATGTTTGGACATTAAATTTTGATACTGGAAATTCATTAAAATATTTTCCAAATGGACTGCATTTTTTCCCTAAGAATACTGTATTATATTTTAGTCTATATTTCTAACATAATAAAATAAAAACATGGGAACATGTATTATCCAGTACATTTTCACTAACAGAATTTGGGGTACTTGATAGTAAAGCAATGAGCATCACAGTAAGCTGGTATAACTTTATTCCTTCTTTCTTTATCATACTCTGTACATCTTACAATTAACTCTAAGGTTTATTATGTGGTTCTGCCTGCGTAGGTGATATTTTAGAAAAACATTATTAATAGTTTCTTTCTATAAGATAGGTTCAAAAAAGATCTACTAATTTATTGACTTTTTTCTATCTCTATTCTTTCATTCTTCTTCTAGCGTTTGCCCTTCTTCCGTAGCCAGTCAACAGCGTCAGGTTGAGCCTGATGTAAAATTTCGAGACCTCCTTTGAATCTGGAGAGGTGGCAGTCGTTGACTATGTGGGTCATAGTCTGTCTGTAGCCGCAGGGGCAGTTCAGGTCGTCTCTGGCTCCCCAGCGATGGAACATAGTGGCGCACCGGCCATGGCCTGTTCGATAGCGATTGAGGAGGGCCCAATCATAACGTGCTAGGTCAAAGCCGGGTTGACGCTTGCAGGGGTCTGTGATGAGGTGTTTGTTCTTGACCTCAGCTGACTGCCAACTCTGTTTCCAAGAGTCTGGAGCAGAGAAGTTCAGTGTAGGCGTAGGGGACCAGATTGGGTGATGAGACGTCAAGCGTTGGACATGGTGGACGAAGATATCCACATATATTGGCAAGTCCGGTCGAGCGTAGACATGGGAAATGAACTTAGATGATGCCGCATCCCGACAAATATCTGGCAGGGCGATGTTGCTAAGAACTGGCAGCCATGGAACCGGGTGCTTTTATAATACTTTGTACACAGCACCATGCTTCATCATTGGAAAAGCAAAGTAAATACATGTATTGTTTTGGGATCAATTTTATCTGCTGCATTAACTGAGTTGTTTCCCATCACTTCTGAGTAGGTGGTGGGAAGCCAGTGGCAAAGACATGAAGTATTCATTATGATAAAGAGAAAGACAAGCCACCAACAGAAGATGCCATTACTGATATTCTGAAAGGCCAATAGACAAACTGTGTTACTCCAGCTCAATCACTAACTATCTTGAATTCCATTCAGCATCTGAAGGTTAAAAGAGCTACAAGGTAGGTGGAAATATTGACTTACTAGCTCCGGTCAGTTCTAGAGCTTTTGAGAACTTTTTTCCAGTCTTCCTAACAGGAATAGGAAAGTATGCTTCCTTGAAGCAATACAGTAGGAAAGCAAAAATGAAGACATAGATGAAGTTAATGAAGCCAGGCTTTTCTCAGAAATTGATGGATCAAGCCAACACTCCCTAAAACACACACACACACACACACACACACACACACACACTCAAATACTCATTTCTGTGCACAACATAGTTTCATACTTTATTGAGTTTTATAGTAGAAAAAATTCCAAGTCACTTCTTTTGTCCTTCTCCTTCTAACATATTATTATATCATTTATTCATTGTCAGATCAGATTATACTTTTATCCTGCTTTCTAAATACAACATTCATCTTTGTCTAACTTCTGCATCAACCATTTTTAGTGACCATTAACTGTTCTTTTTCTTTAATTTTCCTGTTTACTCTGGCATGAAAGCTTTATTTAAATTTATTTCTATCTTTCTACTGATCTGTTGTTTTCTTAACTACTTTATTTTATAGTTAATCTATATTATTTTTTACATCACTTTATTTATTTTATACCAAACTACCTGTTTAAATGTTATAATTTAAGCCATAGTAAAACAGAAACACAACAAAATCATATTGAATAAGCCCTAAAATAAATAATGCTCACAATATTTATCTACAAAATACAATTCATTTTATTTGGACCCTAAAAGATTAAATAGATACAACCCATATAGTGATTCTGTGAAATCTGAGCTTACTTATTTTTTGTAAAAGAATTATTAAATTTATGTTTACAGTATATATGTATATTTACTATATGATGTTATCTATTACCATTCTAGCAATAGTTAAGTAAAAATAAAAGATGCCTCAATCAAACCTTAAGCAAGCTAAAGAAGGAATCATGCTCTAGGTATAAGATATTATGCAATTAATAAACTAAAAACTATTAATAGATGTTATAATTTATAATTCTACTGAAACTCTTTCTAGCTTACATTTTTATCATTATATTCAGATACAAACCTAGATTTTTTTAGAATATAAACATAAATTTTTTGGAGACCGGGGATGAACCCCAGTAACATGAGTTTTTAAAAAATTCTCTAGTGGGGGGCGAGGCAGTGTTGCACTTGGTTAAGTACACATGCTATAATGTGCAGACCCGGGTTCAAGGTCCTGGTCCCCACGTGTGGGGGGACGAGTGGTGAAGCAGTGCTGCAGGTGTCTCTCTCCATCTCTCTCCCTATCAACCCCTCCCACTAGAATTCTGACTGTCTCTATGCAATCAATAAATAAGATGATAATTTTTTTTTAATTCTCTAGTGGTTCTGATATAATTAAGACCCTACATTTCCAGCAGGATTTTATTATCTAAAAGTGTTTGAAAAAAAAAGTTACTTTGTGGAGGAAAAAAAATTATAGATATTAAATTCTTCAGCCAAAACTCTACATAGTATTTAACTCCACTGGAAAGAAAAAACATGTCCCAAAAATGAAAATAGTTAAATAATATCTTGTACATCAACATGCATAAGGGAACTATGAAAGCCTTTGTAGATTAAAACTTCCTGGGGACTGGTGAATAGGTAACCCAGTAGAGAAGAAACATCACCATGTGTAAGACTCTATTTGAACCCTGACACCATATAGGACCACTGATAGCACTGGAGGGTCTCCAGAGATGATGAAGTAATGTTGTGATGTCCTTCTGTTTTTCTGTTTCTTTATCTCTCTTCCTATCCCTCTCTACATTAAAGATAAGAAAATGGGGCCTGAAAGAACTGCCCATGAGAAGCCATAAGTCCTTTTCTGCCAGCCCCATATTTTAGAAAAAATAATAATTTTAGTTACTTATTTAGGACGTTAAAGTGTGAGCAAGATATGACAATAACGAATTGTAAGAAGTGAATTCTATGAGTGATCCATCCATAGCTAGTGCTCATTGTGCCATTAGAGCAAAAAATGGTATTAAAAAAATGGACTTCTGGGAGATGTGGTGATGGAGTCACAGAGATCATATCAGACCCTTTGTTAAAACAACAAATATCTACAACTATCAAACTTAACAAAATCCACTAACTACAGATGAAACATCCACAGAAACACCACAGCTTCCGTGAATGCTCTTGCGACTGGATGGGGTGAGAAGGGGTATAGGACTGAAACAAAACACAAAGAATTGAGAGCTCTCACAGAGAATGGTGCCATTTTTCCTCTATCCACAACAGTAGTGAAAGCAACACACAGTGCTGGCTATGAGAGGAGGGAACTAAACCTTTTCACCTATGACCTCAGGGCATTAGCCTACTGGATTATAGGTCAGGACACAACAAAAAAAGCAGGGAGCATTTGGGACCAAAATAGTCCAGTCCGTCACCAAAACATAAAGGTAATTTGCAGCAGCTGGAGGCATTTAAATTATAAAGAGAGACATTGACAGCAACACAATCATAGTAGGAGATCTTAACACAACACTCACAGCAAGAGACAGATCATCTGAACAACAACAACAAAAAATCATTAGGGAAATAGTGGTCTTAAATGAAACTATAGATGAAATGGACCTAACATATATATACAGAGTTATCCATCCCAAAAGAAATAAATACAGAGGGATTTCTGGAGGCATAGCTATAGAGTAGCAGCAGACTGGTTATTGCACCCCCAGTCAACGAAAATCACTTGAAAACTCAATAAAATATGACCAATATTTCTTCATAAATTCACCAAGCCACAGTAAGTAGACACATGTGGCTTGTGGACAGAAAGGAAAAAAAAGCCCCTAAGACTTCCTAGCTTCTATCCACCCTAAGATCTCTATTGTCGTCTGCTCTATACTAATTTTTGGTTCCCGTTTTTTGCTTAATTTTATTGTTTTGTCTTGCTTTATATCTTACCACCTTTCAGCCAACAAGTTGCAGATGCTACCATGACTCCATCCTAATTTCCCTAGGCAGACAACATCACCAATGTATCCTAGAACCTTACCTCTCCAGAGACCTACCCTACTAGGGAAAGATAGAAATAGGCCAGGGGTATCAATCGACTTGTCAACACCCATGTCTAGAGGAAAAATAATTACAGAAGCCAGAACTGCCACCTTCTGTAACCCCCCATAATTTTGGGGTCCATATTCCCCTGGGGAGAGATAATGGGGGAGATGACCAGAGGATTCTGAACTCCAACACTATCAGGACCTAGAGACAGAAGAGGAAAAGAAGGAAGGACATTTGGAAGTAGTAATATGTGTATGTGTGACTTAGAAAGGAAAAGAAAGGGAGTAGGGCAGTAATGTAGCCGGTTAAGTGAATGAAGCACAAGGACTGGCATAAGGATCCTGGTTGAGCCCTGGCTCCCCACCTGCAGGGGACTCCTTTCACAAGCTGTGAAGCATGTCTGCAGGTGTCTGTCTTTCTCTCCTCCTCTGTTTTCCCCTCCTCTCTCTATTTCTCTCTGTCCTATCCAACAACGACAAGATTAACAACAGAAACAATAATAACTACAACAATAAAACAACAAGGGCAACAAAAGGGTAAATAAATAATAATAAAATTTTTAAAAAGAAAGGAAAAGAAATCAAAGCCATAGAAAAAAAGAGGCAGACTGGGAGTATGGACCGACCAGTCAACACCCATGTTCAGCGGGGAAGCAATTACAGAAGCCAGACCTTCTACCTTCTGCAACCCTCAATGACCCTGGGTCCATGCTCCCAGAGGGATGGAGAATGGGAAAGCTATCAGGGGAGGGGGTGGGTTATGGAGATTGGGTGGTGGGAATTATGTGGAGTTGTACCCCTCCTACCTTATGGTTTTGTTAATTAATCCTTTCTTAAATAAAAAATAAAAATTAAAATAAATTAAAAAAAGGAAAAATAAAGTCAGCTTTTTCCAAAAAAAAAGAAAGAAAAAAGGGCATATATATATTTATAGGATATAATTATATTATATGTTATATAATTATATATAGCTATATATAATTATATATATATAATTATAGAAATAATTGTCAACCTTGGGAGAACTACTGAAGCTTCCAATGGAGGGTATGGGGATACAAAAGTTTGGTGGTGGGAATGGCGTGGGATTATACCCCTATTATCTTATGATTTTGTAAATTAATATTAAATCACTAATAAAGTGAAAATAAATAAATAAAATGAAAAACTGGGATGCTCATAAAACAAATGTTTCTTTGACTTCATTTTTTTTCCCCTTGTAGCTGCCTCTCATACTGGTTAAATCTCTTTAGAAAGAGTAATTTAAAAACTTGTAACTGCGGAAGGACAAAGCCAACTGTACTCTATAGAAAAAGTGAGGCTAAGAGCTGCACTCCACACATTCAGACTCCAAAGCAGAGAAGCATTCATAAATCTTATGCTGGTTTAAGGATGAAAGATGGCTTCATGATGGATGAATAACAAACCTCTCAGGAACTTCTTTCTGGAGTTATATGTCTACTTATAAGAGCAAGAGGCCCACAATTGTGTGATGCAGCACTTGGTCACCTATTCAACGAGCTTATTGAACACCATCTGTATGCAAGTCACATTTTGTATCCTGGATGATTTAGAATGTATACTTAGTAGGAACTGCCACATGAACTGATACTCTGTATAGAGTAGGCAGTGCAGTTATCATATTATGATTTAAACAGTGCTATGAGGTCACTTCTACCCTTCACTATTGCTTCTCCAGGCCTGGTGTGACTTGCTCCTTGTCTCTCTTTGGCCTTATATTCATGAATTTGGAGTTCTCTCTCTTTAGTAAAGCCTCTGAAAGTTAGATAAATTACAGTCTGCCACTCAAAAGAAACAGCGACAAAAGCTTCAATGAGCATTGATTCTATATTAATTCTGATCTCCACATTTGGATCATATAAATAATCCAATAAGATTTCAACATTTCTCACATTTGAAAAAATTATCAAGAGAAGCAAAAAGCCTAGCAGGAGGCCAGGTAGGTGGTGGCACACCTGGTTGAGCACACATGTTACAATGTACAAGGAGGACATGGGTTTGAGCCCTCGTCCCCACCTACAGAGGGAAGCCTTTGCAAGTGGTAACGCAGTGCTGCATGTATCTCTCTGTTTATCTCCCTCTCTGTCTCCCTCTTCCTTCTCAATTTCTGGCTATATCTAGCTAATAAATAAATAAATAAATAAAAGGTAATTAAAATTTTTTAAAAGCCTAGAAAATGCAAGCATATTCCACTTGATCAGATTACTATTCTCTAAGGCTTTACAGCCACACCCAAACACAGAAGTACCAGATATAAGCCAGATAATTTTATTTATTTATTTATTTACTTACTTATTTATTCTTAATGAGGGAGAGAGACTATAGCACCACTCAACTCTAGCATATGGTGGTGTAAGGGACTGAACCTGGGCCTCTGATGAGTAAGAATGCAAATCCTGTGCCCTAGAACATAACACTTTTAATTATTTCTCTGATCTAAAATATCTAAATTTAAAGCAATTTTGTTGGTTAGAAGTTTTACAAGAAGTGACTGTTAGAAATGTTACATCCTTGAAATAGTAGTAGAAAGGCGGGAGAATTAACAAATTGATGATTTATTAATTCATAAAATAATTTTCATCTCTCTTCTAAGCCAAGTACCATGGTAGATGCTAGGAAAAAAATATACACACATATATTTAAACATACATTTTGCCTCCATTTCTGGAGTCTAGTGCCCAAGTGAGTTCACCAAAAAAAAAAAAAAAAAAAAAAAAAGGCAACCATTTTTGATAGAGTAAGAGACAAAGAAGGAGAGGGGTAAGAGATAAGGAGAGATACCTACAGCACTGGTACACTGATACTGAAGTTTTCCTCCTCCAGATGGAGACTAGGGGATTGAATATGGTAACTAGGCATGGCAACTTGTTTGTTCTACTAGTGAACTGCCACAAAGCCCCTAAGAATACCTACTGATGAGTAAGAGAAACCAAATGAAGCAGACCAATAAAACACATTAAAAATAATATTGTAGTTGTTTCTGTAAAAAAAAAATCAAAGCAGATGCAACTATACAAAGAACTTTGAAGGTCTTTGCAGCTTAATACAAAACAATGAGAAGTAACAGTTTGGGGAGAATAGAGAATAAAAGAGGGAAGTCAGAAAGAAAAATAAATAAACACAAGTCATGATTATTTCAGCTGATGCAGAGAGAACTTTTGAAAAGATCCAAAACACTATTATGATCAAAACATAAAAGGGGGGGCAGAAAGAACTGATATAAAATTCTTCAATCTAGTCAATTCTATTTATAGGAAGGCCACAGTCAACATCATGCCTAATGGCAAGAAGCTGTAAGCTTTTCTCATGGGATGGAAGATAGTACTGTCCACTATCACCATTACTATTCAACATAGTGTTGGAAGTCTTAGCTATCACATTAGACAAGAGAAAGGAATAAAACAAATAAGGGTTGGAGAGGTATATATATATATATCCGCACACTTCAAATATATGATATATATCAAAGGAATCCAGAAGAAAAGTCCTAGAAATTAAAAGGCAGTATAGTAAAGTGACAGGCTACAAATTACATACAAAAACTCAGAGGTATTCCTCTATGCAGACAGCAAGCCAGAAGAAGAAATGCAGAAATTCATCCCTTTTATAATGTCAGCACAGACATGAAGGAAATGAAAGACCTATATATTGAAAATTATTAATCACTATTAATATAAAAAGATACAAAGAAATGGAAAGCCATTACAAACTCATAGGTTGGAAGACTTATCACCATTAAAATGACTAATCTCCCCAGAGCCATATCCAGATTTAACACAATCCCCATCAAAGTTCCACTATATTCCTTCAAGGAAATAGAACAAAAACTTATTTGAAAGTGGAAAATATTCATAGTCGCCAAAGCAACCCTGAGGGGGGCTGGAGAACAAGAGTGGTGGCATTAATGCTTTTTGTTCTCAAACTATACTGTAATGCTATTATAATCAAAACTGTCCAATTCACCCCAAAAAGAATTTTGGTCCATACTCTCAGCAGGGTGGAAATGGTGGAAGAAGATGATTGGAGGGTTCTGAACTCCAATCCATCAGGACCTGGAAAGAGAAAAGGAAAAAGGGAGGGACAATCAGAAGCAGTAATAGTTATAGATGTGACTTGGAAAAGAAGTTGATACAATGGAAAGAAATGGGCAAATATATACAAATATAGACAGATAGTTATAGAAATAATAGTTAACCCATATTGGCAACCATGGAAGAACTGCTGTAGCTTCCAATGGAATGAATGGAGATACTGAACTCTGGTGGTGGGAAGAGTGCAGACTTACACCCCTGTTATCTTTTAATTTTGTAAATTAATATTAAATCACTAATAAAATTTTAAAGAACTGTCCAATGCTAGAACAAGAATTGACACACAGATCTGTGGAATGGGATTGAAAACCCAGAAACAAGCACCTACACCTACAAGTAATTTCTAACAAGAAGGCCTTAATTATTAAGAAGAGAAACAGAGTCTTTTCAATAATGATGCTAGGAAAATGTTGTTGAAATGTGCAGAAAAACGAAAGTGGACCACCACATATCACCATGCACAAAAGTCAACTGCAAATGGATCAAAGACTTGGATATTAGGCAAGGAACCATAAAATATATAGAAGAAAACATTGGTAGGATAATCCACAATATTTTTTTTTAGAAACGCCTTTGAAAAATCAAGCACAACAGCAAGGAAAATGAAAACAAAAAAATAAACTCATGAAACTACATCAACATAAAATACATCTGCACAGCAAAGGAAACTATCATCAAAACAGAAAGACAGCCTTCAAATGGGAAATCGTTATATACCACATATTATCAAGCAAAGAGCTATAACCAAAATATATAAACAGCTCATAAAATTCAGTAGCAAATAAACAAGCAACTTCATTAAAAGTAAGGAGTGGCTAGACATACTTTTTACTAAAGAAAATATCCAGATGACCAACAGACATGAAAAAAAATGCTCAAAGTCATTGATTATTTGAGAAATGCAAATAAAGACAACAACAAGGTAATCACTTTACACCTGTGAGAATGTCATACATTAGACAAAAATAAGTTTGGAGGGAATGTGGAGAAATAGAAACACTTCTACACTGTTGGTGGGAATGTAAATTGATTCCAGCCTTGCGGGAAACAAGCTGGAGTTTCCTCAGAATACTAGAAATGGATTTACTCTACACTGCAGCAGCTCCTCTCTTAGAGGAACACAAGGACACCTATCCAAATGAACCTGCTTACACCTATGTTCATAACAATACACCTTGTAATAGCCCTAATATGAAAGAAGCAGATTTGAATGACAGTACCTCCATAAAAAGAGAGGGACATTATTAGCAATACAATATGAGTTGGATGGGTGTTCTCTTGCATTGCTTTTGCAGTTGATTAAATGATCAAGCAAATGAAAATAAATTGTCAAGACAGAGTCATCCATTTCCTCAAGTATGAAAAGAGGGCATGTAGTCTAGTCTAGTCTAGTTAGTACAGGAAATATGAAGTTGAATATTTGAAGCCTGCTTTCTTAAAAAGAGTTAGTACCTGGCTACTTTCCAAGGAAGCCACAGATTATAATCCCACAGGGTATCTTTCAATTACATGCTGTCCCCAAAGCTGAGTCATTATGAAGAAAAGAAAATAAATAAATAAAATCACCAAAAGATAGATGATTGTGTCACTGAGCAAGATACACTAAGGGACAGAAGAAGCTAACCAATATATTTAGTAATTTTTATTGAAAGTAGAGAAAGAAGTTAACTGTAATCCAAAACTTCAGGCAGATATTTCCATTGTTTTATTGCATAGGACATCATTTCCCAAGGCTTCAGTAACTTCATCTTGGCAGAACACCATTGTAGAAAAAAACCTGAACTGTGTGATCTGGTACCTCCCAGTTCAACTGTTAGCCATGTAACTCTTTCGTTTATCTGCTTATCCACAAATAGGTATTTATTAGAGACTCTATGATTGACTGATTGTAAAAAAGACAGAAATAGACTCTGCTAATAAATTTTACTGCACTGGAGGTGACGATAAATGTTTTTCAAATAAGGCACAAGTACTTAAAGGCAAATATTCATGAGATTTAGTAAAGAAAAATTTGGATAGCACTAGGAGATAGCTCACCCATAAGGTATACCCTGGGAGCTCCACAGCATCACAAGTTACAAAGAGAAGGAAGTCTGTCATCTTTTTCTGTCTCTGGCTCCATGTATCTGAAATGCCAGGGATAAAAAGGGTCATTGTGGAACTGTATATATATATTAACCCTGGTGAAAGAAATGATAATCGATAGATGGTTCTCTGTGAATATTAATGGGAGGCATCTGAGTTAGAGTTAGACTGGGGGTCAGAGAAGACACCCTCTAGTGTGGAGATAGAAAAAAATAATCTCTTCCCTACTACAGGTGTAAATTAACAAAATACCTACAAAAGGAAATTTGAAAGAAGAGATCAATGGAATTTATCAACAGATATATTTTTTGACCCATTAACTTAACATCTAGGATTGTATCTTACTCATGTATGTATATGGACAATATGAAAAATGTTCTTGTTATGATACTTTGGGATGACAACTCAAGAATATCTTAAACTCATAAAAAATTAGCTTCAGATCTAATTGATGGGGTTTACAGTTAACAATATTTATATGCTTTCCCCATATTTGGGAGCTACTCCCTTCCCTGGTCCAGTTTTCTAGTCCTTTTTCCAACTATGACACCATATCCCCAGACAATACCATGGGTCCACCTGCATGTTGGCTGTCAGCCTAAAGTTATGGGGCCCTTGGAATATACCTAAAACAGACCTGATAGCTTTTTTATGAAACAGATAACCCAAATCTTCACCTGCAATATTCTTTTCTTGAGATTCATGATTATTCAACATTTTGACCTGCTTTATATCTTAAGACTTTTTCAGCCACCAGGTTCCAGATACTACCATGATGCCAACCTGACTTCCCAAGGGAAGAAGACTTCACCAGTGTCCTGGAATCCCGCCTTCCCAGATCCTTGCCCAACTAGGGAAAGATAGAAACAGGCTGGGAGTATGGATCAACCTGATAATGCCCATGTTCAGAAGCCAGACCTTCTACCTTCTGCACTCCATAATGATCTTGGGTCCATACTCCCAGAAGGATAAATAATAGGACAACTTTTAAGGGATAGGTGGGGGATACAGAGTTCTGGTGGTGGGAATTTATGGAATTGTATCCTCTTATCCTATGGCCTTGTCAATATCCATTTTATAAATTAAAATTTTAAACATTATTATAGAAGCTTAGATAAATATAACATAATAGACCCACATGAAGAAATGCCAGGATATAAAGCATCATGAAGTAGTAAAAAAGAATGATGTAGTGAACTAAATGTAATACAGATTAATCAAGAAGTTGTTTTCTCTTTATTAGACAAGGCTGGGGCCCTTCCCAGAGCCTCTTCACTGAGCTGATGAGCGTATTTTCCAGCTTCAAAGAGACAGTGAGTGTTACTGAGAGCCAATCACAGCTGTCCCCTTTCCAGTGAAACACTTTCAACCAATGAGAATTTCTACATCAACCAGCAGTGTCAGAGAGAGGAGACACCCTCCAAATGTCTAACTAATTATCGTCTATAGCCATCCATCATCTGACTGATGCTAAGGTATTAAAGCTGGCTACTTTTCCTCTAAACCAGAACAATATCAGGACTGCTCAGATTCTTACTGCCTTATCTTTTCCTAAACTTACAGGATTCCCACTTGAGGACACTCACTCAATAATTCACTCAAATGAAAATATCTATCTTAGGATCTGCTCCAAGGGAATCTGACTTAAGATAGTTTTATTTTCTTGCAAGATCCTCAAACCATAAAATATATGAAATTGAATTTCATGGGGAAATAAAAAGCAATTAAGGAAAAAAAAAAAGTAAGGTGGTTTGTGCTATGGGCAGCTATGCTGAAAATTTCCATCAGCTTTTTCGGGAAAAGAAAAAAAAAAGTTTCTGAAACAGGTTAACTCATTCAGCAAACTGAATAACCTATTTTAATCCATGAAAGCCCTAATCAACTAATTCCAACAAGCTAAATTTCATGCTTTGATTTTTCTGGATCATTTCTTGAAATTTTAAAGAAAGTATATCCCAGAACCTTTCAGAGCACTATAACAGAATACACACCAGGAACAGATGGTCATGCAATAACCAGAAATCACAAAACCTCACCCTCAAAGCAGTATGTATTAAGTATACAAAGAAATAAATGGTGAAAGGTAGAGGCCCACTTGCTTTCCTTTGATCCTCACTACATAGTGAAGTCATCTTCCATCTATCCCTACATACCTAAAACTGATTCTGAAGTGGCAATGTCAAGGTAAAAACATTCATTAACTATTATTATTATTTGTTGGGAATCCATAACTGGAGTAATTATTTCAATAGTATAGAGTTGCCCTTAGTTTCAACTGATTCAATGGGGTTGAATCACCATATGTGTAAGTTTACATTTTTGGTGCAGGTTTGAAGATTACAAATCACATCTGAAGGTACTTGATAATCTCTTTCCTTATCTGTCTTTGAAAATTCTATTTTATGTTAGTGCAAAAATATGCTCTCATAGCCAACTAATGTTGTAGGTCTATAAACAGTAATGATTGATTTTGTTTGGTTTGGCAAACACAAATTATTTCACAATCATTTTAGTCTGCCAATCATGCTTACATTGACTTGTTTGTGTTTTAGAGGAGAAAATGCAGTGACTGTCATGAAAAATGGAAAGGGTTAGAGGCAAATAAAAGATTTTTCTATGCTGAGGAAAAATGCAGCTACTTTAATTTTCTATACCAAATGGGTTTCATTTGCTATCAAGGTAAAGTGAATTTGAAAATAGAAAAGGTCACTTCAGTTTTTGAGTAAACTGGTCCTTTAGACATCCTTATGAGTTTTTCAATTCACAAGTCTGTTCCATCCAAAAAAAAAGGATAAAGACACAAAATGAGATGAAAGTTCTTATCTTTTCTTTTCTAAAAACATCAGTACTAACACTGCTACTTATAGTAACAGGATAACATTCACAAAAATTTATGAATAAATTATACACACTAGTATCTCTATATCCCCCTTGAAAAAATAATTAATAGACATAAATATTATTGGATGCAAAGAAAAGGAAATGCAAAGAAAATAGAGCATACAGTAAGATTTATTTTTAATATACTTTTTATTTGTTACTTAATATTCATTTATAAAATTATGAGATAAAAGGGTGTAATTCTGCACCATTCCTACTACCAGAATTCTGTGTCCCCATTCCCTCCATTGGAAACTGTAGCAGTTCTCTCATGGTCATAGATATAGGTTTACTATTAATTCTGTAAATATATATATATTTGCCCATTCTTTCTACGGTCCTTCTTTTCCTCCCTTTCTAAGTTATACCTACACCTATTGCTACTTCTGACTGCCCTTCTTTTTTTCCTCTCTTCTTTCTCCAGGACCTGAAGGAGTTCAGAGTCCTCTGACCATCTCCCCTGAACACTTCCCTCCCCCTTTGGAGTATGCACCAAAATTCTATTGGGGGGGGGGGGTGGAGAAAGGCTTCTGGCTCCTATAATAGTTTCTCCACTGGATATGAATGCTAGAAGGCTGATCCATACTCCCAGCCTATTTCTATCTTTCCTTGTCAGGGTAAAGCTCCATGGAGGTAAAGCTCTAGGACACACTAGTGAAATCATCTGCCCAGGAAAGTCAGGATATCACAGTATCATCTGCAACTTGGTGGCTAAAAAGTGGTAAGATGTAAGGCAGGACAAAATGATTAATGAACAGGAACCCAAAAGTAGGAATAGAGCAGATGAGAATAAGGATCTTAGGGTAGAAAGAATCTGGGAAGTCTATTTTAGGTATGTTCCTAAATGCCCATCTCATCTAAAAAGATGATGTCAGAGCTGAGAATAGGGCTACAAAGTTGGGTTAGGGCAGAGAGTAGCTCCCAAACTTGATGAAAATCTATGAATAAAATGAACTGTTTACTCCATCAACCTGAACCATGGCTCTCAGCCTCTAACCCTTTCTATTTTTCATAACAGTCACTGCATTTTCTTCCCTAAAACACAAACATGACTGGCAGACTATGAGTCTATTTATGTAACCTCTGAGTCCCTGTCAGTCTGAGCTCATAGTCTATGGTCACAGCTATGAACATTCTAGGTGCTCTCATTTCAGGACCGGTGTTCCTGGAGTGGCAAGATTCAGAATGACCCAGCCTCCCTTTGAAGAGTGGGGCAATCCCTACAACTGCTACGTTATAGTGAGAATAAATTTCTGGAGTGGCCCACAAGAATGATTATGTTCTTGATGGAAATGACTAGTGATGTTGGAGAAAGGGATCTATTAGAAGCCTAGGCCCATCATAACAAGTGGGGAAATCAAGTATTCCCTGGCTAGGGTCCCAGATAATGAAGTGATCTAGTAATGACCATAATTAAGTGAATCTATCCTTTGCCCTTACCCAGCTTTTGTGGCCCTTTCTTTATCTGACAAGGTTAGACTTTCTCCCAGTTATTAAAGCATTGAGTGTCATTTGTTTTATTCAAACCAGTATTAAGTATATGGGTTCTGCCTTCTTTGGGCCTTTCTAACAAATTGCTAAGCTTCTTAGATCTACATTTAATTAGAGAATTTATGATGCCTTCTTGTCCCTTCTACTAAGATCTCAGGCTTACGAGGTCTAAGTCTAATCACAGAGGACTATTAAGCACTTTTACTGTGAGTTATATAATTGTCCCTTGCTTATGGATAATTACACCTGTACCCAGTACCCTAGGGCCTAGCCTGTATCTAATATCTGTACCTTTGTTAGGTAACATTCCATCTGAACTGGAACTAGGAAGTCCTCTGTGTTAGGAACGATCTCACCAGATTAGAGGAGTCAGGAGGTTGACATCCCAGGCTTGGTATCTCTGGTGACAATCCACAGTAAGAATGCAGTAGTGGCATAATATGGCATGGCAGCACCATACTGTAGGATTTCTGCATTTGTATAACTGGTTCCATATCCAACTGTATTATATAAAGGTAATGCAATATAGTTGAATGACAAACAGTTTCTTCTGCCATTCATTCCCAGATATTTTGAATGCCACTGTGCTTCTTAAGGTTTTTATTTCCTTAAGTGAAAATGAGAAGTAAGGAGTACTTCTCTAAGGCCCTCCCAATATTAACCTCCTATGATTCTGGAACAATTTCTGCAACAGCAAGCATTTGATTAATGTCCTCTTCGCACCAACTAGAAAGATGATAAAAGTCAACAGGGTACAAAATTTCCTGGGAAGTCTTCCGAGTTTTCTAAAGTAAGAATCATTGAAATGTTCCAACAAAGAAGGAAAGGTGTCAAGTCAGCAAATTGAAAATACCCTTTTGGGTAAAATAAGGAACAATTATACTCTTTAAGACATTTCTGAGTAGTTCATCTTGACAGTCTTTGCCATTTCATCTCCCACGTTAAATCTATTTGTTATTCCCTTAGAATATACTCTGTTTCTCTGGTGTGAATGGTTTCAAAGAGTATAACCTGACAGAGGAACCCTTTTACATTGCTGGTGGGAATGTAAATTGGTACAGCCTCTGTGGAGAGCAGTCTGGAAAACTCTCACAAGGCTAGACATGGACCTTCCATATGATCCAGTAATTCCTCTCCTGGGGTTATACCCCAAGGACTCCATAACACCCAACCAAAAAGAGGTGTGTACTCCTATGTTCATAGCAGCACAATTCATAATAGCTAATACCTGGAAGCAACCCAGGTGCCCAACAACAGATGAGTGGCTGAGAAAGCTGTGGTATATATACACAATGGAATACTATGCAGCTATCAAGAACAATGAACCCACCTTCTCTGACCCATCTTGGACCTAGAAGGAATTATGTTAAGTGAACTAAGTCAGAAAGATAAAGATGAGTATGGGATGATCCCACTCATCAACAGAAGTTGAGTAAGAAGATCTGAAAGAGAAACTAAAAGCAGGACCTGATCAAATTGAAAGTAGGGCACCAACGTAAAAACCCTGTGGTGAGGGGTAGACATGCATCTTCCTGGGCCAGTGGGGGGTGGGAGTGGGTGGGAGGGATGGGTCACAGTCTTTTGGTGGTGGGAATGATGTTTATGTACACTCCTAGAAAAATGTAGACATATAAATCAGTAGTTAATTAATATGAGAGGGGGAAAAACAATTGTATGTCTCAAAGTTTCTCAAAACACAAACTGAATCTTTTTAATATATAGGGTGTGTATTTGATATGCAGACTCTCTCAAAAGCCTAGACCAAGTAGATTAGAAGCATCCTACAGCACAGCTATATACAAGATACTGGATACTGTACAGCAAACCCTAACAAAAGGACTTTTCAAAGTTAACCCAATTACCAAATAATGTGATGATAACATTAACTATCGATTGTCTTTTTGAACCCTAAGACAGCAGGAACCTCACATCTCCACTATAGAGCCCCTACTTCCCCCAGTCCTGGAACCCTTGGACAGGGCCCACTTTCCCGTATGCATCTCCCAATCCAAACCAAATAATATTGCATCCGCTGATCACAACCTAACCAACGCAACGATTGCCACCTCAACATGCTTCACCTCAGACTGTGTCCAGAGACTTCACATGTGGAATGACAACCCTTTGGCTTCATTACTTGTGTGAGACCTTTCCTTTTATAGTACACTCTAATTTCATCTCACGTAGTTCACTTTCTAACAAAGTCCCATAACCTAGATATACACCAGTTTCTGTGAGAGAGAGCTTATGTTCCCACGTATCCATAAACTACTGCAAAATATATACCTGAAAGCAGAAGTACACTAGAGTTTGCAGTGAGTACCTCCCTAACACTTTCTCTCCACTATTCCAAGCTTGGGATCCATGATTGCTCAACAATTTGTTTGGGTTCGTATGTTAACTCTCTTTTCAATCACCAGGTTCCAGATGCCACCAGGATGCTGGCCAGGATTCCCTGGATTGAAGACCCCACCAATGTGTCCTGGAGCTCTGCTTCCCCAGAGACACACCTTACTAGGGAAAGAGAGAGGCAGACTGGGACCGACAGTCAATGGGCAGTATGGACCGACCAGTCAATGCCCATGTTCAGCGGGGAAGCAATTACAGAAGCCAGACCTTCTACCTTCTGCAACCCTCAATGACCCTGGGTCCATGCTCCCAGAGGGCTAGAGAATGGGAAAGCTATCATGGGAGGAGGTGGGTTATGGAGATTGGGTGGTGGGAATTGTGTGGAATTGTACCTCTCCTACCTTATGTTTCTTAAATAAAAAATTTAAAAAAAAAGAGTATAAACTGCTTTCATAATATGTAATTTACTTTATTATTTTATTTTTAATTTGTCATCAAAAGCAACACAGAGAGGGTGAGGGAGTGAGAGAAGCTTCTTTCAATGAGGTGGATATGAGGCTAAAATACGGATCACATGCCAAAGCAGTATACTATCTAAGTGAGCTATTTTGCTGGTCCAGCAATGTTTATTTTCACTATTTGATTCATTTTTCACACAGAAATAAAATGCAGTTGTGCAAAATTCCTTTTTTTCGTAGTACTAGGACCTCAGGATGTGTGATTATACTGCTCTTGAGCTAACACTTTTCATTTCATTTCATTTCAAATACACACACACACACACACACACACACACACACACACACACATACTTGAATGAGAAGTTATAAGTTTTTGTATTTAATGTCTCAAAGATGATTCATTTCTATCACATCCATCATTTGGCCTTTTTGTCTACCTTCATAAGCAATGTGAGAATTTCCACCTTTTCATAGGCACAAAAATTACTACATGATTATACCTTTTCCAAGTTGCTGCAAATTTGTGGAATAATTATCATTAAAACACAAGATTTCTTACACAAACGATTTTTTCATACAACCTAAAATTGAGGTTGAAAGAGATAGCATATAAACATACTAGCAAGGAAGAAGAAAATACTGCACATATATCACAGATAAAACACCAGATTTAATAGTTCAACATAGTTCAACAAATATTCGCTGTAAGTTTAATGTGTGTCAGGTCCCATGCTAGGCACTAGGAATAGGTTAGGAATAAAATGCCATCTCTAGCCTCAAGAATATGATAAAATATTTCCATCCTAAAAGAATAAGTCACAAATCAGAAAATAAGACAGAACTTTCATTACCATTACCTCAATTTGAATATTTAGCCTAGGTATCTTACATGAAATAACTATTACTAGATTTTTCTAGGAAAATGGAAAGAATTTATAAAAGCATTAAATTATATATATATATAGGAAACAAAGGGTTATGATCCCTGAGACTGGGAAAGAAATGAAGTGGTCCGAGCTTTCTTCTGCCAGGAGGTACTTTCTGGGCTGCAGTGCACACAGAAGGTGAGCAGACATCGGAAGCTGCAGTAAGTGGGGAAAACCAATGCTAGAGTTCAGGAACACGGATACTGCTGATAATATTTAGGCAGAATATTGGAAAACAGGTAAGTAAGATTAAAAAAAAAAAAAAAAACTAACCTGGGAGCTCCATGAGCTTTATCTTGAATTTTTCAATAAATATCAAAACTCTGAAACCCTAAACTTCTTCAGTGTGAAAACAGAGGGATCACTGGGATAATAATCCAAACAACTCTCAGTGAACTGGAGACTGTACTTCTGATCAAAATTCAAATGCTTATGCACAACTATAAAAGCTATTCTTCAAATTTTGGGAAACTTTATCAGCTAATTCTTTCAAGTTTTGGTTTTAAATTTTGTTAGGAAATTTGTAGAATAGATTTTTCCCTAGGATTGTTTAACACTTCTACTGAAGGGGCTGGTCAGGGGTGCACGTTACAATGTGAAAAGATCAGAATTGAAGCCTCCAGTCCCCACCTGCAGGGGGTAAGCTTCACAAGCTTTGAAGCGGTGCTGCAGGTGTCTCTCTTTCAGAGCTCTCCCTCTCTATCTTCCCTTCCCTTCTCAATTTCTTTCTGCCTTATCAAAATAAAGAAATAAATATATTTCTACTAAAGTGTCATACTTCTGAGGACCTTACTAACTAGCCTGAGCCTCCACTGACATTACTTGGACTAGTAAAAATTGTTGTTATTCTGTGTGTAAAGACTTTGTTGATAAGGACATTGCACACTTGGTCAGACAATATTTATCTGTAAATGAAAGATCAGCCAAATATCAAAATGAAAGTTAAGGGGTTTTTTTACTTAAAAATTTACATCTCTTCTCTCCCCATGACAGGTGCCTATAAAGCTCTCTCACCTCCAACTTAGGTCCAATTCCACCATCACGTGCTAAGCTCCCAATCCCTTCTTCCCCTTCTTTCCCAGGTCCTCTCCTCTTTATATGTCTGACTATGGCTTTGTAAATGTTGCTGATATTTTTAAATAGTGAACTATTTCAATTTGAGTAATTGTTTCTATTTGTTGTTAAAATTCGGAGGCTCCAGCTAGCCAGGCTAGCTTCACGGGCGGGTAACAGAGACGATCAGAGACACACGGCTGGGCAGGGAAGCTGTATTTCTTTATTCAGGAACAACGATTTATAAACTAAGACAAACTAATCACCAAACAGAACTCTGCTGCCTCTTTCCCCCGCGGCCAAGCACTCTCGAACTCTGGAACTCTGGAACTCTCTCGGGGTTCCTTGGGGCAGGGACAAGTGGGCCCGCGAAACTAGCAGGACTGAACCAATTTTCTTAGCAGGGGGAGAGCTAGAACAACCCAATGTAAAGCATACAACATCTATTTTTTATTTTTATATTTTATATTTCACTTACGTAGATTTTGATATTATATTATGTTATTTCTTCTGCTACAGTTAAGTCTAGGTTCCTCTTTTTTCTCTAGTTTCTAACGGTAGAAAACTCTACTTTAGAGAAGCCATTAAATCCTAAGTCAAAGATAAATTCTAATTGTAGGCATTCTACCAGTAATTTATTAACTCATCTACTCAGTAATAATCCCCAAGATATTAGACATATAGTAAATTAAGATATTTTTAAATAAATCCTCAAATACACCCAGGAATTTTTTTTGCAAGATGGACACTCTACTCCCAAGGAAAATAAACTCTGTCCAAACATATTCTAATAATTAAATAAATGGCACTTATATATTTACAAAGACAAAAGATAACATATTAAGCAATGTCCTCTTATATAACACCTATGCTCATGGAACAAGTCTGAAAGCAAGATCATAGGTTGACCATATTTCACTGGAATTCTACAAAGTGGTATATTTTCTGTGTGAAAAAATGTTTTGAATGCAATTAATGACTGTCTATGGCACATGTAAATCTTTATTTTGGAGTTATGAAGTTGACTTTTGGTTTTACATTCCAGGTAATTTTGTAATTAATATAGCCACCTTTCTCAAATAATCTCTCCTAGCTACTTAACTCCACATTTCTTGTGTTAGGTCTTAGTGTCCCTATGACACATACTTTGTATTGTAAATATAGTAAAAGTGTACTTTCCATTCAAAAGGAATTCTTAAATAGAATCTACTGCTTTTTTTGTGTGTGTGTGCAAAATGAGCCTTGAAGGGCCAACTGAACAATGATTTCAGATACAACTCTGAGTTGGTTATAAGGAATCCAAAATTTGATCTATGTATGATGTCAACTTAATTTAATCTCTCTGACCCTGAGTAACCTTATATTTTCCACTAAGAAAATATTATCTGCTCTATGTCATTGTATTATTGTTGTAGGATAGAAAAAGTTCTCATGAGAAAGTACACTGAAAAGTTCAGGACAATACATTATTGAAATTCTCAGGCACTGTGCCGAAATGTCTTAGATATTAAATCTATTCTTTATATGAAAGTAAGATATTATTTCTAGTTAATTTTATCTTAAGCAATAAAAGCACTGACATAGTTGGAAATGGGGAAGAATTAAATACAAATAATAAAATATGAAAGAGTCCAAGAGATTGTTATCAGACTTAGTTCATGTCCATTTTAAAATGTGTGCACTTATTTAACAAGGGAAAATAGAAGGATAATGAAATAATCGAAGCTCTGTCCAAAATAAAACATTCAAAAAAATCACTACTCGGGAGTCAGGTGGTAGTGCAGCGGGTTAAGCGCAGGTGGCACAAAGCGCAAGGACCGGCATAAGAATTCCGGTTCGAGACCCTGGGTCCCCACTTGCAGGGGAGTCACTTCACAGGCAGTGAAGCAGGTCTGCAGGTGTCCATCTTTCTTTCCTCCTCTCTCCGTTTCTCTTTGTCCTATCCAACAATGACTACAACAATAAAAAAGCAACAAAAAGGAATAAATAAATATTTTTTAAATCACTACTCAATAAATCCAAAGGTAGATTTATTTGCTCTTTTACATTGCAAAGAAAAAGAAAATATATAAGTCAACAAACCCAAAAAGGCAAAAGAATTATTAGATATAAATTACACAGGATTACTCCAAACAAGTTATATTTATCAAACTTTATGGTTATGCAACTATCATTTCCAAAATAATAAATAAAATGTATCATGAATTACACATTGGTACCTTACTAACATATTTGATTGCTGTGGCTCATAAATTTTTACTGGAGAAAATTAGTAAAATTAGTTTTGTATAAGCAGAGGAGTGTGGTCTGAAACTTGAAATAAAATTAAGTCAGAGAGGAGGATAAATTGGGATGTTTCAAAGCTCTCAGTTGCTGAACCTTTTGTGTAGCTACATAAACTATCTTGAGTCCCTGTTAACAGTTGGGATTTATGTCCACACATATGCCCACCACCTGTCTCAGGTCTGCAAATGGGGAATCTAACTGTAACTGGAAGCTTATTTGTAACAAGCTGTCAGAGGTGATGCTGATAGGCTGCCATGTTTGTGGATCACTAATATGGCCAAGTCTGTTGGAAAGGAGATAGCCTATGTTTAGCCAATAGCCAAAAATACAGAGCTGTGTTTAAATAGGCTTGTGCAAATGTAGTATCTGGAAGAAAGAAATCTAATTGTTTAAGCCTCTAAATCAAGACTGGCCAAACCAGACCTGTGAACAATGGAATCAGTCTAATCACTGTCCACCAAGTAAACACATTCCTGGCAGATTCATAGTGATGGCTATTTTACCATGAGGAATCCTCCTTACTTCTGTTAAATCAGAGCTATCATCCCACTTTAGTTACTTGCAGAGATTGTCCCAGGAAAGATAAATGTAACATAAGTAAAAATGGTGATTAAATAAAGTATGAGAAACTTGGTCAACAAAACTCAGTGTTTGTTTTTACTGTGTGTTTCTCAGAATGCTTCACAGGATTTGCACACCATGCAATTGCAATCACAACTTACATGATGCAGCATTGCCAAAATAAATATGGCTACAATGCACTTTTGTTTTGCTGTTTTGATTTTTAGCTAGAGTCAGAGAAGGCAGAAAAGCAGAGAGAGCATCAAAAAGATCTCCAATGCTGTGGGGGCCAGGATTGAACCTGGGTCACATCTGTGGCAAAGCAGCACATTACCAAGTGAGCTATTTCACTCACAATTTGTTTGTTTGTTTTTGGTTTTCCTCCAGGGTTATCACTGGGGCTTGGTGCCAGAACTATGAATACACTGCTCCTGGAAGCCTTTTTCCCCCTCATTTTATTGTATAGGACAGAGATAAAATGATAGAGGAAGGGAAGATAGAGAAGGAGAAAGAAAGATAGACACCTACAGACCTGCTTCACTGCTTGTGCATTGATTTTGTAGCCTGACACACTGATATATTGCCTAATGATTTCCTTTAGCTTTCTGCTTGATTCTTTAGATTTTTCTATGTATTGTATCATATCATCTGCAAATAGCGAGAGTTTGACTTCTTCCCTTCCAATCTGTATCTCCTTGATTCCTTTCTCTTGCCTGATTGCTATGGCAATAACTTCCAGTACTATGTTGAAGAGTAATGGTGATAATGGATAGTCCTGTCTAGTCCCGATCTGAGGGGGAATGCTTTCAGCTTCTGTTTGTTGAGTATGATAGTGGCTGTAAGTTTGCTATATATGGACTCCACTATCTAGAGGAATTTCCCATATATTCCCATTTTCTGTAGTGTTTTGAGCATGAATGTGTGGTGGATTTTGTCAAAGGCTTTCTCTGCATCTACTGAGATAATCATGTGGCTTTTGGTTTTGTTTTTATTAATGTGGTGAATGACACTGATTGACATGTATATTGAAACAGCCTTGCATTCCTGGAATAAATCCCACTTGGTTGTAATGGACAATCTTTTTGATATACTGCTGTATCCAATTGGCTAGGATCTTGTTCAATATTTTAGCATCTATGTTCATCAGAGATATTGGTCTGTAGTTTTCCTTTTCTGTTGTGTCCCGATCTGCTTTTGGTATCAGGACGATGTTGGCCTCACAGAAGATAGAAGGGAGTACTCCTGTGTCTTCAATCTTTTGGAATGCTTCAAAGGTATAGGTATTAACTATTTCCTGAAGATTTTGTAGAATTCGTTTCTGAAGCCATCTGGTTCAGGACTCTTGTTTTGGGGAAGATTCCTGATAACTGTTTCAATTTATTTCTCTGTGATTGGTTGCTTCAATGCATGTGAAGTGTCACTTCTGAAGGTGGGAAGCCTGGGATTCAAACCCAATCCTTGTGCTGATCCTTGCACTTAGTACCATGTGCGCTTAACCTTGCACTTAGTACCATGTGCCACTGCCCGGCCTCCCACAGTGCACTTTTAAATTAAGCATAGTATATCTTATATCTATTGTTATTAGGGAAGCAGTCTGGAATCATTATTCTTTCTGCACTTAAAATTCCAATCTAGTTGTGAATAACTCCCACAGTGAAATCAGAAAACCTGACGTTACATGTCAGTCATATTGCATTTCATCTGATTCCCCATCATCCAGACTTTTTCCTTTGGGGAAAGCATTGTTGTTCCCAGACAACATACTCTATGCAAAGTCCTTAGTCACTTAAAATGTTAACTCTTTTTTCAGCCCCAGGTTCCAGATGTTGCCATGATACCAACTAGACTTCTGAGGGTAGATGACTCTACCAATGTGTCCTGGAGCCCCGATTCCCCAGAACTCTGCCCCACTTGGGAAAGAGAAAGACAGACTGGGAGTATGGATAGACCTGTCAATGCCCATGTTCCCATAGGTAGATGACCACCAACTAATTTAATTGCATTCCAGAAAAAAACTAGATAATATCTTTAGAATTTTGGGCCCCATAGGACCTTTCCCTCAACTTTGATCAAAAATGGTAGAAGGGAGGATGGATAACATACTCTATGCTACACTTGAGGAAGATGGGTCCTGATATTGGGGCAACTTGGAACGTTCCTACTCATGACCACAGAATGTGAGCTCAGATCTACATGGGTGCAGAGGTCACATAGGCTCCTAAGCTGAATTTGGGCCGCAGATCAGATCAAATCAGTGGGGTTTACAGTGAACAACATATATACACCTTTCCTATATTTGGGAGCTATGTTCTTCCCTGATCCAGCTTTCTGGTCCTTTTTCCAGACATGACATCATCTCCCCAGACAATAACATGGATCCACCTCCATATCAGACTTCAGGCTCAGGGAAGAAAAAAAGAAACTAGTATAGCCACAGGCCCTTATGAATATAACTAAAATATGCCTACTAGATATCTATAGAACAGAGACCCTCCCCTCCAGCTCTTCATCTGCACT
The DNA here is from genome assembly GCF_950295315.1 of Erinaceus europaeus. Lineage (NCBI taxonomy): Eukaryota > Metazoa > Chordata > Mammalia > Eulipotyphla > Erinaceidae > Erinaceus > Erinaceus europaeus. Next base: position 47,517,678 of record NC_080179.1, on the reverse strand, counting down.
ACTCCAGCCTTCAGGTTCATGATTAGACAACAACTTGTTTGGCTTTATATGTTAACTCTCTTTTCAGCCACCAGGTTCCAGATGCTACCATGATGCCAACCAGACTTCCCTGGACAGACAACCCCACCAATGTCTCCTGGAGCTCCGATTCCCCAGTACCTGCCCAACTAAGGAAAGAGAGAGGCAGGCTGGGAGTATGGATCGACCTGTCAATGTCCATGTTCAGCGGGGAAGGAATTACAGAAGTCAGACCTTCCACCTTCTGCATCCGACAATGACCTTGGATGCATACTCCAAGAGGGATAAAAAATAGGAAAGCTATCAGAGGAAGGGGTGGGATACAGAGTTCTGGTGGTGGGAATTGTGCGAAGCTGTACCCCTCTTATCCTATGGTTATAAAAATTATCAGTACCTGCCAAGGTAATAATAAAATTATAAAAGTCAATAAAATTTCCATAAAACATTAAATCTTAAGAATACAGTCTATAGTGAAAATAATCAACTAAAATTGACAGGATATCACTGCATTCAGTAGCACTGGCAAAAATAAAATAAAAATAATTATTATGTTAAAATTCTCTTTGGTTGATTCAAGCAAAGATTTGGTTATTAAAGGCAAGTTCAGTGTCTGCTAAGTAGTAAGAGGCTGTATCTATTTCTATAAAGTTATGTCTGGACTTAAAATTCAGTGAATGAGACTAATAGATGACTAGACATTGTAGAACAAGAAAATAGTAAAGTTGAAGCTATGGAAATAGGAACTATTTAAAAATAATACACATATTTTTAAAAATAAGAATACAAATACAGAAATAAAAAACTAATAAACTGACAAAACATCTAAAAGCCGAGTGTGTGTTTTTAAAAGTCTTTAAAGAAGAAAATGAAAAAAAAAATCTCTGTAAAAACTAAAGGCCAAGTTTTTTATTTACTGAAAATTATAAAATCACAGTTTTTAAAAATGAAGGTATTTTCAATTATTGGAATAATAAAAAATACAAGGCATTATTATATCAAGTATTAAAACTCAATGATAAAGAAAAAGTATGTTTATACAGCCAGAGAAAACATATTGTGTGCCAAGAAATGAAGATAAAGATGAGAACAGATTCCTTTTTGGCAATAAAACAAGTTTGATTATGTAAAAAAAAATAAGTGCAGTAACAAGTTTATACACATAAAATTTCTTTCATAAGTACAAATGAATATGAACATTTTTCAGACCTGGGAAAGATGAGAATATTTATCAGTCAGAAAATTAGGCTAAAAGTATATCTGTACCTCTGGCTAGGTATTTACTATTACTCCCAATATAAAGAAAATAGGATGATTATCTGAAATTTCTGCTTATAATTCTATCACTAGCAAATTAATTCATTGTTCTATAGTTAGCTTTCATTTCTGAAGATGTATTTAAGTTACTTCTTGTTCAATGACAGTAAAAAGAAAATATTAGATGACAAAGTTACAAGATATTGAGGAATGGTATCATGCAGTGCTATTATTTATTACTTTCACTTTCTTTTTTCAGTTATCTTTATGTATTTATTGGATAGAGACAGCCATAAATTGAGAGGAAGGCAGAGATAGAGGGACAGATACAGACACCTGCAGCCCTGCTTCACCACTCATGAAGCTTCCACCCTGCAGGTGTAATTATTGATTACATATTACATGCCAAATATGGAATTTGGCACATTATAAAGTTTAATTCTAAACATCACCAAAAAGTGTAGAAGGCGAATATAACTATCCTTCCCCCTCATGTTAGAAAACTGAGATTCAGATTCAGGAGGCTTTCCTAAAGCTACACACTTCACCAATAGCAAAGTCTAGCTCTTACTTCTAGCCTGAGAAGGGTGTTCTATAAGCCTAAGCAGAATTATACAAGAAAAAGAGACTTATGCACTGAAAAAGAAGTTTTAAAATATAATCTATGATTATTAGGAATGCCTATATGGTAGGGCCATATTTCATTATCTAATTTCATAAAGGCTAGCACAATTCCTAGCATGCCAGAGATATTCAATAGAAGTTCATCTGCATCTTTTGAATAGAGTGTCCTGCTAAATATATTCCTTAATACTGAGCTATACTGAACCTTTATTCTAGCAAAAAAAAAAATGCACAAACTTCTAAGACAGTATTTCTATAAGAACCAGAAATGCATGGGCCCTGTGGAATATAACTAAAATAGGCCTACTAGCTATCTACAAAACAGAGACCTTCAACTCTTTATCTGAACTATTCCAACCTTCATGTTCACAATTAGTCAACAACTTGCTTGGCTTTATATGTTAACTCTTATTTCAGCCATCAGGTTCCAGATGCTAACATCATGCCTACCAGACTTCCCTGGACAGACAACACCACCAATGTGTCCTGGAGCCCTGCTTCCCCAGAACCCTTCCCCACTAGGGAAAGAGAGAAACAGGCTGGGAATATGGATTGACCTGTCAATGCCCATGTTTAGCGAGGAAACAATTACAGAAGCCAGACCTTCCACCTTCTGCATCCCACAATGACCCTGAGTCCAGAGGGATAAAGAATAGAAAAGCTATCAGGGGAGGGGATGGCATATGGAGTTTCAGTGTTGGGAATTGTGTGGAGTTGTACCCCCTCTTATCCTATGGTTTTTGTCAGTGTTTCCTTTTTATAAATAAAAATAAAAAATTAAAAAATGTGAGGCCAGGTGGTGGCACACCTAGATAAATGCACACATTACCAAAGGCACAGACCTGGATTCAACCCCTTGGTCGCTACTCGCAGAGAAGAATGTTTGGTGCTTCACATGTTTGGTGAAGCAGTATTGCAGGTCTTTCACTCTCTTTCTCTCTACCTCCCTATCCCTTCTCAATTATTCTCTGTTCTAGCAAATAAAAGAAAGAAAAAAAATCTAGCTACATTTAAAAAATTAAAGAAAAAAATGCTCTTTCAGAATCATTGTCATGATAGTAATTTTTGATATGTAAATACATCAGAATAGATACTATATTTTCTACCTAATTAAGAAATCATTAAAAATTTAGGGAAAGGCAAAATAATTGGCCTTTCACCTGTTTCACCCTAATAAACCTTGTATTATTTAAACCAGTTAAAAATGTAGGGAAAAGTCTAAACTTCTAAAAGTCGAAAAATTCTCAGCTTACCCAGAAGGACACACAATCATGGAAGACTTTTGAGGCAGAATAGCTAGCTAGATGGGAAAGATAGAAAGGTCATCTATTCAAAGTATACTAAAGGAAATAAATTCTTTCAAGGCAATAATAAAGACCATGACTATGGAATCTCGCCTCCTGTTCCTCAGCCCTCACTCCACTACAGGGAATGAGCACTGCATGGATAGTGACAGTGACACCTGGAGTCAAAGGCAGGAGGAGGTCATAGCCAGTTGCAATAGGGTTTCTGGCCCTCTCTCATCACCACGAGAAACTCCAGGCAGAAGAATTGTTCTTTAAGCTTCATCCTTCAAATATCTTTTCTTATCTAAACACAAAAGGACTGTTTCATTTGCAAGATATCGCTGGGACTGGAAAAACTAGGTATCCCTCAGTCCTCAAATGGATACTTTACATCCTGTATGACATACCTATGTTAACATAATAACTCAGGATGAAGTTAAAAGAAGTTCAACTGCTCTGGTTGAACATAGTGTGAAGTGCAAGGACCTGAGCAAGGATTTGGGATTCGGGGCCCCGGCTCCCTGCTTACAGCAGGAACACTTCATGAGTGGTGATGCAGGTCTGTAGGTGTCTATCTTGTCCCTCTCTGTCACCTCCCCCTCCCTGTCAGTTTCTCTCTCTGTCTTAGCCAATAAAATGGGAAAAAAATATGGCCACCAGGAGCGGTGTATTTGTAATGCCAGCACTGAGCCCCAGTAATAATCCTAGAAGCAAAAACAAGCAAACAAAAAAAAAACCAACTGCTTAAAATTCCTATTTAAGGGCTAGCAAGATAGCGCACATAGTGTCCTTGCTTTGTTCTGGGCACATTTTGGGTTTCAGTCATGCTCCCGCCACATGAAGGAAGCTGCAGCATCTTTTGGTCTATCTCCATCTTTGTCTTTCTATCTGAAAATGTCTCCCTGGAATAGTGAAACATCAGAGATGATGTAAAAAAAAAAAAATTCCCTATTTAAGCCCATACAACACATGGGTCTATTTGCCTCTCCTTACTAAAAGAAGTAGCTTCTTTGCAGTTCTTTTCTCCTTTCCTACTCTATCCTTGTAATAAATGCATTCTTTATATTTTGTGTCTGGAAATTCTTATTCCAGTTTCATGAGAACCTACAACTATACCATCGTGTTTTCCAACGTTTTGAAATAGAGCAGTAATTGTCTGTCTGCTTGATGCCATGGAGCAAAATCATGACTCTGCATTGCAGTGCTTTGTGTGGAGAGAAAAGCTTTATTATGAAATACTACACAATATTGAGAATGCAAGTATCCCCACAAAGCATTCTCTCCTTTCACCTTGCACTGGTTCTTTTATTATTATTTTTTTCATTGCCACCAGAGATATTGCTGGTGCTTAATGTCGGTACTATGAATCCACTGATCCCAGCAGCCATTTTTCTTTTCTTCTTTCTGTTTTATTTGATAGGAAAATAGAATTGAGAGGGTGAGGGGCGACAGAGAGGAAAACAGACACCTACAGACCTGTTTCACACTCATGAAGCATCCTCCTTGCAGGTGGGAAGCAGGGGGTCAAACCCAAGTCCTTGTGCATATTAATATGTGTAATCAACTGAGTGTGGCACTGCCTGCCTCCCCCTTGTGTTGGTTCTTAAATCTCTTGGGAATTGGGTGCCAAGGGCATGGCTGAAATTGGACTCCTTTCTCTGATTTTCTTCCTGCTAAAGAATGCTGGGAAGTATCATAGGAAGATGAATAGATACCTGACCTACCTTTAGTTCTGCCCTAAGAATTTTTTTTTCAGAGTTCTAGGCACTGTTGTTGTGAACTAACTGTCAAAATAAGGTGTTTTTATTTTAATTTTTTTTAATATTTTGGGGGTTACAGATTTACAGTCAACAGTAAAATATAGTATTTTGTACATATGTCACACTTCTGAGTTTTTCTCACAACACTCTAGCCTACCATCTAGGTCCTCCTCCACCATCATGTTCCAGGACCTGAAACCCCACCCCTCCCCAGAGTCCTTTATTTTGGTGCAATATATTTTACTTTTTAAAATTTTTTTTTTCTTTATTGGGGAATTAATGTTTTACATTCAACAGTAAATACAATAGTTCGTACATGCATAACATTCCCCAGTTTCCCATATATTTTACTTTTTAATAGCTTACAGGAAATAAGTAGCCAATGAGCTAATAGATTTTCTTCCCCCCTCCCCCCCTTTTTAAATATATAGTGGTTATTTATTTCAAACCCCCCCTAAGCAAGTTAACACCAGATATCCGGCTTCAGTTCCAGGGATTCCTTTAAAGATTCAACTTGAGGCCAGCTGGTGGCTCACCTGGTTGAGCACACTCATTATAATACACAGGAAATACATTCAAACCACTGGTTCCTACCTGTTGGTGTTAAGTTTCATGAACTGTGAAACAGTGCTACAAGTGTTTCTCATTCTCTCTCTCTCTCCTTTACCTCTCCTCTCTCATTTTCTCTCTGATTCTACCTGAAACAAGTAAGAAATACATAAATAAAATGTAAGTAAAAGTAAATATTTCACCTCAAAATAATTTATCATAATATTCCCTATCTGTTATAGAATTGATTGCATGGCTATTTCAATAATGTTGTAAGCAATGGAAGACATAAAATCTGAAATTCCTCAAAGAAGACACCAAGAGGAAAATAAAAGAACTCTCACCTGCCTTCACCCTTTTCCCTTCACTTACTCCACATATGCCCCCAAATGTGGACATAAACTGAGGTTTTGCTGAGTTCAGCAGGTGTAGGGCAAGGTGCCCTCAAATTGCTCATGTGCCTGCTCTCCTACTGACATTGTAACTGTGATATTTCCTCCTCCTTGTCTTCTTGTCTGAATCCTCTGATTCTGGTTTCCTTAGCTGACTTCACTGTCTGAGTGTGTTGTTAAATTATTTAAACAAGGCTGGGCGGTGACACACCTGGTTAAGCACATATGTTACATGTGCAAGGACCAGTTAACTTATCTGAATCCTCTGATTCTGGTTTCCTTAGCTGAATTCATTGCCTGAGTGTGTTGTTAAATAATTTAAACAAGGCTGCGCAGTGACACACTTGGTTAAGCGCATATGTTACATGTGCAAGGACCAGGGTTCAAGCCTCTGCTCCCCCACCTGCAAGGGAAAAGCTTCACCAGCAGTAAAGCTTGTATTGCACTGAAGATATCTCTTTCCCTCCCTAGTCACCCTCTCCTCTCAAATTCTCTCTATCTTATAAAAAAAAAAAAAAGACTTCCAACAGAGTGGTAGATTCATTGTGCGGGCAACAAGCCACAGCTATAACCTTGGTGGCAATAAAAAAAAAAATCACTTTCTTGGATCCTAGACACTAAGTAATGAATATGTGTTCTGATCATAAGTGAGTCCAAACTCTGGTAAGAAATGACCACATCAACAAAGGTCAAGTTAGGATTTGAATAAATTATTGAGGAAAAGGTTCATGATGTCAGATGTATTTACAATAGGAAGCACACTTGTTATCATGTGTGAAGACCCAGGTTCAAGCCCCTAGTCCCAACTACAAATGGGGAGAAACTCTATGAGAAGCGGAACAGTGCTACAGGTATCTCATTTTCACTCTCTCTTTCTCTTTGACTTCTTCTCTCTTCCACTCTTTCTCTATCAGAGTAAAGGAAAGAAAGGGGTTGGGGAATGGTCACTGGCAAAAGTGGATTTCTTGTGCAAGTACCAAGCCCCAGTGATAACCCTGGTGGCAAATATTTTTTTAATATGAAAATTTACAACGGAGACAACTGTGTTAAGATCAAAGAATTAAGTGAAATCTATAAAGACTGAAAAAATCCCACATACTTTTGTTAACATTTCCTATTTATGTGTTTTATCAATGTATTAGTTTTATATTGCTGCTATAACAAATTGTCAATACTTGGTGGCTTATGAAAAAGATACATTTACTCTTTCACAATTCTGGAGACCAGTTAATTTGTCACCAGAGCTTCCAGTGCCTGCAGGGATAGCAGGTTGCTTTTTTATGATTATTATTATTGTAAAGAAGCTGGAAAGACATTCTAAGCTCTTTACAGTTCAACTAGATGCAGCCATTTCCCACTCTGACTGCGCATCACCATCACTGGAGGGCATTTAAAAATGAATTATGTATCAACCACACACTATGAATTAGGGCAGAATGACTGAAGATGGGCTTAGGTATTGAGGCTTTGTAGTATACTGCCACTTGTGAAGACTATTGAATTAGCCTGCAGATACTGAAGTCCCTCAGCAGATAAAAGAGAATAGAAAGCTAAGGTCCCTTGTGGTGTGAAAAAGGTAAAAACAAACAAACAAACAAAAATTAATCATCTAGTTTTAGGAAGATACAGAATTTGAAGTCAAGTTACTGCTCTTGTCCACCACTTTCACTGTGAACACCACCATCTAGGATAAAGACCTTTACATTTACATTATTAGCACTCGATATTCTTCTATCCTTAATGATTATGGCCTTCAGACATTTCTAGACTAGGTTCCCAGACCTTTTGAATTATATCACCTTATACAGCAAACAAATTTTGTATATGTGATTAAGGATCTTGAGAAGTGAAGATTGCTTTAACAATACTTAAAGCAGAAATAATTCACATGCCAGTAACACCTGCCCACCACTCTTATTCTCTTCTGTTGCAGACAGAACTGGGCACCAAAAATAGTCATATCAAATAGACAAATATTGAAAAGGGAAAAATTAGAAAAACCTAAATAATTGTAGTCTGGGAGGTGGCGTTATAGATAAAGCTTTGGATTCTCAAGCATGAGGTCCTGAGTTCAATCCCCAGCAGCACATATACCAGAGTGATGTCTGGCTCTTTCTCTCACCTTCTATGTTTCTCATTAATAAATAAATAAATAAATAAATAAACTTAAAAAAAGAATCTAGCAGGAAGCTACTGGAAATTATCAAGCAATATAGTAAAGTGTCAGGCTACAAAAATAATATACGAAAGTCACTGGTGTCATTACTTTATACAATACTAAATCAGAAGAAGAAGAAATCTAGAAATGAGTCCCATTCAAAAGAACTCTCAGAAGACTAGACATAGACCTTCCCTATGATCTGGCAATTCCTCTCCTGGAGATATATCCTAAGGAACCAAAGACACTCATACAAAAAAGATAATGTTATGACTATGTTTATAGCAGCACAATCTGTAATAGCCCAAACATGGAAGCAACACAGGTGTCCAACAACAGATGAGTGGCTAAGAAAGCTAAGTGTGTGTGTGTATATATATATATATATATATATATATATATATATATATATATATATATATATACATATACATATATATATATTATTCAGCTATTAAAAATGGTGATTACACCTTCACCTCATCTTGGATGAAGCTTGAAGGAATCATGTTAAGTGAGATAAGTCAGAAAGAGAAGGATGAATATGGAATGATCTCACTCATAGGCAGAAGATAATAAGAATAGAAGAGGAAACACAAAGCAGAACTTGAGCTGGATTTAGTGTATTGCACCAAAGTAAAGAACATGGGGTGGGGGGAGACTTTCAGGTTCTATGTCTCCCACCCTTCTGCCTCCCAAAAATAACAGATAGACATTATTAATTCCCACAGTCTTATAAAGTCTATTTTTAATAGACCCCTTTGTGGGTCCCCATAGGATCTTGCCCTCAACTTGGATCAACAACAGTAGAGAATGTTCCATCCTCCAAAGGGAAGCTGGACAACATACTCTATGCTACACCTGAGGAAGATGGGCCAATATTGGGCCAGCATGGAATGTTCTTACTCATAACCACAGAATGTGAGCTCAGATCTAGAGGGATGCAGAGGTCACATAGGCTCCTAAGCTAATTATGGGCCCCAGATCACATTAAATCGATGGGGTTTACAGTCAACAATATTTATACCCCTTTGGAGAGCTACTCTCTTCCCTGATGCAGATTTCTGGTCGTTTTTCCGGCCACGACATCATCTCCCCAGACAATAACTTGGACCCACTGGCATATCAAATTCCAGGCTCAGGGGCAAAAAGAAAAAGAAAAAAAAACTAATACAGCCACAGGCCCTCTGGAAATTAAGTAAAATATGCCTAGTAGCTATCTACAAAATAGAGGACCCCCCAACTCTTCATCTGCAGTATTCCAGTCCTTAGGTCCATGATTGGTCAACAATTTTTTGGCTTTATAAGTTAACTCTCTTGTCAAACACCAGGTTCCAGATGCTAGCATGATGCCAACCAGACTTCCCTGGACAGACAACCCCACCAATGTCTCCTGGAGCTCCGATTCCCCAGTACCTGCCCCACTAGGGAAAGAGAGAGGCAGGCTGGGAGTATGGATTAGCCTGTCAACACCCATGTTCAGCAAGGAAGCAATTACAGAAGCCAGACCTTCCACCTTCTGCATCCCACAATGACCTTGGGTCCATACTCCCAGAGGGTTAAAGAATAGGAAAGCTATCAGGGGAGGAAATGGGATACAGAGTTCTGGTGGTGGGAATTGTGCGAAGATGTACCCCTCTTATCCTATGTTTTTTTTCAATGTTTCCTTTTTATAAATAAAAAATTTTTAAAAGTCTATTTTTAATCTTTTTGCAAATTCATGTGTATCAGCTCTCTAGATTGCATATATAAATGAAACATCTGATGACTGCCTTCTATGACTTTACTTATTTTGCTAAGCACAGTCACCTCCAGCTCTATGAATTTTGCCCCAAAGAACATAATATTGTCTTTTTTATTGAAAATTAATATTAAATGGAATATATATACATATTATAAATTCATTAGCCAATCATCTGTCCATAGACATTTAGGCTGCTTCCACTCTTTGGCTACTGTGAACAATGCATATATGAAGACAGGGTTGAATATGTCCCTTCTAATTAGTGATTGAATGTCTTTTGGATAAATGTCCAAGAGTAGTATTGCTGGATCATAATGTAATTCCATTTTTATTTGTTTAAGGACTCCCCATATAGTCTTCCAAAGAGGCTGCACAAGTTCCATTCCCATCAGCAGTGTAACAGAGTCACTTTTTGCCCTACAACCTCTCCAATACCTGTCATTTCCTCTATTGCTGATGTAGGATATTCTCACAGGTATGACACGGAATCCCAGTGTATTTTTGATTTGCATTTCTCTAGTAAATGACGTGAAGCATTTCTTCAAATGTGGTCCATGTGTATTTCTTCTTCAGAAAGCTCAGTTTTGTTCTTTGACCCACTTTTTTATTGAGTTATTTTTCTTGTATTGAGTTGTACCCTCACCAATAATTATCTGTATGGTTTGGGGCAATTTATTCTGAGCTTAATTTCCCAATTTGAAAAATGAAAAGATTGGACTAGATAATATCTTATATCCCTTTTATTTCGATTGTTATCCTACATGAGGGCTTCATAAAAGGAAGGAGAAAGAAGAGATGATGAAGGGGTATAGACTACAGGTGACCAGAGGAAACAAGACTGCCAAGCAGAGAAGTAAACTTATGCCCACGGGCATTTTTTTCCTGAGTGACTGAATGTGTCAGCACTGTCTCCCACAGAAAGACTATCTCTGAGTGTCAGAACTTCTGGACAAGCCTGGCTACAGTTTGAAGTATTGACAATGGCCAAATCACCTAACTACTGCATATTCTTCCATATTACATACATGTTTTAGTTCTTTGTTGTTAAGACAAAATCACTTTCAAACATATGACATACCCCTTATCTTCAAAGCTCATGCTGTCACTTCTTGTCTCAACTAGCAACCAGCAAGCGGATGTTAAATGTATAATCCATGCAGCACGGATTTAAATTTCCTCTAGTGCCTCATATAGTTTATGATCAGCATATTCATTAAGCACTCCAAACAACTTCACTAACTCTCCCTCACCTTCCAGAAGCCTTTCACCACCTTCCCTAACCAAATTCATTTTCCTATCTGTGCTCTGGACTCCATAATTGTACCCAAATGTGTCGCACTTATTTCTAACTGGAAGGCACACATTTTCCTATGACTTTTGCAACCTCTTAATATCAACTTATTTCTTTCCTTCATCACCTTCCTCATTCTATATGCACCTTTCTCCACTTTAATTTCTCTCCTATGGCATTCACTGATTAGCTGATGAGGCTTCAGGTTTCCTTGACTGTGTATAACTTGTTCATTCCACAGCTGCCTGGCACAGAATTACTCCCGATCAGAGCAGTTGTGCACTCAACGAGCCACAGACAGTGGATGACTTCAGCAGGCAGTCAACAGCTCGTGCATACTGTCAAATTAATGCAGCATGAACAAGTACTTCAAAAAGCAAGTATTTCCTCTCTTGGTGCTGTGTCTGTATGTATGTAATATGCTGCACCCTTGCTTTTTATGTGTCATGTAGGACAATTGAAGAGTTTATGGTATTACTTAACTCTTGTTAACATTGCTCTCAACCAAGCCCCCTATCATTCCTAAACTGTGTCCTTAAGAACTCAAAGCCCTTTATTAGGAGCTTCTCTCTGCCCTAATACAGCTTTCTAATCCTGTTCTCAACTCTGACATCATCTTCCCAGGCAATACTTTTAGTCCACCTGCATGTTAGCTATCAGGCTCAGGCAAAAAAAACTACTAGTGTCATGGGCCGCTTGTGATATATCTATAATAGATTTCCTAGCTTCTTCCCACCCGAAGACTTCTCATTTCATCTGCTCTATTCCTACCTTTGGGTTCCTGTTTATTAAATGTTCTGTCCTGCTTTATATTTTACCACCTTTAAGCCACTAAGCTGCAGACACTACTATGGTGCCATCCTGACTTCCCTGGGCAGACAACCTCACCAATGCATTCCAAAGTCTCACCTCCCCAGAGCCCTAACACACTAAGGAAAGATAGAAACAGGCTGTGGGTATGGGTCCACCTGTAAATGTCCATGTTCAGTGGAGAAGCAATTATAGCAGCCAGACATCCCACCTTCTGCTCCCCATAAAGAATTTTGGTCTATACTTCAGAGGGATAAAGAATAGTAAAACTTCCAGTGGATGGAGTGGGACATGGAATCTGGTGGTGGGAACTGTATGGAATCATACCCCTGTTATCTTACAATCTTGTTAATCATTATGAAATCACAGATTAAAAAAAAAAAAAAAGATATTCACAAGCCAGTGCATAGGGTCAGAAAATAGAGGAGCCAGAGGGATCTAGAGACTTTCAGTCCAGATGCCATGTGGCCAAAAGGAAACCAAAAATCATAACACCATACTCATATAGCCTAAGGGGCCTCCTCAATCAGTCCTTCAATTACTCCCACTGAGCACATGGAGAATTACATCAAAAAGAATTTCAGTAGTCAGTCTGAGATAACTCAATAAAACGTTGATTACATTAGAGCTCACATTTATATGAACTTGGCAGAGTTGTATACTCATAGCTCACCACAAATGGACCAATTCAGTATCCACGAATGGTAATTAAAGGAACATGTTCAATGAAGTAAGAGAAAAGATTTCCCTGAGAAGTGCTATCAAGTCCTCATTTGTACGCATTCTGGGTTCACAGTGAAAGCAACCCGATGGCAGAGCTATCGATAATTACTACTGTTTCTCAAAACCACTTGGTTCAAAGTTCTAATGTTAAGATTATGCTCTTATTCAGTGTATTTCAATACAGTGAATATTTAAATACATACATATATTACTATTTTCATTATATACTGGAAATTTGCACTTCTGTGTTATTTTTTCTTTATTCTTTTCATTAAACAACATACAGTGGTTATTTTTCCATGACATCATGTCTGTCTAGATCTATTTTATTCTTTTGAATTCCTGTATAGTGCTTCAGTGTTCAAGTAGCCATAATTAATATATTTACTTTTTTACACTGGTAATTTTATAATAAAAGAAATATTGCATGAACTTACTAACAAAAATAACTGGAAGGAAAAAAATAAAGTGAAAACTTTCATTAGCATTTCCCAGTTATCTCTCTGCTATGAATTGCTTTACTTTTTTATTGAAATAAAATTGCCATATAGGTTCAGATATACCACGGAATGAATCCATATTTATATACTTTTTTAAGTGATCACAACAAATCTAACTTCTATCACCATATAGGCTTTGCTTTTTTGTTGTAATAAAAACTTAATATTTTCTCCCTTAGTGATTTTCATATATTCAATGATGTGTTAGTAACTGAACTTGCCCCCCTGTACATCACCTATCTATGATGTATTCTAGCTACAGCCACAAGTTTTTATTGTTTGGTCCTCTTCATATTTATCTCCTTCCTTCGCTAGCCCCTAACCACCACTTCTAGTCTAGCAACCACCATTCTATTTATCTGTTTCTGTACTGATGAATTTAGGTTGGTCTTATTTTGGATTTGTTTGTGTTTGTTTATTTCTATGTTCCACATGCAAGTGAGATCGTGTGTGTGTGTGTTTCTGATTTCTTAATTCAAATAATATATTGTCTTCAAGATTCATTCAAGTCATAAATATCAAGATCTCATTCTTATCTACAACTAAAAATTTAATATATATATATATATATATATCACATTTTCTTTTGTTTTCACATCTTTCCAAGACTGTATGTTTTCAGTGAGCCTAGTCTTTATTGCTTTAGATAAAGCACTGAGCCTTTCACTTGGAATTTATCAACCTAGCAGCGCCTACAGATACCTTGTCATCAAAAATTGAAAACTGGTCCATTTAAAACATCCCCCCCTTCTCATGTTCCATGTATTGCTCACTTCAGTGATAGGACACTTACCATTTAAATGTTTAAAATAGTTATAGTTTAACATGAGACTATAATTACTCTGCTATACATCATTTTTATAATGCTATTAAAATTCATAAACAAAAAGGCAGCACTTTTATTGCTAAAACTTCAAAATTCCATGTCATTAGTAGTTTCCTAGTTGAGGAGAAATGTCTAAGTGTCTTTATTAAGAGGATCTCATATTAATTTCACTTCTTTTGGGATACTATCGACTGCTGCTATTGCTGGTATATAGTATCATTCCTTTGTTGATTCTTCACTTTTCTAGAATTATGTATAGTCAAAAAGTGTGCTTGTTTTGTCATGATTAGGCTCAGGGTAAGTCCATTCCACCCCAGATTTTACTGAGCATTTAGATATCAAAGACATGCTCTGGTCTTCAACAGTTTCTTGTTTTTGATGGTCTGTTAATTGAAACATTTTTCACACTGGAGAATGAAAAAGTAGCAATTCTAAAGGACTCATTTCTTCAGTAAAATATTTTAAAGTTTCCTTTTCCTATGTCTCACACATGCAAGGTTACATGTGTTCATAGACACACGTTTGACTAAAAGTTCACTCAAAAAATGCATTGAGGCGGAAGGTAAATAGCATAATGGTTATGCAAACAGACTCTCATGCCAGAGGCTCCCAAGTCCCAGGTTCAATCCCCCGCACCAGCATAAGCCAGAGCTAAACAGTGCTCTGCTTAAAAAGAAAACAAAAACAAAACAAAACCAAAAAAAAGAAAGAAAGAAAAAAATGCATTGAATATTCACTACACTCCAACTGCTGACTCCAGTAATGAGGAATCAGCTTGTTTTTCACTCGCTCTGTCCAATAAAAGCTATAAGCTACGCAGAGATGTGGTAGTAAATGAAGCCATTGAAAACAGAAATTTGAGGGGTTATGACCCATAAAGAGCACGAGTTCATACCGTGAGAACCAGGCTTCTTTTTTTTAACTTTATTTACTTATTTTCCCTTTTGTTGCCCTTGTTTTTATTGTTGTTGTAGTTATTACAGTTGTTGTTATTGATGTCGTTGTTGGATAGGACAGAGAAATGGAGAGAGGAGAGGAAGACAAAGAGGAGGAGAGAAAGATAGACACCTGCAGACCTGCTTCACCGCTTATTAAGTGACTCCCCTGCAGGTGGGGAGCCGGGGGCTCAAACCGGGATCCTTACTCCAGTCTATGCACTTAACCTGCTGCGCTACCACACGCCTCCCATCAAGAACCATGTTTCTTTTTTTTTTATTGGGGAATTAATGTTTTACATTCAATAGTAAGTACAATAGTTTGTACATGCATAACAATCCCCAGTTTCCCATATAACAATACAACCCCCACTAGGTGCTCTGACTCCTTCTTGGACCTGTATTCTCCCCACCCACCCACCCCAGAGTCTTTTACTTTGGTGCAATATGCCAATTCCATTTCAGTTTCTACTTGTGTTTTCTTTTCTGATCTTGTTTTTCATCTTCGGCCTGAGAGTAAGATCATCCCATATTCATCCTTCTGTTTCTGACTTATTTCACTCAACATGATTTTGTCAAGGTCCATCCAAGATCAGCTGAAAACAGTGAAGTCACCATTTTTTACAGCTGAGTAGTATTCCATTGTGTATATAGACCACAACTTGCTCAGCCACTCATCTGTTGTTGGACACCTGGGTTGCTTCCAGGTTTTGGCTATTACAAATTGTTCTGCCAAGAACATATGTGTACACAGATCTTTTGGGATGGATATGTTGGGTTCCTTAGGATATATCCCCAGGAGAGGAATTGCAGGATCATAGGGTAGGTCCATTTCTAGCCTTCTGAGAGTTCTCAAGACTATTCTCCACAGAGATTGGACCAGTTGGCATTCCCACCAGCAGTGTAGGAGGGTTCCTTTGACCCCACACCCTCTCCAGCATTTGCTGCTATATTACCTTTTCTGATGTATGACATTCTCACAGCAGTTAAGTGGTATCTCGTTGTGAAAGAGTAAACAAAATTGACAAACCTTTAGCCAGACTCACAAAACAAAAAAGGGAGAAGACCCAAATAAATCGGATAATAAATGAAAGAGGAGATATCACAACAGACACCACAGAAATTCAAAATATCATACGAGGTTTCTATGAACCACTATATGCCACCAAGCTAGAGAACCTGGAAGAAATGGATGATTTCCTAGATACCTACCAACTTCCAAAACTAAGTAAAGAGGAAGTGGATAACATGAACACGCCTATCACAGCCAATGAAATTGAAACAGTTATCAAAAGCCTCCCCAAAAATAAAATTCCTGGACCAGATGGTTTTACATATGAATTCTACAAAACCTTCAAAGAAGAACTAATACCTCTACTGTTAAAAGTTTTCCAGAAGACTGAAGACAGTGGAATACTCCCTGCCAGCTTCTATGAAGCTAACATCACTCTGATACCAAAAACAGACAGGGACACAACCAAAAAAGAAAACTACAGACCAATATCTCTGATGAACATAGATGCTAAAATACTGAACAAAATTCTAACCAACCGGATACAGCAGTATATTAAAAAGATTGTTCATCATGACCAAGTGGGGTTTATCCCAGACATACAAGGTTGGTTTAATATACGTAAATCAATCAATGTGATCCACCACATCAACAAAAGCAAGACCAAAAACCACATGGTCATATCAATAGATGCAGAGAAAGCCTTTGACAAAATGATCAAAACACTTTATGATCAAAACACTACAAAAAATGGGAATAGGTGGAAAATTCCTGAAGATAGTGGAGTCTATATATAGCAAACCTACAGCCAACATCATACTCAATGGTGAAAAACTGGAAGCATTTCCACTCAGATCAGGTACTAGACAGGGCTGCCCACTGTCACCATTACTATTCAACATAGTGTTGGAAGTTCTTGCCATAGTAATCAGGCAGGAGCAAGGAATTAAAGGGATACAGATTGGAAGAGAAGAAGTCAAACTCTCGCTATTTGCAGATGACATGATAGTATACACAGAAAAACCTAAGGAATCCAGCAAGAAGCTTTTGGAAATCATCAGGAAATACAGTAAGTTGTCAGGCTACAAAATTAACATTCAAAAGTCAGTGGCATTCCTCTATGCAAACACTAAGCTAGAAGAAATTGAAATCCAGAAATCAATTCCTTTTACTATAGCAACAAAAACAATAAAATATCTAGGAGTAAACCTAACCAAAGAAGTGAAAGACTTGAATGCTGAAAATTATGAGTCACTACTCAAGGAAATTGAAAAAGACACAAAGAAGTGGAAAGATATTCCATGTTCATGGATTGGAAGAATTAACATCATCAAAATGAATATACTACCCAGAGCCATCTACAAATGTAATGCTATACCCATCAAGATCCCAAGCACATTTTTTAGGAGAATAGAACAAATGCTACCAATGTTCATCTGGAACCAGAAAAGACCTAGAATTGCCAAAACAATCTTGAGAAAAAAGAACAGAACTGGAGGCATCACACTCCCAGATCTCATATTGTATTATAGGGCCGTTGTCATCAAAACTGCTTGGTACTGGAACATGAATAGACACACTAACCAGTGGAATAGAATTGAGAGCCCAGAAGTGAGCCCCCACACCTACAGACATTCTAATCTTTGACAAAGGGGCTCAGACTATTCAATGGGGAAAGCAGAGTCTCTTCAACAAATGGTGTTGGAAACAGTGGGTTGAAACATGCAGAAGAATGAAACTGAACCACTGTATTTCACCAAATACAAAAGTAAATTCCAAGTGGATCAAGGACTTGGATGTTAGACCACAAACTATCAGCTACTTAGAAGAAAATATTGGCAGAACTCTTTTCCACATAAATTTTAAAGACATCTTCAATGAAACGAATCCAATTACAAAGAAGACTAAGGCAAGTATAAACCTATGGGACTACATCAAATTAAAAAGCTTCTTCACAGCAAAAGAAACCACTACCCAAACCAAGAGACCCCTCACAGAATGGGAGATCTTTGCATGCTATATATCAGATAAGAGTTTAATAACCAACATATATAAAGAGCTTGCCAAACTCAACAACAAGACAACAAATAACCCCATCCAAAAATGGGGGGAGGACATGGACAGAATATTCACCACAGAAGAGATCCAAAAGGCCGAGAAACACATGAAAAAATGCTCCAAGTCTCTGATTGTCAGAGAAATGCAAATAAAGACAAGCACCATGTTTCTAAGGTTTATTGCCACGTAGTATCCACAAGCCATAAGGCAGCTGACAGCTAGAATTCAGAAGCTCACAGTGTTGTGAGTCTGAGGTATCAGAGGTGGGGTTTGGGACAACCAAAGTTGTTGATACTTGAACAAAAAAATTCTAGTGGGGGTCAGGCGGTAGCAGCAGGTTCAGTGCACATGGCACGAAGCGCAAGGACCAGCGTAGGTATCCCGGTTTGAGCCCTCAGCTCCCCACCTGTAGGTGGGTCGCTTCACAAGCAGTGAAGCAGGTCTGCAGGTGTCTATCGTTCCCTCCTCCTCTCTGTCTTCCCCTCCTCTCTCCATTTCTCTCTGTCCTATCGAACAACAACAGTAATAATAACCACAACAACGATAAAATAAGGGCAACAAAAGGGGGAAAAAACATCTTCCAGGAGCAGTGGGTTCGTGGTGCAGGAAACAAGCCCCAGCAATAACTCTGAAGGCAAAAAAAGAAGAAAAAATTCTAGTAAGATGAAAATTTCAAAGAAATCCAAATCTGCATATAGACTTTGAAAATCCTTGGGCCAATAAGAGACCAAGGAGAAAATCACAGTTAAAATGGTGAAACAACTCAGTAGAAGTTTCAGCAAATGGACGTACTTCTACTGAGTTGTAGGTTAAATTCTGCAACATTACATAGGCTGATAAACCATTCAGATTTTCTGCTAAATCTTCCTCAGGTCCATGTCTTCAAATTAAAGATATATAATGATAAAAAAGATTTGCTTTACAGATAATGGAAATAGATCCCCAGGACAAAACGTAAAGCTAAATATAAAGAAAAAAATTCTCAAAATCTAAACAAATTATAAGGCACATTTTCCCAAATTAAAACAAAACATATTATACTGACCAAAAAAAAAAAAAAAACCTAAAATTTCATATCCACAAAAAATAAAATGAAGAGTTTTTTTAAATTAGAGCTATAATATGATTATTAGTAGGGCATCATAAAAATATTACAGAATTGCCAGATGTTGGGGAAAGAAAAGAACACTGAGAAATATATAGGTAAACATAGTCATACCTCAGCAATCTTCGGCTTTGAAACACAAAGAATTCGATATTCAGACACATTTCCACCGGTAAAAGTACTTCAGCACTTGAAACTTGCACCAGTCCCTCATTCATGTCTGACTGCGGAAGCACAGAGGGTGACAAAGGGATCCATGGTTCGGACTAGGGCTGCTTTCCTGCAAGACCCTGTGGCGTTGTTAACTGTAGAGCCAGATACAGGTGCTGAGAATCCAGAGGTTACACAGGAACACGTCCCTGGTCCACTTCCGGGACAACATCCAGAAGGTAGCAGTGTTCCTAGCACACAGGCCAGCTCAACTCTCTGGTGTGTTCAGGGTCACCAAGATCTCTAGCCAGAGGGTGAACAAGGCTGCCTCAGACTACCTGCATTCCAACTGGCCAGCTGGCACAAGAACCAGGAGTAGGTGCTGCAGGCCCTGCACGTCTACACTGAGAATCCAGTTCAAGAGTGCTCCATCTCCTTGTGCAAAATATGAGGTCGACCACATTCTTAGATGAGTTCTGTGCCTGCTGCCCAGCTGTGCCTTCTTGTCCAGGGTCCCTGAACAAGTGGTGAGACTGGCCAGCTGCAAAGGACCTGTCTGTGCAGAGTGGACTTTTTTTTTTTTTTTTTTATTTATTTATTTATTTATTTTTTTATTTAAATTTTTAATTTAAGAAAGGATTAGTGAACAAAAGCATAAGGTAGGAGGGGTACAACTCCACACAATTCCCACCACCCAATCCCCATAACCCACCCTCTCCCATGATAGCCTTCCCATTCTCTAGCCCTCTGGGAGCATGGACCCAGGGTCGTTGAGGGTTGCAGAAGGTAGAGGGTCTGGCTTCTGTAATTGCTTCCCCGCTGAACATGGGCGTTGACTGGTCGGTCCATACTCCCAGTCTGCCTCTCTCTTTCCCTAGTAAGGTGTGTCTCTGGGGAAGCTGAGCTCCAGGACACATTGGTGGGGTCTTCAATCCAGGGAAGCCTAGCCAGCATCCTGGTGGCATCTGGAACCTGGTGATTGAAAAGAGAGTTAACATATAAAGCCAAACAATTTGTTGAGTAAACATGGATCCCAAGATTGGAATAGTGGAGAGGAAGTGTTGGGGAGGTACTCACTGCAAACTCTAGTGTAATCCTGCTTTCAGGTATATATTTTGCAGTAGTTTATGGATACGTGTGCGCATACGCTCTCTCTCACAGAAACTGGTGTATGTCTAGGTTATGGGACTTTGTTAGAAAGTGAACTACCTGAGATGAAATTAGAGTGTACTATAAAAGGAAAGGTCTCACCCGAGTAATGAAGCTGAAGGGTTGTCATTCCACACGTGAAGTCTCTGGATACACTCTGAGGTGAAGCATGTTGTGATGGCAATCGTTGCTTTGGTTAGGTTGTGATCGGCGGATGCAATATTATTTGGTATGGATTGGGAGAAGCATACGGGAAAGTGAGCCCTATCCATGGGTGCCAGGACTGGGGGAAGTAGGGGCTCTATAGTGAAGATGTGAGGTTCCTGCTGTCTTAGGGTTCAAAAAGACAATCAATAGTTAATATTATCATCACATTATTTGTTAATTGGGTTAACTTTGAAAAGTCCCTTTGTTATGGTTTGCTGTACAGTACCCAGTATCTTGTATATAGCTGTGCTATTGGAAGCCTCCAATCTACTTGGTCTAGGCTTTTGAGAGAGTCCGCATATCAAAGATGTAGTCAGATTTGAGAATAAGACTAGAAAGCTGGATTAGGGCAGAGAGTAACTCCCAAACTCAAATGTATATAAATACAATGAAATGTTTACCTCCATCAATCTGATCCAGGGTCCATATAGATTCACATTTAGCAGAGGAGCCTGTGTAACCTCTGGATCCCTATAGATCTGAGCTCACATTTCATGGTCATAGCTAAGAACATTCTAGGCTGTATTCATTTCAGGACCAGTCTTCCTCTAGTAGCAGAGCAGGATGACCCAGCCTCCCTCTGGAGAGTGGGACAGTTATCATTGCTGCTCTACAGGAAGGGAAAGGTCCTGGAGAGGACCAGAAGATAGCTTATGATGATGTTCCTGGTGGAAGTGACAAGTGATGGTGGAGAGAGGGATCTACTGAAAGTCTAGGCCCATCATATCTATGTGGGAATCCAAGGATTCCCTGACTAGGGCCCTGGTGAGCTAGTCTCCTACCCTTACCCAGCTTGTGGAGTCCTTTCTTTATCTCATAAGCTTAGATTTTCTCCCAGATGTTGAAACACAGCATTTATTATGTTTTTGTGGACTTTAAACTAATTATTACATTAATTTTTGAAGAACAGTAGAATTCTCAGGGAAAGAATGCTGACTTGTAACTTCAGAATAAACCTTGCAAGGCACCTGGAACTTAACAGGAATCTACACATTAGTTGAATTAAAAAGTCAGTGAAGTCATAGCTGAGTTCAATTAAAGGTTAAAAGTCAAGTCTGGAATGAATACTTTCATCAGTATTCAGGATCTAACTTGGGAAAATAAAATGTTGGATACTAAATACTTTGAGTTATTTATACCATGGTGATAAAATGTACACTCAGCTAAGTATCTTTGTCATTTGGACTTGTATAGGCTGGACATACTGTGTGACCTTAGTGTGTTGTTAATAAGTTGGTGTTAAATTCTACTTCTTTCTTCAATTTTAGTTTTTAATAGTTTGATTTATTTTCAAGGAAACCTTAGTTGATGAAACTCTTAAGAGTTTTCATTGTATAATTTTTCACCTCTTCAATTGAAATCAGCCTATTTCCCATTGACAGATGACTGGATAAAGACATTATGGTAAATATGTTCCATAAAATACAACTCTGCAACCAAAATGAAGATGATGGGAGAATTCTGGTGGTTACTGTTGGGGAGAAGAGCACACAGAACTTTGGTGGTATGGAGCTATAACCTGTAATTTTACAATCTTGTGAACTACTATTAAATATTACTTTAAAAAAGATCAGGGATATAGATAGATAGATAGATAGATAGATAGATAGATAGATAGATAAACACAACTTTAAAATGTGTAACTACAGCTCAGTACCCACCAAATAACCTCCACAAAAGTCCACTGGACTCTCTACACCCTAGCAAACATCCTCTTCAGTATCCTTTGATAGCCTTAGTTCCGCAGTCTCAAACCAAAGACTAATCTTCTTTTGACTCTGCCCAGACACATACTAATTACCAAGTCAAAGACAAGAAAAGGTTTTTTTTTTTTTCTCATCTCTGGAGCATCACTGCTCATGCTGACGTTTTTTCAGATAGAAAGAGAGCAGGAAACACAGACAAAGGAAAATTGAACTGGAATAACATACATGACAAAGGAAGTACACTATCCAGGTGAGTTATTTTGATGCCCTTAAGAAAGAGAATATTAGGGGACCAGGTGGTGGTACACTGGGTTAAATGCACATAGTATAAAGCACAAGGGCCTGTGCAAGGATCCCAGTTCAAGTACCTGGCTCCTCACCTGCAAGGGGGGGGGGTCATTTTACAAGCAGTGAAGCAGGTGTCTGCAGGTGTCTATCTTTCCCTCTCCCTATCTTCTCCTCCCCTCTCAATTTCTCTTTGTCCTATCCAACAACAACAAAATGGAAAAAATGGCCGCCAGGAGCAGTGGATTCACAGTGCGAGCACTGAGTCCAGAAATAACCCTGGAGGCGGCGGGGGGGATTATTAAAAGCAACTAGAGAAAAGCAAAAGGCCACCTGTTTATATAATGCCCCCCCCCCCCAAGACTTTAGCTAACTTCTCTACAAAAACTCTAAATGCTAGAAAGTACTGGTAGGGTACATTCAAAATTTTGAATGTGAAAGTTTTTGACTCAAGAATAATCTATACCTCTAGATTATCAATCAGATTTGAAGGAACATTGACTAAAGTTTCAGATAAGTAACGGTTAAAGGAATTTACTAATACTAAACCAGTTCTTCAAGAAATACTAAAGAATGTTCATAAAAAGCAAAAGTAAAATGTTCTCTCTAGTAAATTAGTGTCACTTTTAATCAATTCATTGTTTATCTTTTACCTAAGAAGAGGAGGTTATTTTTGTGTTTAGTATTTATCTCTCCTTTAAAAGAGGTAAAATAGTATAGAATATAAACACAAGAAAGGTTCTTTCCCTCATCCCACTCAGAACTTCATTTCTCATCCAAGAATAAGATTGGCGTTCAGCAACCAATAGCAATCTATGCTACTCTGGAGAATATCTTCCAGGGAACTTATATTGCTCAAAAACAACGACAAAAAAAATGAGAGGAAATGATGAGGAACAAAAATTATAGGTTTGGAGTAAAGATGGGAGCATAGCACACAAGTATTTGTCTTCTCTATCAGTTCCAAACTGGAGAGAAATTTAAAGAAATCTAACAATAAAGGAAACACCCAACTTGGAAAACTGACAGGAGGAGCATAAAAATCATAAGAAGATATCTAGCAGTAGTCATTAAATTACAGACTGAAGGAAAGCTATCATACAAAGCAAAAGCTCTGGCACACAATTCCTTCTGTGAGAAACAAATAAGGGAGAACATAAGATGAATTAATTATCAGCTGTGTACCCAATGCTGTGTGGGGACTTCTAAACCCATTTGATTTTTGATGCTTACAATTCTGCTCAGTAGAGAATTTTATTTAGCTTCTTTTTAAATAAGGAAGCTGAGATACCCAGAGATTAAGTTCCCAGAGCCACATAACTAACCATTATTAGCACAGTTGTGACTTAAACTCTGTTCTGTTTAAATAAAGCAGTCACTTTCTCCCTGACTTACTTTTTTATTTTTCATTTTTATTATTTTTTTTGCTACCATTTGTAGATGGCTAGAAACTAAAATGAGAACTATCCCATATAGATATCTATGGTCTAGAGAAACACTGCACTGCCCTATAGGAATGAGAACAACCTCTTTAGGAAGTTTGGTTGCCTTCACAATGGAATCAGAGAGGAGTTGTCCAAGGTCACAGAGTTGATAGATAGGATAGTGTCCTCCTTTCTCTGATGAGCCAGTACAATCCAATCTGAATTTAAGATTTTAATCTTAAATATTTTCATATATTCCCACATTTTGAAAATAGCAGCATAGCAGACTTGAGGTCAGAGGCCCTAGAACTATCTGGCCAGCTGTACCACTTACTGGCTCTATACCTTATGCTTCCTATCTACAAATTGTGGACAAGCACACCTCCTAATTAATGCGTTTTGAAAATAAAACTAAATTAGTTAACATCTTAAAGTAGATGGAAGAAAGGCTGACACATACTAAGAATCTATTGGTTGAAAAAAATATGTGTATCTAAAATCAATATATTCAGTAATACTCCCTTGAGATTCCATGAAGTACAGTCATAAAGACTTGTTTTCTACACTGTTATTTACAGGTAAAGTAATGAGGTTAAGAAGATAAACTTAGGAGCTGGGCAGGTCCCTATGCATGGTAATGTTTGCAGTCAACCAGCTCCTAAGTTTTCAAAACTCATTACTTTGAGAGAAACTGAGAGGGGTGGCAGTGATAGAAAAGAAGGGATAGAGAGAGATACCTGAAGCATTTGCTTCAGCAATTGTGAAGCTTCTCTTTCCAGACATAAACTGGGGGCTGAATGCACACATTACCATGCACAGGGACTAGGATACAGATCAAATAAATTAAATATTAGTAATACAAAACAGGTCCCCAAACTCCCCTAATATCAAAACCACAAAATTAAAAAATAAAACAAAATCCTAAGCTACAGAGTGGAATATATGATGTTATATCATTAATGAAAACGTGCATATTAGGAGCATACTCAAAATTATAAAGATATGAAAGATTCCTGAATATAAATTGCCTAAAGATCAGGCAAAGATGACTTATAGAAAAGAAAGACAAAGGTAGAGCCAAGAGGGCAACGTGGAGACAATACCTGGTGTGAGCTCCAAAAAGAAGCAGCTTTCAACCTGGGATTTCCCAGAGAAGGTAGGATATCTGGGCCATTGATAAAAGGAAGAGCAAGGAGGTGATCAGGGTGACACAAAGAAAGAGTCCTATAACTCTTTGGCTGGCAAACAGAGGTCAAAAGGACAAAGAAAGGAAAATATTTGGCTTGACTATTTCTGAACTCCCCCTCCCCAAAAGCAGCTGGCCAGCTGCTCCTAGCAGGCTTCCTGTGAAGCTGTTTTCTTGACTAAGGTTCCTGGCTCAGCAGGGGTGTCATTCCAAGCCTTTTTATTATTTTTTTTTTCTCTCTCTCACTCTTTTATTTTTGAAGGGGGCTCCAGCTCTATTTGAGTGACACAATACCTGACCAATCAGGGCCTCAGTCCTGCTTGGGAAAGACTAACTGGGTTTTTTTGTTTGTTTGTTTTTTATGCTTCTTATAATTGGTTGTCTGCTTGGTTTAGAAAGGGGATCAGGCTGTGTGCAGCCAATCTGGGTTTTTTTTTTTTTACTCTATTTTATTTTAGGAGGTGGATCCAAGATAGGGACTTGGAGGTAGCTGCTCCTGTGAGCTCCAACAAGCAGTGGCTTGTGACATAGGATTTGTTGGATAGGGTAGGATACTGGGCCTTCAGCAGGAGGATGAATTAGGGGTCTTAAGTGTGACACCAAGGAGGTCACTTTTGGGTTAGAAAACAGAGGAAAAGGAAAGGAAATCTTTTGATTATTTCTGAAGCTCACCCCCCCCCACCTCAGAACCAGACACAGGGCTGGAGAGCTGCTCCTAGTAGGCTTCCCACTGAGCTCTTTTCTTTACCAAGATTCCTGGCTCAATAGGGGTGTCATTCCAATCCTTTTTTCTTTTTGATTTCCTTCTCCTTTTTTTTCCTCTATGTGACTGAAGCTCTATTTGAGTGATAAAATATCTGACCAATCAGAGCCTCACCCCTGCCTGGGAAAGATTACCTGGATTTTTTTTTTTTTTTTTTTGGACACTTCTTACAATTGGCTGTCTTTGCTCAGGCTGCCTGAGCCAATCCGGACCTGTCCAAGCTGCAGACAGACTGCTAGGGTTTTTTACTCTATTCTATCTTATTATTTTATTATTACTATTATATATACATGTGTCCCTTTCCCCCCTCCTTCTTCAGGTTGACCAAATTTAACTTCTATTGTTTTTTCCATTGCTAGGTGAGTGAGTGTCCTACCCACTGTGACAGGAACTTGTTTCACTCTACCTCTTCCCTCCACTCTCCTCTCCTTTTCCCCTCCTCCTAGCTAATTAAAAAAAAAAAAAAAAACCTCTTTCACTGCTATTTTGGTTTTTTTTTTTCTTGTTCTTATCTTCTTTTCTTCCTTCCTCACTCTTTTGCTTTCTGAATTCATTGATACTCGTTTGTGAATTATTTTGGAGAATAAATCTGACTCAGAGTGGACTCTGTGTGTGTGTGTCTCTCTTCTCTACTTCCCTCTCTTCTCTTGCTGTCCCTAGAATTTTCAATGGACAGTAGATTTGCATAATTGTCTATTCTTGCTTTCCCTTTTCTCCTTTCTCTTTCTTTTTCTTTTGGATTTGGTTGCTATTTTTTCTTGGACTGGAGGTGTTGTTTGGCTAACTGGTATTGGTTAGACTGCATCAATCCTTGCTTCAGTTACTATTGTTAAAACTATTTTTACTATTGTAAAAGTATTATTACTATTATTATTTATGTCTGTCCCTTTTCCCTTCTCTTAAGGTTTACCAAAATGAACTGTTGTTGCTTTTTTCATTGATAGGTAACTAAGTGTGCTATTCACTGTGAGAGGAACTTGTTTCTCTCTCCTTCTTTCCTCCACCCTCTTTTCCTCTCCTCCTAGCTAATTGGAAAAAAATATCTTTCCTTTCACTGCTCTTTTTTTTCTTTCTTCTTCCTTCCTTTGATTCATTTATGACATATTTTATAGAACAAATCAGACCTGGAGGAGACTCCCGCTCCTCTCTCTCCCTCTCTCTCTGTCTCTCTTTTATGCTTTCCTTTCTCCTCTCAATATCTCTAGGATTTATAGTGTATAGTAGATTTGCATAATTGTCTATTCTTGCTTTGCCTTTTCCTCTTTCATTTCTTTTTATTTTTCTTTGTTTTTGTTTTTGTTTTCTTCTTGGACTGGAGGTGTTGGTTGGCTAACTGAAATTGGTTGGACTGCATCAATCTTTGCATCTGTTGCTATTATTATAGTTTCTAAGGGTTTTTTACTTCATTTGTGAAAAGACTTTACTGTAGTGTGCCTTGTACTCAAAACACAACAACTGAAAAATGACAGAATAGAAAAACACAAACCACATCAATTAAAAAATGTTAAATCAAGAGCAAATAAAACTGTTGCCACAATGAATCAGGACAGGAGCCCAGAAGAAACTCCAAATCAGTCAGAAGTAACCATAGATAAGAAAAGTATGCAAGCAAAACTAGACCTAATAATCACAGAAAGGAAGACAACTATGGACGAAAGGAATATCAGAAATAGGGAAACAACAAATGAGACCCTCAAAGAAGATACTAGTTACAACAAGGTAATTAGAGAACTGAAATCTTAAATAGCTTAGATAAAAGGCCAATTAGCAGAACAAGCTGATATATAACTGAACTGAAGAAGGAAGCAGAGGGAAGGAAAAGCAGATTAACAGAAGCAGAAAACAGAATTAGCCAGACAGAGGATGAGCTAGATAAAACTAAGAAAGAGGTACAAGAACTTAAAGAGATTGAGATACACTGAAAACAACAACAGAGACATATGGGATAATCTCAAAGGAAGTAAAAATCATATAATTGGCTTACCAGGAGAAGAAAGAGAAGAAGGGGAAATAAACATTCTTGAGTAAATAATAGAAGAAAACTTCTCAGATGTAAACAACAGATAGGACATTAAGATTCAAGAGGCCCAGAAAGTTCCAAACAGAATCAACCCAGACCTGAAGACACCAAGACACAGCATAGTTACATTGAAAAGTAAGGATAAAGAAAGGATCTGAAGTCTTCAAGAGAAAAACAAAAAGTCATATACAAGGGGAAAGAATATCACCAGCCTTCTCCACTCAAACTCTAAATGCCAGAAGAGAATGGCAAGATATCTATTGAGCCCTGAATGAAAAAGGGTTTCAGCCAAGGATAATATAACCTGTTAGACTTTCATTCAGATTATGGAGGGATCAAAATCTTATCAGACAGTCAACAGTTAAAGGAGACAACCATCATCAAGCCAGGCCTGAAAGAGGTTCTAAAGACCTCGTATAAACAAGAACATCACCATAATACTTGCCATATATCAGAGAAAATAAAAAACTGTTGAATAATGGCACTGCAATACCTTAAATCCATAATATCAATAAATGTCATTGGTTTAAATTTATCCATTGAAAGGCATAGAGAGGAAGGATGGATCAGAAAACACAACCTTAGTGCAGTGGGTTAAGCACATGTGGCACAAAGCACAAGGACCGGCGTAAGGATCCCGGTTCGAGCCCCCGGGTCCCCACCTGTAGGGGAGTCTCTTCACAGGTGGTGAAGCAGGTCTGCAGGTGTCTGTCTTTCACTTGCCCTCTCTGTCTCCCCTCCTCTCTCCATTTCTCTCTGTCCTATCCAACAATGATGACATCAATAACAGCAACAATTACAACAATAAAACAACAAGGGCAACAAAAGGGAATAAATAAATATTAAAAGAAAAGAAAACACAACCCAACCATATGCTGCATGCCAGAATCACCCTGACCAAACAAGACAAACACAGACTTAAAGTGAAAGGATGGAAAACTATCATACAAGCTAATGGACCACACACACACACACACACAAAATAAAAAAGGCAGGGAAATCCATTCTCATCTCTGACACAATAGACTATAAATTAAATAAAGTAATAAAAGATAGGCAAAGCCATTACATAATGATCAGAGTATCAATTGACCAAGAAGATTTAACAGTTCTTAAGATCTATGCACCCAGTGAGGGCCCATTTAGTATGTACATCAAACACTTACTGAAAGAACTACAAAAATATATCAATAATAGTACAGTAATAGTGGGAGATATCTAATCTTTGATAAGAGGGCCTAAAGTATAAAATGGAAGAAGAAGGCTCTCTTCAATAAATGGTGCTGGGAAAGATGGGTTGAAATATGCAGAATTACGAAACTGAAACACTTTATCTCACCAGAAACAAAAGTCAACTCCAAATGGATCAAGGACCTGGATGTTAGACCAGAAACTATCAAATATTTAGAGGAAAACATTGGTGGAACACTTTCCCACCTATCAAGGACATCTTTGATGAAACAAACCCAATTGCAAGGAAGACTAAAACAAAAACAAATCGATGGACTACATCAAATTGAAAAGCTTTTGAACAGCCAAAGAAACCATCACTCAAAGAGACCCCTTCACATAATGGGAGAACATCCTCACATGCCATACATCAGACAAGAGACTAATAACCAAAATATACAAAGAGCTCAGCATACATAGCAACAAAAAAGCAAATGACCCCATCCAAAAATGAGCACAGGATATAAACAGAATATTCACCACTGAAGAAATCCAAAAGGCTAACAAACACATGAAAAATTGATCCAGGTCACTGATTGTCAGAGAAATGCAAGCAATGACATCACTGAGATGCCACCTCACCCCTGTGAGAATGGCATACATCAAAAAGGACAGCAGCAACAAATGCTGGAGACATTGTAGGGACAAAGGAACCCTCTTATGTATGATTATGTGAAAGAATGGTAGAGCATTGATATGGAGGTCCAAAAAGAAACCCCACCTGTCAGTCTCTCCCTTTCAAGGATAGAGCTTGGAGTAAAATGCTTTTCTGACTCAGTTTCCCCTTTGTCAGTCTCCCAGGTTTCACAGAGGCCTGCAACTTCTCACACTTAACTCATTCCCCCACTGCAGACCAAATGGTTGCCTGCTTGAAAGTTCACTATCTTTTGATCACATACAAAGTATATACTCCATCACTGCCTTGCCAGTAACTCAAAAGTGAGACCCCCACACCTCACTTCCTGGATTCTTTGATCACCATGATTTCCATCAAACTCTGCCCTTCTCTGTTTTACCTCACTCTACTGGTTTAACCACCATGTTTTTCTTAATACCTTTAGCTAATTAACAACTCTTGTTTCACAGTAACTAACTGTTTTGATGTTTTGCTATTTCATCAACTCCAGACATTCCTAGCCCTCCCCACCATGGGGGTACTGTCCTTTTGAAAACCTCTGATTACTGACATATGTGAAAAGTTTTCTTTGTTCCACTTGCTATATAACTTTGTCCTTCTCAGAATAAAAT
Source organism: Erinaceus europaeus (assembly GCF_950295315.1). Lineage (NCBI taxonomy): Eukaryota > Metazoa > Chordata > Mammalia > Eulipotyphla > Erinaceidae > Erinaceus > Erinaceus europaeus. The sequence continues at coordinate 47,487,265 of NC_080179.1, read as the reverse complement.
TGAAAGTTCCATACCTGAATTTCTCCTGGTGTTTCTTTCTTCATCATGCGATCACTAGAATTGGTGACAGGAAAGCCAGTGGCTTACCTCTGTTGTGAGGCCACCCATGTGAGCACCAGGACTCTTACACAGCTCGTGGGAATGCAAATTGGTCCAACCTCTGTAGAGAGCAGTCTTGAAAACTCTCACCAGGCTAGAAATAGACCTCCCATATGACCCAGTAATTTCTCTCCAAGGCATATATCCTAAGGGCTCCATAACACCCAATCAAAAAGATATGCGTACACCAATGTTTATAGCAGTACAATTCATAATAGTTAAAACCTGGAAGCAACCCAGGTGCCCAACAACAGATGAATGGCTGAGAAAGCTGTGGTATATTAACACAATGGAATACTATGCAGCTATTAAAAACAATGAACTCACCTTCTCTGACCCATCTTGGATAGAGCTAGAAGAAATTATTTTAATGAGTTAAATTATAAAGACAAAGATGAGTGTGGGATGATCCCATTCATCAACATACATTGAGAAAAAAGAACAGAAAGGGAAACTCAAAGCAGAATCTCTAGGTGGAGGGTGAGGGTAGATGTTTAGCTGCACTGGGGGATGGCAGATGGGACTCAGGCCTCTGGTGGTAGGAATGGTATTTATGTACACTCCTATTAACTAAGTTTGTAGTCATATAAATCACTATTTAATTAATATGAGAGGGGAAAAATTGATTGAATGTCTCAAGCTTTTTAATACACAGACCATAGGCTATCTTTGAAATATTGACTCTCCTAAAAGCTTAGACTAGGGAGAACAGAAGCAATTGGTGGCATTACTCTATAACAAACAGCTATATAAAATAACGTCAAAGGATATAAATTATGGTGATGTTGTGTATGATACAGCAAATTCTAACAAAGGGATTTTCAATGTTAACCCAATTGCCAAATAATTTGATTACAGCAATAACTATCTATTGCCTTCTTAAACCCTAAGATAGCAGGAACCTCCCACTTCCACTATAGAGCCTACATTTTCCCCAAGTCATAGAACCTCTAAGGAGGAGATCACTTTCTTGCATGCTTCTCTCAATTCAAACCAAAGGATACTGCATGCTTATCTCAATTCATACCAAACAATTCTGCATCTGCTGATCCCAACCTAATAAATGTCAAAGGTGGAATATCAACCCTTCACATAATTACTTGGGTGACACCTTTCCTTTCATAGGCTTCTCTAGTTCCATTCCAGGTGGTTCACTCCATAACAAAGTCCCAAGACCTAAATATAGACCATGAGATAGGGCATATGTTCACATGTCTCCATAAACTAGGGCAAAATATCAACCTGAAAGCAAAAATGCACAATAGTTTGCAGTGAGTCAATATATGCAACAAGCAAGTAAAAAGACCTAAAAAGACACCATAAAGTTCACAATGAAATAGTGTTAACTTAGACTTAGATACCCTCACCTACTTCCTATTACACTTCCCTCATTAACTCCAAAGCTAACCTTATCAAAGTAAGTACTACAAAAGTTGAATAAGGGTAAGAGACTGGCATACTTTAACGATGACTCTTTAGTCACTATAAGGCCACCCCATCAGCTGGGGCCCTAGTCGGGGAGTCCGGAGATACCAAACAGACATAATGGGCCTAGACCTCAAATAAATCCCTCTTTCAATTGTTACCATCATCTCTATCAGGAATAATACAATAGAGCCCTTTGTTGCCCCCATAGGACCTTGATGTCAACATGGATCAACAATGGTAGAGAATGTTCCATCCTCCAAAGGGAGGCTAAACAACATATTCTGTCTTCCACCTGAGGAAGATGGGTTCTGCAGTTGGGGTAGCTTGGAACATTCCTATTCATGATCACAGAATATGAGCTCAGATCTATAGGGATGCAGAGGTCACAAAGGCTCCTAAGCTGAATATAGACCCCAGATGAGACCAAATCAATGGGGATTGCAATCAACAATATTTATATACCTTTCCCATATTTGGGAATTATGCTCTTCCCTGATCCAGCTTTCTGGTCTTTTCACCGCCATGATATTATCTCACCAGACAAGAACTTGGATCCAACCTGCATATCAGATGTCAGCCTCAGAAATAAATTTAAAAAAAAAAAAGTATAGTCATGGGCCCTTTGGAATATAACTAAAATAGGCCTACTAACTATCTCAAAAATGGAGACCTCCAACTCTTCATCTGAACTATTCCATCCTTCAAGTTCATGATTAGGCAATAATTTGTTTGGCTTTATATGTTAACTCTTTTTATAGCCACTAGGTTCCAAATACTACCATGATGTCAACCGAACTTTCCTCGGCAGACAACCCCACCAAAGTGTTTTGAAGTCCTGCTTACCCAGATCCCTGCCCCATCAGGGAAAGAGAGACAGGCTGGGAATATAGATCGACCTGTCAATGCCCATGTTCAGTGGGGAAGCAATTAAAGATGACAGATCTTCCACCTTCTACACCCCATGATGTCCCTTGGTCCATGCTCCAAGAGGGATAAAGAATAGGAAAACTATCAAGGGAGGGGATAGGATACGGAGTTCTGATGGTAGGAATTGTGTGGAGTTGTACCCCTCTTATTAGCCTATGGTTTTTGTCAGTGTTTCATTTTTATAAATAAAAAAAAATGAAAGAAAGACAGAAAAATAACAGGAGTAAGTGGGGTCAGTCACACATCATTGAGCACACATGTTATAATGAGCAAAGACCCAAGTTGGAGTCCCCGGTCCCCACCTGCAGAGGGAAAGCTTTGCGAGTGGTAAAGCACTGTTGTAGGTGTCTCTCTGTCTCTCTTTCTCTATCACCCCCTTCCATCTTGATTTCTGGCTGACTCTATTCAATAAATAAAGAAAATTTAAAAAATTAAGTATAGGAGTTGGCAAGGGAATACAATTGTTTGTATAAAATACTCTTTGAATGAAAAAATTCAAGAATTAAATAAGCTAGGGTAAAAACAGGATTGATTTTACTTATTTCTATATTTTTCATATATTTCTAATATTTCAAAAATAATTTTACTGCTGAAAAAGAAGAAAATAAGAAACCACTTCAATGCATATCTAAAGATATTTTAAATGGTATTAACCTCAGAACACAATGAGCATATTATAACTTCTTGCTAGAGTCAGGGATCTTTATCTAGCTCTGTCCAGGAAAAAAATAAAACAATCTGCAACTGACATGAAGGCAACAAAGCTAGTTCCACCTTTGCCATAGCTCATCTTCTAAAGCTGTTATAGAAGCCTGCAGGCCAGACACCTGCCAGAGCAAGTAAGATCTGTTGTGCATCTGGGGTCTCTTTTCCCTCTGGCCATGGATTATTGCTTCTCTTTTGTTCCCCAGAGGAAAACAACAGATCAATAGATACATTGCTGGAAGGAGACAAATGACTTCATTGCTGAGAAAATAAATGACTGTCACTAAATGATCTTTGCTTCTCTAGTTTTGCATTGCTGTCATTCCTCCTGTCCCAAGAACTTGTCTGTGTCATTAAACACAGTAAGTTTCTGAATATTCGTGGGAAGATGGAGTACATGTCCTTTATCTCTTGTTGTTTAATAGAAATACTGTGGAGAAATCCATTTTGTATTTATGGTAATCTATCACAGGGACACAGACTTCCCTTCACACAGTCATTTCTGTGTGACCTTTTATACACAAAATGTCTCCGTCTTTATGCTATAATACAGCCTAAACAAGCCCACCTGAGACTGACAAGGACATAATCTGTGACATTTATCCTCATGAGAGAGCTGAGAGGGGAAAATAAAAAATAAAGGAAGTCAGATAAGGTGAATTAAAGGTGCATTCTTGAGGAACTTAAAACTGAAATGCAAGCTTTAAAGCACCTAAGCACAAAGCCCAATTCACAGTGATTAAGAAACAACTCATGCACACATTTATCCTGCCGTTTACATTATACTAGTTTGTAAACCTACCTACACACCCTGCAAAAACATTCAAAAGGTCCAACATTGTGAGGTCCGTAGTTCAATTACGAGGAAAAAATTGATCTTGTTACCATCATCGTGTTATTTCTGAATTCATTCTTTGATGAACACAAGGAAGCCCCTCCACAACTGCAAGATCCTCATGGCAAAAACGTGGCTGAGTCAGCGAGATTTCATGGATCCTTTCCCAGGTTCTCCATTTGTTTTAAGGTGTTTTTGTTTGTTTGTTTTTCCCCTCTAAGGTTATCTCTCAGACTTAGTGCCAGCACTATGAATCCACTGCTCCTGATAGCCTTTTTTTTTAAATTATTGGAAAGGACAGAAAGAAATTGAGAGGAAGTGCAGATAGGAAGGGAGAGAAAAAGAGACATCTGTAGACCTGCTTCACTGCTTATGAAGCATCCCCAATGCAGGTAGGGAGTAGGGGCTTGAACCCAGATCCTTTCATGGGTCCTTGTGCTTAGTACTATGTGCGCTTAACAGGGCGGATCATCTCCCGGTCCCCTAAGATTTATTTATTTATTTATTTATTTATTTATTTATTTATTTATTTATTTTAATAAGAGAGATCAGAGCTCTGTTCACCTCTGACTTATAGTGATGACAAAAATTGAACCTGGAGCATTGGTGCCTCAGTCTTACTGTGCTCTAATAAGCTGAACTATTTCCCTTGGTCAATTTTCTCCATTTAAGCCAGAATAGTTTTTGTTTCATTTGTATAATTCATTTAAACTTTATTTGATAAACAGAGTACATTTTCCTTATCTCCCATCCCTTAATAGACAGGACAGATATACAGGCAAGTCAAGATAACTGATGTGCAAATGTCTTGAATATCAGAAGGAGTTGTGCATTATTAAAATCTTCTAGGTCTTTAACACCTGTGAATCCATGTAGGATTATTTTCACTCCTATCTTTCAACACACCTCCAAGTTTTTGTGTTATTCCTGATGGAGAACATCTCTTTAAAGGCACTGCCAAATTTACTTGGATAGAACTTAGATGTCACAAGAGATAGTGTGGTATATCTTTTTAAGTCATGAACTGAAGTGGGAAAAAGTATGTGTGGGCCTATTTTCACTCACAAGCAAACAGCCTAAACATGTTTAGAGGAAATTGGAAAACTGAAAGACAAGCCATTTCACTTCACATATCCATCCCATTTAGTGGAGGAATGAGAGCAAATGTTTGCTAAAAATCTATTGTGACCAACCAATAACTATTTTTATCTATCAAAAATTTCTTCTGATAGAAACTTTGAGGCAGAGAAGAAAAGAAACCACAGCACTGAATGTGGTAGGATCCATAGCAAAACAGCACAATATCCAAATGAGGAGGGTTTTTTTGTTGTTGTTTGTTTCTTTAACCAAACTTCATCTATTCTTATAGTAATTTTCAGGGGGCGGAGCCAAGATGACTACTTAGAAGCAGCTACTGGCATGAGCTCCTACAACAACTGCTGAAAAGGGTAGGACTCCTGGCCTTCAGCATGACAGGGAATAAGGGGTTCTAAGCGTAACACCAAGGAGGTGCCTATAGCTCAATTTGGGTTAGAAAATAGAGAAAAAAGAAAGAACATTTTTTATTATTCCCAAAGTACACCCCTCTCCTCCCCCATAACCAGACCCCAGGGGCTGGAGAGCTGCTACTAGCAGGCTCCCTGCTGAGCTTTTTTCTTTACAAAGACTCCTGCCTCACCAGGGGTGTCATTCCAATCCTGTTCCTGTCTGAATCCCTTTGCTCTTTTTTTTTTTTCTGTCTAAGTGGCCAATTGGAGCTACAAATATCTAACCAAGCAGAGCCTCACCCTGCCTGGAAAAGACTGTCTGGAGATTTTTTTGTTTGTTATTTTGTTTTGTTTTTAACAACTGGCTGCCTCTACTCAGGATTCCTGAGCCAATCTGGAGTTGTCCAAGCTGCAAACCGATTATTGGGGTTTTTTTTACACTGTTCTATTTTATTATTACTATTATATATACATGTGTCCCTTTCCCCCCTACTTCAAGTTGAACAAAATTAATTCTTAGTGTATTTTACATTGCTAGGTGACCGGATGTCTTATCCATTGTGAGAGGAACTTGTTTCACTCTTCCTACCTCCTCTATCTACTCTCCCCCTCCTCTCTCCTCCTAGCTAATAAATAAATAAATAAATAAATAATAATAAAAACTCTCCTTTCACTGCTCTTTTTCTTACTGTTTTTTATTTTCTCTTTTCTTTCTCTCTTTTTTTCATTTTCTCATTCTTGTCTTCCTTTCCTCCTTCCTCCTTCTTCTGCATTCTGAATTCACAATACTTGCTTGTGAATTATTTTGGGGAAGAAATCTGACTCAGAGTGGACTCTCTTTGTGTGTGTCTCTGCTCTACTTCCCTTTCTCCTCTTGCTACCCTTAGAATTTACAATGGATAGTAGATTTGCATAATTGTCTATTCTTGGTACCCCTTTTATCCTTTCTCTTTATTTTTCATTTGTATTTGGTTGCTACTTTTCTTGGACTGGAGACATTGTTTGGCTAGCTGGTATAGGTTAAATGGCTTCAATCCTTGCTTCATTTACTATTGTAATTCCTGAGGCTGGTGATTGCATTTGTCATAAAGTTATTTAGTATAACGTAGTTTGTACTCAAAACACAACAACTGAGAAACAACAGAACATGAAAATAAAAACACATTGGTAAAAAAAAAAAATGGTTAAACCAAAAGCAAATAAAAGCTACTACTACAATGAATGAAGATAAGAGCCCAGAAAAAAACTACAAAAAAGTCAGAAGTAACCATAGATAAAAAATTATGCAAGCAACTTATTAATAACAGAAATTAAAACAACTTTGGAGGAAAAGGCTAGCAAAATTAGGCAAACAACATGGGACCCTCAAGGAAAATACTAGCTACCTCGAGGTAATTAGAAAACTGAAAGATGAAATCGCTGAACTGAAGAAAGAAGCTAAGGGAAGGGAAAGCAGACTAACAGAAGCAAAACAGAATTAGCCAGACAGAGGATGAGCTAGAGAAAACTAAGAAAGAGGTAAAAGACCTCGGAAAGAGATTGAAAACAAAAACAACAACAGAGACATATGGGATGATCTCAAATGAAGTAACATTTGTATAATTGGCCTGCCAGAGGAAGAAAGAGAGGAAGGAGAAGTAAACATTCTAGAGGAAATTATATAAGAAAACTTCCCAGACCTGAACAAGAAAGGACATTAAGATTTAAGAGGCCCAGAGAGTCCCAAAGAGAATCAACCCAGATCTGAATACACCAAGACACATCATAGTTACAATGAAAAGAAGTAAGGATAAAGAAAGGATCCTAAAGGCTGCAAAAGAGAAAAACAAAAAGTCACATACAGGGGAAAACCCATAAGACTATCAGCAGACTTCTCCACTCAAACTCTAAAAGCCAGAAGAGAATGGCAAGATATCTATTGAGCCCCAAATGAAAAAGGGTTTCAACCAAGGATAATACATCCTGCTAGACTTCCCTTCAAACTAGAAGAGGGATCAAAACCTTCTTAGACAGTCAACAGTTAAAGGAGGCAACCATCACCAAGCTGGCCCTGAAAGAGGTTCTAAAAGACCTCTTATAAACAAAAACATCACTATAATACTTGCAACATATCAGAGCAAATAAAAAATTATTGAATAATGGCACAGAAATACATTAAATCCATAATATCAGTAAATGTCAATGGCTTAAACTCACCCATCAAAAGGCACAGAGTGGGAGGATGGATCACAAAACATAACCCAACCATATGCTGCTTACAAGAATCCCATCTGACCCAACAAGATAAACACTTAAAGTGAAAGGATGGAAAACTATCATACATGATAATGGAACACAAAAAAAGGCAGTAACAGCCATTCTCATCTCTGACACAATAGATTTTAAATTAAATAAAGGAATAAAAGATAGGCAAGGACATTACATAATTATTAGAGGATCAATCAGCCAAGAAGACTAACAACTATTAATATCTATGAACCCAATGAGGGACCATCTAAATACATCAAGAACCTACTCAAAGAACTTCAAAAATACATCAATAGTAATACAATAATAGTGGGAGACTTTAGCACCCCACTCTCACACTTAAAGCAGAAAATCAACAAAGAAATGAGAGAATTAAATGAAGAGCTGGACAGACTAGATCTCCTGTATATTTTCAGAGTTCTTCAACCCCCAAAACTGGAATACACATTCTTTTCAAATCCACAGAACACATACTCAAGGATAGACCACATGTTAGGCCACAAAGACAGCATCAACAAATTCAAGTGCATTGAAATCATCCCAAGTATCTTCTCAGACCAAGTGGAGTAAAGCTAACATTCAACAACAAACAGAAAATTACTAAAAGTCACAGAATATTGTTTTCGACGGGTTATGTTGTTTTCGCCGGGCTGGCTTCATGGGCGGGTAACAGACGACCAGGGACTCATGGTTGAGCTGTAGGCAGTATCTCTTTATTCATGCAGGACACAGCACAATCTAAGACGAGCTAAGTTAAACTCAAAGTACAGTACTGTAAAACTCACAATGCTGTCTTTATATATACTTGCCAAGTAAGGTGGAAACAGGATGTGACATAGAGAAGGTGGAGAGAAAAGTGACTGTGAAAATCAGAGTGTGACTAAGAGGGGGCAGATTAGGCAAGAATCCTATCACTGAACCACAAATGCCCTGGAGGGAGAGTGGAACTTGTTAACAGTGGTTATGTAAATAGAATGAAGTGGTTATGTAAATAGAATAGTGTTAAGCAGGGGGGATTTAAACCAAATGAAACAGAAGGGGTCTCATGCATACCAACAACAGAATTTGTAAACTCAACAACATACAGCTCAAGAATCACTGGGCCAGAGAGACACTCAAGCAAGAAATTCTAATGTTCCTGGAAACAAATGAAAATGAAGACACAACCAAAGTAAAAATCCTGTATTGAGGGGGATGGTAGACATTCAGCTTCCCAGGGCAGCAGGGGCCAGGGGTGGGTGGTTGGAATGGGACACAATCTTTTTGTGATGAAAGTAGTGTTTCTATATACTCCTATTTAAAGTGTAGTCATATAAATCACAGTTTAATTAATATGAGAGGGGAAAAATTGATTGTATGTCCCTGGACTGAAGACCCCCACCAATGTGTCCTGGAGCTCCACTTCCCCAGAGCCCCACCCTATTATGGAAAGAGAGAGGCATACTGGGACTATGGATTGACCAGTCAATGCCCATGTTCAGTGGGGAAGCAATTACAGAAGCCAGACCTTCCACCTTCTGCAACCCACAACCACCCTGGGCCCATACTTCCAGAGGGATAGAGAATGGGAAAGCTATCAGGGAGGGGATGGGATATGGAGATCAGGTGGTACGAATTGTGTGAATTGTACCCCTCCTATCCTATGGTTTTGTTAATGTCTCCTTTCTTAAATAAAAAATAAAATGAAATAAAAAGAAATCTTCACTTGGTGTCTGTTTTCTTGAAAAACATTTAAAGCTAGAATAAATTTCAGGAATAATGCCAACTACACACATCTGGCCCATGTTTACAGTTTCTATAGTCACAATAGATAAGAGGGAAGCTCCTTTCTGAGTTTTCATTCTGATTTTAATCACAGATATCTGTCGGAAGTATATTCGTATAGGTATTTTACCATTTTTAATATAGAATGGCTTATAGACAGCACCAATTATCAAGTGTTTGGGAGATTTTCTAATAAAAGTCACACAATGAATGTTAGATGATACCAAATCAGTCATAACAGTTAACCATCACCCACGGGTTCCTTAAGAAGACTCTTAAGAGATTAGAAAGAAGTCTGAAAATGGAGGTCTGAATGTTATAGAACTGATTTCAAAAAGAATAATTTTCTCTTCTACATTTTGTTGACAATGTTATCTGATTTATATATCTGGTATAAGCCCCTGGAGAGAGAAATGTTTTCTGGTTTGTAGATCCAAGTCATGCCCCATGTACAAGGTAATGATGGAAGACCAGTCAATTTGAATTTGTTCTGAATTCCTATCTCAAGGCTATTTCCTTTTTCTACACTTAAAAGACATCATGACTTGGTGGGACCCAACAAAAACACAGGCATCTTAAGATAAGTCAAAATGAGGAAATCTCATTCCTAAACCTGAAAACAGAAAATTAAACACTAAAATTCATTTAATTACAATAGATGGATATTTCAAAACACCATGAAAATCTATTGGTTGAAAGGTATTATGTAATATATTTTGTTTTGTACTTTAATATACCACTATTCACTAAAATTACATTACTAAATAGTACTTTAATTTCCACTTTAAAAGATATTTAAAATATCCAAATGTTATTTAATCAATTATAATTCTATCTGCTACCATGTCAGAGACACCTAACTATAGTATCTTAACTAAATATAGATTTCTACTTCTGACCTGATAAACAGTTTAGTGGTAATTTACAGTTACACCTACTCCAGATGTTACTAAAAATTTCTGTTATTCTATTTTTCTTCTCTCTAATGACTAGCATGTCCCTCGTCCTATCATAAGGGAAAGATATTTAAACTTGCATATGTGTTCCAGGAAACAAACTGGATGATCAAACAACATGAGCCCTGTATGACAGCCAAGTCATCCACACTCCTCAGAAAAAATGACAGCTCTCCTAGAATCTCTATTTAGTAATTTCATCTTATATGTTTGAAGTAAGGCATTTAGAAATGTTCATAGCAGATATGGACTCTGAAGAGTTATGTTTAGATTTTAAATAGCACACATTGCCATTCTCAACATCAGGGTATTTGTCTTAAAAAATACATGTTCATTGTCATTGTAGTAATTTCCCATTTTGTAAGGGGTCTCTTAGTTTGGCAGTGGTTTCTTTAACTGTGCAGAAGCTTCTCAATCTGATGTAGTCCCATTGGTTTATTTTTGTTTTAATCTTACTTGCAACTGAATTTGTATAATTGAAGATTCATTTAAAATTTAGATGGAAAATCATTCCACCAATATTTTCCTCTAAGTATACAATAGTTTCTGGTCTAATTTTCAAGTCTTTGATACATTTGGAATTTACTTTTCTGTGTTGTGAAATGCAGTAGTTCAGTTTCATTCTACTGCATATTTCAACCCAATCTTTCCAGCACTTCTTGTTGAAGAGACTTTCTTTTTTCCATGCAATAGTTTAGGCCCATTGTCAAAAATTAAATGTCCATACATATGGGGGGTTATTTCTGGGCTTTCGATTGTGTACCACAGGTCAGTGTGTCTATTTTTGTTCTAATACCAAGCAGTTTTAATTATGATGGCCCTGTAATGTAGCTTGAGATCTGGGAGTCTTATGCCTCCAGTGTTCTTTTTTTCTCAAGATTGTTTTGGAAAGTCTAGGTGATTTCTGGTTCCAGATAAACTTTTGTAGCTTTAGGTCTATTCTCTTAAAAAAATGGTGGGACCTAGATGAATATTACATTGAATTTGTATATGGTTCTGGGTAGAATATTCATTTTGATGATAATTCTTCCAATCTATGAACATGAGATATCTTTCCACTTCTTTCCAAGAGCTTTTCTTCTGGATTCTTTTGGTTTTTCTATGTATACTATCATATCATCTGAAAATAGCAAGAGTTTGACATTTTCCCTTTCAATCTGTTTCCCTTTAATTCCTTGCTTTTACCTGACTGCTATGGCAAGAACTTCCAATACTATTAAAAGTAATATTGGTAGTGACCAGCCAAGTCTAGCACCTTATCTGAGGAGGGATACTGTCAGCTTCTCAACATTGAGTATGATGTTGACTGTTGATGTATATGGACTCTAGTAGGTTAAAGAATTTTCCATCTATGCCCATTTTTTGTAGTGGTTTGATCATTAAGGGATTCTGGATTTTGTCAAAGGCTTTCTCTGCATCTATTGAGATAATCATGTAGTTTTTGGTCTTTTGATTTTTGATAGGGTGAATCACATTGGCTGATTTACATATACTGAAACATCCTTGGAATAAATTCCATAATGAACAATTTTTTAATAATTCTTTTTTTAAATATTTATTTATTCCCTTTTGTTGCCCTTGTTCTTTTATTGTTGTAGTTATTATTATTGTTGTTGTCATCATTGTTGGACAGGACAGAGAGAAATGGAGAGAGATGAGGGAAGTCAGAGAGGGGGAGAGTAAGATAGACACCTGCAGACATGCTTTACCGCTTGTGAAGTGACTCCCCTGCAGGTAGGGAGCCAGGGCTCGAACCAAGGTCCTTATGCCACTCCTTGTGTTTTGCACCACCTGCGCTTAACCCACTGCACTACAGCCCAGCTACCCATAATGAACAATTTTTTAAATATACTGTTGTATCTGGATGGTAAGGATTGTGGTCAGTATTTTAGCATCTATGTTCATCAGAGATATTGGTCTTTAGTTTTTGTTTGTTTTTTTTTGTTGTTGTTGTAGCTGCTGTTGTTGTATCTCTGTCAGTTTTTGGTATTAGGGTGTTGTGACTTCACAGAAAGTGGAATGGAATGGTCTGGGAGGTGGCACAGTGGATAAAGCATTGTATTCTCAACCATGGGGTCTAGAGTTTGATCCCCAGCAGCACATGTACCAGAGTGATGTCTGGTTCTTTCTTTCCTCCTATCCTTCTCATGAATAAATAAATAAATTCTGAAAGAAAGAGAGAGAGAGAGAGAGAGAGAGAGAGAGAGAGAGAAAGAAAGAGAAAGAAAGAAAGAAAGAAAGAAAGAAAGAAAGAAAGAAAGAAAGAAAGAAAGAAAGAGGGAGAAAGGAAGAAAGATTGAAAGAAAGTGGAGGGGAGTATTCCTGTGCCTTCAATATTTTGGTAGAGTTCTAAAAGTAGAGATATTAACTCTTCCTTGAAGATTTTGTAGAATTCATTTACAAAACCATCTGGTCATGGCCATTTATTAGTGGGAAAGTTCTTGATAACTGTTTCAATTTCTTGCTGTTATTGGTCTGTTTACATTCTGTAGTTCCTCCTGGTTTTGAAAGGTTTTATCATAACAAGTGCCACCCCAACATGCTTCACTTCAGACTGTGACCAGAGACTTCAGGTGTGGAATGACAACCCTTCAGCTTCATAACTCTGGTGAGAACTTCCTTTCATAGTATTCTCTAATTACATTCCAGGTGGTCCACTCCCCAATAAAGTCCCCAAACCTAGATATAGTCCAGGTCCCCTGAGATAGAGCATAGGTTCACACATGCCCGTAAACTAGGGAAAAATATATATCTGAAAGCAGAAGTACACAAGAGCATGCAGGGAATACCCCTCAACACTTCATCTGCATTATTCCAGTCTTTAGGTCCATGATTGTTCAACAATTTGTTTGGCTTTGTATGTTAACTCTCTTTTCAGCCACCAGGTTCTGGATGCCAGCAAGATGCTGACCAGACTTCCCTGGACAGACGACCCATCAATCTGTACCGGAGCTCTGCTTCCCCAGAGCCCCATCCTACTAGGGAAAGAGAGAGGCAGACTGGGAGTATGGATTGACCAGTCAACACCCATGTTCAGTGGGGAAGCAATTATAGAAGCCAGACCTTCCACCCTCTGCAACCCACAATGATGCTGGATCCATACTCCCAGAGAGATAGAGAATGGGAAGGCTATCAAGGGAGGGGATGGGATATGGAGATCGGGTGGTGGGAATTGTGTGGAACTGAACCCCTCTTATTCTATGGTTTTGTTAATGTCTCCTTTCTTAAATAAAACAATAAATAAAATAAAAGAAAGGTTGTATGTTTCTAAGAATTCTTCCATTTCTTCCAGGTTCTCTAGCATGGTGGCATAGAAGCTTTGCATGATACTTTGAATTTCTGTGCTCTCTGTTGTGCTATCTCCCCTTTCATTTATAATTCTATTTATTTCAGTCATCTATGTTATGTTTTTTTAATGAATGTGGCCAAAGGTTTGTTAATTTTGTCTACCCTTTTGAAAAAAAACAACATTTAGTTTCACTGATCTTTTGTATGATTCTCTTATTTTCAGTATTATTTACTTCTGCCTTAATTTAGTTATTTTGGTCCTTCTGGCTGCTTTAGGACTTTTGTTCCTTTTAAGTCTTTTTTAATTATTGTCATTTATTTATTGGATAGAGACAGCCAGAAATTGAGAGGGAAGGGGATGATAGAGAGGGAGAGAGACAGAGAGACACCTGCAGCACTGCTTTACCACTTGCAAAGCTTTCCCTCTGCATGTGGGGGCCAGGGGCTTGTACCTGAGTCCTTGCACATTGTCACACATGCACTCAACAATGTGCGCCACTGCCCAGCCCCTTCTTTTAAGTCTTTAAGGTGTGAAGTCAGGATGTTTAATTAAGCTCTTTCTTGTTTCCAAATGTGTGCTTGTATGGCTCTGTATTTCCCTATTAGTATTGCTTTAGCTGTCCCAAATGTTTTAACAGCTCATGTCTTCATTTTCATTGGATCTAAAGACACTTTAATTTATCCCTTGATTTCCTTTTGGATCCAATAGTTGTTGTGTAGTTTACTGTTTAGTTTACATATTTTGGGACTATTAGTAATGTTCTGCTTGTTGTTAAGTGTTTGTTTTTTTCCATTATGGTCTGAGGGGATGCTTAGGATGATTTCGATGTTCTTGAATTTGTTGACACTGTCTTTATAGCCTAATGTATGATTTACCCTTTAGAATGCCCCATGTTGACTCCAGAAGAATGTGTGTTCCAGTTTATTCCTGAAATTCATTCTAGCTTTAAATGTTTTTCAAGAAAACAGACACCAAGTGAAGATTTCTTTTTATTTCATTTTATTTTTTATTTAAGAAAGGAGACATTAACAAAACCATAGGATAGGAGGGGTACAATTCACACAATTCGTACCACCTGATCTCCATATCCCATCCCCTCCCTGATAGCTTTCCTGCAGACAGTATATGGGAATCTCAGGACTCCCTAAGTAGGGCCCCAGATGATGGCGTGGTCTGGTAGTGACTAAAGAGTCATCATTAAAGTATGCCAGTGTCTTGCCCTTATTCAGCTTTTGCAGTTCTTGGTTTGATAAGGTTAGCTATCCCATTCTCTATCCCTCTGGGAGTATGGACCCAGGGTGGTTGTGGGTTGCAGAAGGTGGAAGGTCTGGCTTCTGTAATTGCTTCTGTAATTGCTTCCCTGCTGAACATGGGCATTGACTGGTCATTGACTGGTCGGTCCATACTCCCAGTCTGCCTCTCTCTTTCCCTAGTAGGGTGGGGCTCTGGGGAAGTGGAGCTCCAGGACACATTGGTGGGGTCGTCAGTCCAGGGACATACAATCAATTTTTCCCCTCTCATATTAATTAAACTATGATTTATATGACTACACTTTAAATAGGAGTATATAGAAACACTACTTTCATCACAAAAAGATTGTGTCCCATTCCAACCACCCACCCCTGCCCCCTGCTGCCCTGGGAAGCTGAATGTCTACCATCCCCCTCAATACAGGATTTTTACTTTGGTTGTGTCTTCATTTTCATTTGTTTCCAGGAACATTAGAATTTCTTGCTTGAGTGTCTCTCTGGCCCAGTGATTCTTAAGCTGTATGTTGTTGAGTTTACAAATTCTGTGACTTTTAGTAATTTTCTGTTTGTTGTTGAATGTTAGCTTTACTCCACTTGGTCTGAGAATATACTTGGGATGATTTCAATGCACTTGAATTTGTTGATGCTGTCTTTGTGGCCTAACATATGGTCTATCCTTGAGTATGTGTTCTGTGGATTTGAAAAGATTTGAAAAGAATGTGTATTCCAGTTTTGGGGGGGTGAAGAACTCTGAAAATATACAGGAGATCTAGTATGTCTAGCTCTTCATTTAATTCTCTCATTTCTTTGTTGATTTTCTGCTTTAAGTGTGAGAGTGGGGTGCTAAAGGTCATGATGGGATGCAGAAGGTGGAAGGTCTGGCTTCTGTAATTGATTCCTCACTGAACATGAGCATTCACAGATCGATCCATACCCACAAAGGGGTTATTTTTGTTGTTCATGATAGAGATGACCACTAACAATGAAGTCCTGGGTTGAGGGTGAGGATGTATGTTCAGATTCACACGGTGGGGGGGAGAATGGGACACAGTCTTTTGGTAGTGGAAATGGTGTTTATGTACATTCCTATTAATTTGTAGTCATATAAATAACTATTTAATTAATATGAGAGGGAAAATTTGATTGAATGTCTCAAACTTTTTAATGCACAGACCGTAGGCTGAGTCTTTGATATGTTGACTATCTTAAAAGCTTAGACCAGGGAGAACTGAAGCAACCAATGGCAGTTATATACAAATAATATCAAAGGACTCAGCCTCATTACTGTGAGGTAATGGTCTCATTAAGGTGAGACCTTTCCTTTCATAGGATTCTCTAATTCCATTCCAGGTGGCTCACTTCCTAACAAAGTCCCAAAACCTAGATATAGGCCAGGTCCCATGAGATAGTGCATATGTTCACATGTATCCATAAATTAGGGCAAAATATATACCTGAAAGCAAAAGTACACAATAGTCTGCAGTGAGTCAGTATGAAGTTCCTAATGAAATAGAGTCTACTTAGACTTAGATATACTCCTCACCTACTTCCTATTACACTTCCCTCACTCACTCCAAAACTAACCTTATCAAACCAAGAACTGCAAAAGCTGAATAAGGGCAAGACACTGGCATACTTTAATGATGACTCTTTAGTCACTACCAGACCCCGCCATCATCTGGGGCCCTACTTAGGGAGTCCTGAGATTCCCAAACAAATATGATGGGCCTACCTTTTTTGTGGTCGGTTATCTTATATGAAAGTTTTCGGTCCTTTCACTTTGAGTCTGTTTTTATCTTGTTGAGTTAGATAGAATTCCTGCAGACAGTATATGGGTTTAGTTGTGCTTTCTGATCCTTCTTCCTACTCTGTTTTTAAAAGGGTGAGTTTTGGCCATTGACATTTATTGATACTATGGATTTGAGAAATTTCAGTGCCATTAGTCTCAAATTTTCTCTGTGGTCTGATATATGGCATGGTTTCTGTTGATATTGTTATTGTTGTAGCAGACCTTTTAGAACCTATTTCAGGGCAAGCTTGGTGATAGTTGATTCCTTCAACTACTTCTTATCTAAGGTTTTTATCCCACCATCTAGTCTTAATGACAGTCCAGCAGGATACAATAATCTTGGTTTAAAGACTTTCTTTTTCAGTGCTTGATATATATCTTGCCATTCTCTCCTGGCTTTTAGAGTTTGTGTGAAAAAATCTGCTGATAATCTTATGGGTTTTTCTCTATAAGTGACCATTTTTCTCTTGCAGCCTTCAGAATCGTATCTTTATCCTTATTCCTTTTCCTTTTAATTATACTGTGTCTTGGTGTATTTAAGTCTGGTTCATCTCTGTTTGGGATTCTATGGGATTCCTGAATCTTTATATCCTTCTATTGGATTCCTGAATCTTTATAACCTTCATGCTATTTATTCCATCTTTCTCTTTCTTCCTCTGTCAAGCCAATAATGTGTATATTACTTATTTTAAGGTCATCCCATATGTCCCTGTTGTTGTCCCTTTCAGTGTCTCTTAGTCTCTTTTTCAGTTCTTATTTTTTCTTAGTTCTTGGTTTTCTCTAATTTATCCTCTATATTTCTAATTCTGCTTTCTGCCTCATTTATTTTGCTCTTGTTTCCCTCAGTTCCGTTATTTTGTTACCATGTTCAATTTCAGTATAAGCTTGTTTTGCCAATTGGGTTCTTAATCCCACTATTTCAGCTTTAAACTCCTTAATTTACTCAGGATAGTTTGTGTTTTCTTTCAGAGTCTCATTTGTTGTTTCTCCATATCTGAAAATATTTCTCTTAAATATTTCCCCACTCCTGTGACTATCACATCAATTAATGTTTGGATATTTCTCTCATTCTTATTTTGTCTAGCTTGTTGGATTTTTTTTTCTGGGCTTCTATCTCTGCTCATTATTGTAGTTGTTCTTTCTGAATTGATCATTATATTTGATATCTTTTTTTTTGCCTCCAGGGTTATTACTGGGGCTTGGTGCCTGCACCATGAATCCACTGCTCATGGAGGCTATTTTTTTTCCCTTTTGTTGCCCTAGTTGTTTTATCATGGCTATAGTTATTATTATTGTTTTTATTGCTGTCATTGTTGCTGGCTAGGACAGAAAGAAATGGATAGAGGAGGAGAAGACAGAGAGGGGGAGAGAAAGACAGCTGCAGACCTGCTTCACCACCTGTGAAGCGACTCCCCTGCCGGTGGGGAGCCAGGACTTGAACAGGGATCCTGACGTGGTCCTTGAGCTTCGTGCACGTGTGCTTAACCCGCTGCGCTATACCGCCTGACTCCTTATATTTGGTATCTTTTGAAAGGTGTGTTGCTGCTCAGATATGTTATGAGATGACCTCTGTTGTTAGTCTCAGTACCTCTGCAGTCAACCACATTGTGATCTGCGTTAGGAATGGGCAGGCTGTCCTTCTAATGGTGATGCAACTGTCCTTATGTTTGTGAGTTTCTGCTGTGGTAAGGAGTGGGTGGGGTTACAGTTCTGAGTTGATGGGGTTGCTATCTTGTGGTTTGACAAAAGATGCTCTCTCTGGGGAGTATACTCCAGTGGAGTCTGGCTGCTACACATAGATAATTTGATCATTTTATGTTGGAGATAATGGTTGTAGTTATTCCTCTGACCAACCTAAAGTTTGTTTTCCCAAGAGTTCTCCAGGGATATACAGATTACAAGGCTGACTCCACCTGGGTAGTTACCAAAGAGGGATTTGGGTACTTTCTCACCACGGAGTTGAAAAATTTGTCTCATTCTTGCTCTTTTCCCTTAGGATTGTTATGGCTAACCTGGGCATTTTCTGTCATCAGATAAACCTTTGTCTCATTTGTCCTGCTCCCTTTACAAAGAAATTTGATGGGACTTTGATACGTATTGTATTAAATCTGTGTATGACTTTGGGTAACTTATTCATTCTATATTAATTCTTCCAATCCATGAGCATGGGATATATTTCCATTTCTATGTATCCTTCTCTATTTCTTTGAAAACAGTCTCAGTATAAAGTTATTTCACTACCTTTGTTAGGATTGTTTCTAGATATTGTATTGCTACTATGGTGAATGGAATAGCTTTATGGATTTCTTCTTCTGGTTTGGTGTTTGCATAGAGAAACGCCACTGTCTTCTGTATGTTGTTTTTGTAGCTTGCCACTTAATAAAAACAGCAGTTAGATACCATTTACACCTGTGATAATGTCACACACTAGAAAAGACATAAACACCAACTGTTGGAGAGACTGTGGGGGGAAAGGGACTCTCCTACACTGCTGGTTGGAATGTAAGTTGGTCCAAACTCTATGGAAAACAGTCTGGAGATTCATCAGAACTCTAGAAATGTACCTGCTTCATGAACTAGCACTCTCTCTCTTACAGATTTACCCAGGGAAAACAAAAATACCTATCCAGAAAGACCTATGCATGCCAGTGTTCATATTAGCAGAGTTTATAACAACCAAAACTTGGAATCAACCCAAATGTCCAACCACAAAGGAATGGGTAAAGAAGTTATGGTATATATACACAATATGACCACAGTATCATGGTCAGAACATGAAGACATGGTGTTGAGTGAGCCAAGCCAGAAAGAGAAAGACCAATAGTGAACAATCTCTCTTATAGGTGGAATTTAAGAATAAAGAACAATAAAGGCAAACATAAGATAAAACTTTAATTGAGCATGGTATAAAGCAAAGGATCTGAGGAAGGAGAGTAAGGACCAGAATGAAGAGACATTGGAGTCTTGCTGTGTCTCTTAGACACTAATCAAAGGGAGATGAAAGGCTATGCTTATGTGTTTTAAGACTGTACTATAAACCATTAACCCCTCAATGAAAAAAATTAAATGCTAATTTGCATATATTTACATTATTTAAAAAATACATTTTCAAACATTGGATAAGACAATAGCTGTGATTTAGGATTTTTTTGTTTCTTTGTTTTTGACACCTGAATTATTGCCGGGGTTCCATGACTGTACAACTCCATCATGCCCAGTGACCATTTTTTACTAGATGATGAGAGACAGAGATAGGAGAGAGATACAAAGGAGAGACATCTTTATCACTGTTCTACCACTCATGAAGTTTCTCCACTGTAACTGGGGTCCAGGGGCTTGAACCAGGGCTCTTGCATAGGTCAATGCTTGTAATCTACTAGGTGTGCCACTATACTTCCTAGAAGACTCTTATCTTTTGTCAAATGAATTGTAAACTTGCTTATTCTTCTAACCCTTGACACTGACCAGTAGTTAACTTGAAGCAATGTAAAACAGGCTCAATTCACAAAGCAATTGCTTTGCCTGTCAGTTTACATTTTGGTAGAAAATATCCAAAGGAAGATGTTAACAAAGACTGGAGTTTATAAATCATCTGCTAAATCCCACCATTGTGTTGAAATGCCTGTAATGGTTTATGTTATATGCATAAGAGCATTTCTTTTTATCAATGCAAGGCTTCACATTAGAGGACTCTTGGTCATTCTATACTCAGAGGGACTGACAGAGAATATCTCTTTCAGCAAAGTACATCATCTTTTTACTTATTGACTATCTCTAGCCTAAATTCATTCTACTCTGGACAGGCTTTGTCCTAAATAGAAAAGAAATGGCCAGCAGTTTCTATTACAATACCTAATTAAAGCACTCAATTCTCATTTAAGGCAGAAGAGAGATTTTATCAATGTCTGATAATAGAAGTATAAAAAAAAATGGCATGCACTTTAAACAAAAATTTTTCTTGGTAAGACTCTCTCAGGCCGGTGAGACAGTACACCTAGGAGCATCCTTGTTTTCCCATCCATGCACAGAACTCAGATTTGAACCACCCACAGCCCACAGCACTTGGTCTTGTGGCATCTGTCTCTATCTCTATTTCCACCTGGAAAATTCAGTCTAGACAAGTGAAACCCTGGTGACAATAAAAGAAAAACTAATATATTTTATCACTTTTTGTACAAGATTAAGGGACTGGGAAAACATCGGGCAGAACATAAGACTTGTAGGTGAATCGGGCGGAAGCTGAAGCGGGTTAAGCTCACATGGCGCAAAGTGCAAGGACCAACATAATGATCCTGGTTCAAGCCCTGTGGGCTCTCGCTCTGCGTCCCCAGCCTCCCTGGCCACTGGAGGTGAAGGTCAGAGTGGCCCCCTGGGAGTCCTGGGGTGGCTTTGTGTGTAGGGGGTGACAGACGTGTGTGGAGAGGCAAGAATCACGCCAGACTCATCCAGCTCTGGGAGAGGCCTCAGAGAAGTGGGTGACTCGTGTATTGAGGGAGAAAACAGGCAGATATACCCATTGCACAGGGAGAAAGTTAAGGTAATCATTAACCCAAACACAAAGCAACACAATGTATAGTCACATTTTGACCTATAAACTATTTGATCACAAATGCACAGTTACCATACAAGGTTTGATCACAAGTTCACAATGCAGTTTAAACTTCTCTGGGGATAAATTACAGGCACTTCAGAGCAGGGGATGAGGGGAGCAGTAACAGGACATTGTGGTGGTTTCCAAGTTTGGTCAAACACAATATAGAGTAATTCATGACCTGTGTTTTAAGGGGAGAGGAGGGCATGAGCAGAAAGGTAGCCCCCATCTGGAGAAGCCATCCATCATTATTAGTTCACGAGGTCCGAAGGGGAAATGCTATTGCCTTGTCCCTGAGTGGGGAAAGCATGGGGTTGACCCACTCAGACCCTCATGAAAACAATGGCCTGGACAGTGGGTCCGCTCTCCAACAGAGCCCCCGGCTCTCCACCTGTAGTGGAGTTGCTTCACAGGCGGTGAAGCAGGTCTGCAGGTATCTTTCTCTCCCCCTCCCTGTCTTCCCCTCCTCTCTCCATTTCTCTCTGTCCTATTAAACAATGATGACATCAATAATAACACAACAACAATTTTAAAAAAGGGCAACAAAAGGTAAAATAAATAAATAAAATTTAAAAAATCTGAATTTACAGATGTCCAATAACTAAGCAAGTAAGTATATCAAAAACATATATATTTGTTTACTAGTGGGTAAGTTAAAAGCAAAGATGTACTTTAATAAATGCTTTGGTGTTTTTATGAAGGGTAAAATGAGTTATCTAGAAAACTATTAATTCACATGAATCTATCAAGTCATGTGAAAGATCTAATAATGCAAAAACAAAACTTACAGCATAAAAACAATAATGAAGGTTATTATTTACTGTTGACTTTTTTTTTTTTACCTCAAGGATTATCACTGAGGCTTGGTGCCTACACTACGAATCCACTGCTCCTGCTGGCCATTTTTTCCCCATTATTGTTGGCATTATTGTTGCTACTGCTGTGCCTTTGGTGAAGTGGAGAATGCATTTCCAGCCCACTGGTGATTTTGAAGGGTATACTATTCATACCAGAGATTCTCTTGCTGAGGTAGTTACTAATCCAAATATAAAGCCAGATCTGACTGGAAAGGAGAATCAAGAAAGTCTTTACACTTAGATGAGAAGCTCACTGGTCCCCATCTAGCATTCCCCCATGCCATCAACAAAATATAAATAAATTTTGTCAGGTATGTCATACAAGTGAATCCGACTTCTATTGGGAGACATACTTACAATCCAGGCTTTACTATCTAGATAAGGTCAATATAAAATGCAGACTTTATGACATACATTTTATATAGTATATATCCATATCAATAACAATGTCAATAACAATAATAATAACAATGACAACAACAATAAAAAACAAGGGCAACAAAAGGAAAAATAAATAAATAGATATAAAAAAGAATTGCATACCTGAGAACCCTGGGGTATTCCCCAGCTCCATCTATGCTCCAAAATTAATACACTGGCTTCTCTCTCTTTTTTAGTGTACGTGCTGCCAAAGTGAGCACGACTGGTTTCTCTCTCTTACATGCTATCTTTTACATAAAATTATTTCTATATATCTCATATGAAATAAATAAAATAACTATTTTTCAGTGCTAGCAAATCAATGTTATGTATTTTCTACAAGTGAAATTTACTTCAGGGCAAATGAAAGGAAATAAGACTGATAGAGAGATCTAATCAATAGTTCCTATTCAATAAACATTTGTAAATAAATACTTTGGGAAAATCATGGTTCACAATTTTTTTTAATTTGCCACCAGAGATATTGCTGGGGCCTGGTGTCATCACTATGTTCTCCGTGGCCAATCTCCCCCCTTTCTATTATAATTGATAGTACAAAGAGAAATTGAAAGGAGGGAAATAAAGAGAGAGAAAGACACTTCTGCCATTTGTAAAGTACCCTTCAACCTGCAGGTGGGAAGTGGGGCCTCAAACTCTGGTCCTTGTACATGATAATATGTGCAATTAACCAGATATGCCTCCTCCTGGCCCCATAATTTAATTTAAATTTAAAATCTTTAATTTTTATTATCTTTGTTTACTTATTGGATAGAGACAGCCAGAAATTGAGAGGAAAGGGGATGATAGAGATGGAGAGAGACAGAAAGACACCTAGAACACTGTTTCACCACTTGCAAAGCTTTCCCCCTGCAGGTGGGGACCTAGGGCTTGAACCTGGGTCCTTACACACTGTAACATATACTCAACCAGGTGTGCCACTACCTGTCCCCCACCTCTTTTTTTGTTGTTGTTGTTTTTTTTGTTAATTGCTGGGCCTCAGTGTCAACATACTAATCCACCATTCCTGTTGGCCATTGTTCCTTTTTTTTTTTTTTTCTATTTTTATTTGGTAGGAAAGAGAGAAACTGAGAGGAGACAGACAGCTAGAGAGGGAGAGATAAAGAGAGACAACTGTAAAACTGCCTCACTGCTTGTGAAGTGTACCCCCAGCAGGTGAGGAGTGGGGGTCTGGAAGCTAGACCTTTGTGCATGATGCTGTGTGCTCCAAACCAGGTAAACTATCACTCAGCTCTGATATATATATATATATATATATATATATATATATATATATATATATATATATATATATATATATCATCTTAACATAACATAAATTTATTGGGTCATAGTCATAGTTCTGGAGGATATAACTCTGAACTCAAGATATAGGCAAGCAAGCTTCCTAGGAAAGTTATGGAAGAGTCCTTTTTCACCTCTTCTGAGTCTCTTGGTGGTCTTAGAAATCTTCAGGTGTGGGAGTCGGGCTGTAGCGCAGCAGACTAAGCGCAGGTGGCGCAAAGCACAAGGACTGGCATAAGGATCCCGGTTTGAACTCCGGCTCCCCACCTGCAGGGGAGTCGCTTCACAGGCGGTGAAGCAGGTCTGCAGGTGTCTATCTTTCTCTCCTCCTCTCTGTCTTCTCCTCCTCTCTCCATTTCTCTCTGTCCTATCCAACGATGACAACAACAATAATAACTACAACAATAAAACAACAAGGGCAACAAAAGGGAATAAATAAATAAAATAAATATTTTAAAAAAATAGAATATAAAAAAAAGAAATCTTCAGGTGTGCATTCTCTGTGGGATAGCTATTGCCAGTCCTATTTCCTCAATCTTCACATGGCCTTCCTCCCTTTATGTGTTTCTGTGTTTCTTCTCCTCTTGGTATAGCAATTCTTAGAATCACCACCACCCCCATAATCCAATATGGCCTCATCTTAGTTTAAATAATCACTTTCACAATGATTCTATTTCAAAATAAAGGCATGTATTGAAGTTTCATGAGTATATTAACTCAAGGATGAATATTTTGGGCCACTCAGGGCCATTTCATGCTCCCACTTTGCTTCTCTTTCTTTAACCTAAAACCCTCAGTATCTAAAAGCTCTTTAAATTAAATGGTTCCCAGATCTCATCATCTAGACCAGCTTCCTTTAGTAACAGTCAAAAGTATCCACCCATATACCTGATGAGTTACAAATACATATTCTTACTATTTGGTCATACCTACTAAAAATAATATTTGCATAAAGGTTTCTGTATAAGTTTTCATACCCAAGAAATGGTATGAGAATTTGTCCAACTAATAATTTAGTTTGGTGAGCAAAATACCTGCCCCCTGGATTCTATGCTTGGTGATCCAAGATGTGAAAGATATTACATCAGAAATCATCTGCACTGTCCTGATACTGACTTTTATACTCCCCTGGGTGCTTTTTAGATTGTATTTTACTACCTATGTCAAAGACCAATACTGGTCAAGACTTATTACCCACCAATGAGCTGTAAAGAGACTGCTGAAAAGGGCATCAGAGGCTACTGAAAAATATAGCTCACACTCTTTGAGGGCAAAACCGCCCCTGGCCCAGGACTTTATTAGCATTAGAGTTTCATTAATGCCCTTTCAGCTCTGCTTCAGAGACTCCCACTGCAAATCGGGCATTGGTGCGTTGAGGACTTGCAGAACAATGAGAATATTGAGACTATGCCTAATCCTAAACTAAACTACCAGAACCAGGACTACATTTCAGTTAGCTTTATATTCAACTGTTTTTAAACTAGGCACAAGGTTTTATTCTAAACACTTAGAATAAATCAAAACACTAGGAAGCCAAATATATAGTTAGGTTCAACCACACATAAACTGTTCTTGAGACATCAGTATAATAGTGGCTGGCAGGGAGGGAATGTGAGTAAGGAAGCCAGAAGATAGCTTAACTGGTAGACCTCAGTTTGAATCCCCAGGCACAACATGGAAATGCCATACAATGGGGAAACTTTCCCATCAGTGGAGCAGTGTATGATTTTTTTCATTGTCTCTCAAATTATATCTCCAACCTTTTATCTAAAATAATAAAGAATTCACTGGGTGAGTTGAATTACACAGGCACAAAAATCCTGGTGACAAAGAAAAACCACTTGTGAGTAGGAAGTAGAATAAATGCAACTTAGTAGTTGAATGCTTAGTCTCTGGAGTTACACATACTTGGGTTCAAATTTTGGAACCTCTACTTATTAGCTAAATGGTTAATTTACTGTCTCTTCAAGTTTCAGCAATCATCACATAGAAAAACATGAAATAATGATAAATCTGTAGATTTTATAGTGAATAAGGATAAAGTGAACTAATACAACCAATATACATAGCAGAATGCCTGGCTCTTAGTAAGAGTGAATTATTATAACAGTGGAATATAACTTTGAAAAAGAAGGATAAAGACATAGACTTTCTTCAAGTATGGGAGATACTCTCTGCTCTAATCCAGTTTTCTAGCCCTATTCTCAACTCTGACACTATCTTCTCAGACAGTATTTTTGTCCAGCTCCATGTTAGCTCTCAAACTCAAGCAAAATCTACAAAAGTGATAGGATCCATGTTAGCTCTCAAACTCAAGCAAAAGCTGCAAAAGTGATAGGACCCTAGAAACATACGTAAAATGGCCTTCCCCACTTCTTTCCATCCTAAGATCCCTAATCTCATCTGCTCTATTCCTACTTTTCTGTTCCTGTTCATTAATCATTTTGTCCTGCTTTATGTCTTACAGACTTTCAGCCACGAGCTGCAGATGCTATTTTGATTTCATCCTGACTTCCCTGGGCAGATGACTTCACCAGTGTATCCTAGAACCTCTCCTTTCCAGAGCCCTGCCCCACCAGGGAAAGATAGAAACAAGCTGGAGTTGTGGATCCACCTGCCAATGCCCATATCTAGTGGAAAAGCAATTACAGAAGCCAGCACTCCCACCTTCTGCACTCAGGAAGAATTCTGACCCATGTTCCCAGTGTGTGTGTGTCTGTGTGTGTGTGTGTGTGTGTGGAGGATGATAAGGGGAAATTGAGCAGAGTGATCTGAACTCCAAGGCCATCAGGACCTAGAGAGAAAAGAGGAAAAAAGGAATATTTAGAAGTAGTAATAGATGTAGATATGACTTGGACCATGGAGAAAAGGGGGAGTCTAATATAAACAAATATAGGCAGATAACTGTAGAAATAATAGTTAACCCACATCTGCAAGCTTGGGAGAACTGTTGTAGCTTCCAATGGAGGGAATAGGGGACACAGAACTCTGGTGGTCGGAACAGTGAAGAATTATACCACTTTTATAATTTTGTAAATCAAAATTAAGCCACTAATAAATTTAACATGAAAAAGAAGTAATAAAGATGAAAAAGAATAATAAAAATGAAAATAACAATAAATCACAAGTCACAAACTATAAGAAAATATTTGCCAAATACTTCTGAGACAAACACTTTCCATCCTGAATATGTAAATATTACCATTTGATAATAACAAGAAAAAATAATTTAGTTTTAAAATAATGGGCAAAATATTTGAATGTATACTTTACCAAAGATAATATACAAATAGCAAATACATAGATATAAAGATAGCTAATACAGGGAGTCAGGGGTTTGGCGCGATCCCTGGAGCACACAGATTACCATGTACAAGTACCTAGGTTCAAGGCCCCAGTTGCCACCTGCAAGGGAAAGCTTCAGAAGGGGTGAAGCAGTGCTACAGGTATCGTTCTCTTTTTTTATATCTATTTATTATTGGATTGAGACAGAGAGAAATTGAGAGGGGAGGAGGAGATAGAGAAGGAGAAAGACAGACAGACACCTGCAGCCCTGCTCCACCACTCGTGAAGCTGTCACCCTGCAAGTGGGCGCCAGGGGTTTGAACCTGGGTCCTTGCTCACTGTGATGTGTGCGCTCAACCTGGTGTGCTGCCACCTGGTCCCATGCAGGTATCTTTCTCTTTCCTTCACTATCTCCCTCCCCCCTCAAAACTGTTCTCTGTGCTAGCAAACTAAAGAAATAAAGAAATAAAAAGTTAAAGAAAAACCTGCTCACCAGGAATAGTTGAAAAGCCAAAAGAGAACTGTTCCTCTTTCAAAAAAAAAAAACAAAACAAAACATTAACTCATTAACATGAGTCTCTGGGAGAACTGTTGTGGTTATCCTTTGGGGTAAAGGAGCAGAACTTTGGTGATGGGTTTGGATGTGGAACTATATCCCTATTATCTTATAATCTTATAAATCACTACTAAGAAACAAAACCTTAAAGAGCTGTTCATAAGGGAACACTGCTTCTTTTTTGGCAACAACCCAAATGTACATCAACTTGTGAGTAAATAAAGAAGTGTGGTATATTATTGCTCCACAATAGAAAGAAAAGAATACTACGCACGCACAATGAAGTGAAAGATTCGCTTTTTTAAAATTTCATTACTATCTTTATTTGTCTGATAGGGACATCCAAAAATAGACAGGAAGGGGGATATCAAAAGGGGGAGGGACAGAGGGACATCTGCAGCACTGCTTTGTCACTTGTGAAGCTTCCCCCTGCAGGTGAGGTCTGGGATCTTGAACCCGGGTCCTTGCACATTATAATGTGTGCACTCAAATGGGTGCGCCACCACCCAGCACCCTGAAATGGAAGACTCTCAAAAGTAGTAAGTGAAAGAAGTCAAACATGAAATCCCACAAGTTATATGATTTCACTATACAACAGTCTAGAATAGGGAAATCTACGATTGTTGGCAAGATATTTATTTGAAAGGGACATAGGTTATTTTGAGAGTAATGGAAATATTCTCTTCCTTGATTGTGATATTGTTTTATAAGAAAGTAGAACTGGTTACTAATCTCTTGGACTCAAATTAACTGTAATTGTCTGGGAGGGCATTTAAGCCTAATGCAACAGTTATTATTAGAAAAGTGAAAGTGCCAATCCCCGAGAATTAAATCAAGTACATACTCTTCCCATCACCCCAGAAAATGAAGAGTATCTTATGTAAGTTTCTGGAAAAGTAATTACACAGGACAGAATAAGAAGTTGGTTAAAAAAAAAAAAAAATCCCACTGAGTCCCAGAAAATCCCTTGCACAGATATAGTTAGGCACTACTGTACAAGGACACAGCATGTTGACCTGGGAAGTCAATAACATAAGCCTGGGTCACTAGAGGAATGAAAAGCTAGATGAAAAGAAAGACATCTCAGAAGAGAGCAGGCTGTGAACGGAGAAACACAGATAGTGTCAAAGGAATATGACTTCAAAAAATAAAATAAAATAACGGTTGCACAAGATGTTCATTCCTGAGGCTGAGGCACCAGGGTCCCAGGTTCAATCCCCAGCACCATGGTAAACCAACGCTGTGCAGTGCTCAGAATGAAAGGGAAATATCGTGAGCAGTGCTCAGAATGAAAGGGAAATATCGTGAGCTCACACATATGAAGAAACAAAAGCAAGGGAACAAGACAAAATGAAAAAAGAAACTCATGGATTCTGTTGACAGAATAGTAATAATGAGAGGCAAGAGTTGCAGGCTATGAGGAAAAGGTAGTGGGCATCAACTGGATTAATAGAAATCTCACAATGGGTTTTGGGTGATGTCGTGCATTTAAAGGAGTAAAGCTTGTTTCCGTGGTATAGTGGTTATCACGTCCACCTCACATTTAAAGAAGTATGAAGTGGAACTGAGGCTTCTAAGGTGAGGGGAAAGAGGTCCAGTGGGCTATGGAGAAGGAAGATGGTGCCAGGTATGCACAGCAGCAGGCAGTTAAGGGAACTGAAGTTTTTTTTTTAAATTGCCCTGCAGGTGGGAATAAGGGCTTGAACTCTAGTGCTTTCCACTTAGTCAGGTACCCTATCACCAGGCCCAAAAAAGTGAAACAGTTTACCTAAAATATTCATTCTTATAAAACAATATTACTTCAGGGAAAAAATACATAAAGGAATAAAATAAGAGAGAGGAGAAAAAAAAGGAGACACTGTAACTGAATAATTATGCCATAATCTGAACTACAGTAGTAAAATGAAAACAATTTACATAAAGACAGGTGGGAATTTTTCCTAGGGTAACTAGTCCTAAGAAATGACCTTTAAACTAGTACAGTTTCCCATAAATTCCATGAGGGTAGTACCAATTTAAAATTGCAATTGGAAACTAAAGCACATAATGACAAAGGCAAACAAAGGAACAGCCTGGGTCTCATGCCGAATTCTAGAGGAGAGAACCCAGAAGCACAAAATTAGAAGCTGAGAAATCCCCAGGTGAGATTTTTCTAACAGAACTGACAACTAGAATCTTAGGTACAAATTACAACAGTATTTGTGGGAATCCTGTGCAAATGTCAGATGTGTACAACTGTTAAATACATGTCTTCCATGATTTTCCTGGCTTAGTGATAGTCTTCTGATTTTCACCAATTTGGATAGTTTGTTTGACTTAATTCTAGCATGAAGAACTAAAGTATGTGGGGGCCAGGCAGTGACAGCACACCAGTTAAGTGAGTTAAGTGCATATTGTCATGAGCAAGGACCCAACTCCAAGTCCCCTACAAGGGGGACACATCATGAGTGATGAAGCTGGTCTACAGGTGTATATCTCTCTGTATCCCTCTCAATCTTCCACTCCTCTCTACATTCCTCTCTGTATTGTCAAATAAAATTAAAAGGGTGGGGGGAAAGTGCCTGGGAGTGGTAGATCCATTGTACTAGCATTGAGCAATAGCTATAACCCTGGTGGCAGTAATAAATGAATAAATAAATAAACTAGCAAAAGAATGCATTATGGGCACAATGTTATGGCAAACCCAGAAACCTAAGTGACTCAGCAGGGCACTAGCACCTGAACTTGGAAACAGAAGATAAGTTATCTGGTAGAGTGAGTGCTATAACATGGATTCCAGCCGAGTACTACATGGAAGCACATTGGGTGACACTGTCAGAGTTCCATGAATGGTGGAGCAGAGCAGTGCTGAGTTGTCACTCTCCTCTTTGGGAAAGAGAGAGGCAGACTGGGAGTATGTACTGACCAGTCAACATACATGTACAGCGGGGAAGCAATTACAGAAGCCAGACCTTCTACCTTCTGCAACCCACAATGACCCTGGATCCATGCTCCCAGAGGGATAGAGAATGGGAAAGCTATCAGGGAAGGGGGTGGGATATGGAGATTTGGTGGTGGGAATTGTGTGGAATTGTACCCCTCCTACCCTATGGTTTTGTTAATTAATCCTTTCTTAAATAAAAAAAGGGAAAAAAAGTCACATTAACTTAGCATGAAACACTTACCAGTTATTTTCCAATATTTTGCCAAGACACTCCATCTTATTCATGTTATTCCAAAATGAATTACTATTTATCTTAGACACTCTTCTAGTTCTAAATAATAAAGATATAGTTGGATAAATATGCAAAACAATAACAAAGAGTAAAAATAAGTTAGTTTTCATGATACACTTTTTTGCATGATTTTTGCTGCCTCTCAGTACATACCGGGCAGCTCTGATCATGGTGAATCACTGAAATCCCCTTGAAATTGAACCTTCCACAAGGAACAGAGCAGGCTGACAGTTCTCCACTGTGGGAGGCTTGAGGATCTGTTTCAGCTTTCTGGCTAAGATAATAGGATGTCTGAGTAGCTTCCAAACCATGGGTGAGCGCAGTGCTACTACAGGGGAGCCATAGATCAGACATGGGACTTTCAATGGGGCTGGTCAGAAAAGAAGGAAAAGTAGTCTGGGAGCTAGAGTGAAGAACATTACCCAGTAGGGTAATGTTATACTGGAAGTATGAAAAAGTAGCAGCACCAGTAAGTAAGGGAATTGTTATAGAGTTGGATGACATTTCTAATGAAGAAAAGATTTAAAACATGATTATTATGTCTGTCTTTAAGTAGCTGAGGACTGTCTCAACATCCAACATCCCAGAGAACTGAGCTAGGCTGAAACAAATAGAGGGGTAGTAGAAAATATCCAGGGGGTCAGGAGGTTAAGCATACATGGCACAGAGTGCAAGAACCAGCATAAGAATTCCAGTTCAACCTCCGGTTCCCCACCTGCAGGGGGGTCGCTTCACAGGCAGTGAAGCAGGTCTGCAGGTGTCTATCTGTCCCTCCCCCTCTGTCTTCCCATCCTCTCTTGATTTCTCTCTGTCCTATCCAATAACAACAATAATAATAACAATAAATGACAAGGGCAACAAAAGAGAAAAAAATGGCCTACAGGAGCAGTGGATTCATAGTGCAGACACCGAGCCCGAGCAATAATCCTGGAGGCAAGAAAAAAAAAAAGAGAGAGAAAGAACAAAGGGGAGATTGGTACAGGCTGAGGATAGGTTCAGAGCATATAAGCAAACTGGACTTTATCAAGAACAATGGAAACCAAAATGGCAGAGACAACCAGTCACTTGGGATCAGGAAGTCTCAATGATCAAGAACATGACTTCAGAAATTGGATACTTGGGGGTTGGGCAGTGGTGCACCTGGTACATCACACATGCTATAGTCCACCAGGACTCAGGTTCAGTCTATTTGCATAACAGTTATGCTATCAACCCCCACCCTAAGACTAAAAAAAAACTTTTATTTATAAAAAGGAAACATTGACAAAACCATAGGCTAAGAGGGGTATGACTCTACATAATTCCGACCATGAGAACTCAGCTTCTCATCCCCTCCCCTGATAGCTTTCCTATTCTTTATCCCTCTGGGAGTATGGACCCAGGGTCATTATGGGATGCAGATGGTGGAAGGTCTGGCTTCTGTAATTGATTCCTTAACATGGGTATTGACAGGTCGATCCACACTCTCAGCCTGTCTCTCTCTTTCCCTAAAGGGGCAGGGCTCCAGGACACATTGGTGGGGTTGTCTGTCCAGAGAAGTCTGGTTGGCATCATGGTAACATCTGGAACCTGGTGGCTGAAGAGAGTTAACATATAAAGCCAAACAAGTTGTTGACTAATCATGAACCTAAAGGCTGGAATAGTGCAGATGAAGAGTTGAGAGGTCTCCATTTTGTAGACAGTTAGTAAGCCTATCTTAGTTACATTCCAAAGTACCTGTGACTATACTAGTTTTTATTTCCCTGAGCCTCAAATTTAATATGCATGTGGATTCAAGTTATTGTATGGGGAGATGGTGTCATGGCTGGGAAAAGGACCAGAAAGCTGAATCAGGGAAAGGAGTAGCTCCCAAATATGGGAAAGGTGTATAAATATTGGTGACTATAAATCCCATTGATTTGATCTAATCTGAGGCCCATATTCATCTTAAGAGCCTATATGACCTCTGCATCACTGTAGATCTGAGTTCATATTCTGTGGCCATGAGTAGTATTGTTCCAAGCTGCTCCAATTTAAGGACCCATCTTCCACAGGTGTAGCATATGTTGTCCATCCTTCCTTCAGAGGATAGAACATTCTCTACCATTGTTGATCCAAGTTGAAGGCAAGGTCCTATGGGGGTCCAAAAAGAGGTCTATTCTGTTTTCCCTAATAGAGGTGACTGGTAATATTAGGGAGAGGGACTTATTCGAGGTCTAGGCCCATGATGTCTGTTTGGGAATCTTAGAACTCCCCGATTAGGGCCCCAGCTGATAGGGTGGCTTGATAGTGACTAAAGAGTCATCATTAAAGTATGCCAGTCTCTTGCCCTTATCAGCTTTTGCAGTTCTTGCTTTGATAAGGTTAGCTTTGGAGTGAGTGAGAGAACTGTAACAGGAAGTAGGTAAGGAGTATATCTAAGTCTAAGTAGACACTATTTCATTAGGAACTTTATACTGACTCACTGTAGACTATTGTGTACTTTTGCTTTCAGATATATATTTTGCCCTAATTTATAGATACATGTGAGTATATGCTCTATCTCATAGGACCTGGTTTTGGGACCTGGTTTATGTCTAGGTTTGGGGACTTTGTTAGAACGTGAACCACCTGAAATGGAATTAGGGAATCCTATAAAAGGAAAAGTCTCTGGTGAGATAAGGTAGTTCAATTTCACTCTTCTGCATGTTTCAACCCAGTTTTCCCAGCACCATTTATTGACAAGAGCCTCCTTCTTCCATTTAATACTTTGGGCCCCCTTAACAAAGATTAGATGTCCATAGTTGTGAGGGTTTAGTTCTGGGTTTTCAATTCTGTTCCACTGCTCTGTGTGCCTATTTTTGTTCCAGTACCACATTGTTTTGACGATGATGGCTTCATAATACAGTTTGAGATCTGGGAGTGTGATGCCTCCATTTTTGTTTCTTTTCCTCAAGATGGTTTTGGCAATTCTAGGTGTTTTCTGGTTCCAGATAAATGATTATAGTTTATGTTCTATTCTCTTAAAGAAGCGTGGTAGAACATTGATGGTTATTGTGTTAAATTTGTATATGGCTCTGGGGAGAATATTCATTTTGATGATATTTATTCTTCCAACCCATGAGCATGGGATATCTTTCCATTTCTTGTTATCAGTTTCTATTTCCTTGAATAGTGACTCTAACCCTTCAGCTTCACTGCTTGAGTGAGAACTTTCCTTTCATAGTATTCTCTAATTCCATCCCTGGTGGTTCACTTCCTAACAAAGTCCCAAAACCTAGATACAGACCAGATTCTGTGAGATAGAGCATATGTTCACATGTATCCATAAACTAGGGCAAAATATATACCTCAAAGCAGAAGTACACAAGAGTCTGCAGTGAGTATCCCCCAACACTTCATCTGCACTATTCCAGTCTTTAGGTCCATGATTTTTCAACAATTTTTTTGGTTTTGTATGTTAACTCTCTTTTCAGCCACCAGGTTCCAGATGCCATCAGGATGCCGACCAGGCTTCCCTGGACTGAAGACCCCACCAATGTGTCCTGGAGCCCCACTTCCCCAGAGAGCCACCCTACTAGAGAAAGAGAGAGGCAGACTTGGAGTATGGATCAACCAGTCAACGCCCATGTTCAGCGGGGAAGCAATTACAGAAGCCAGACTTTCCACCTTCTGCAACCCACAATGACCCTGGGTCCATACTCCCAGAGGGATAGAGAATGGGAAAGCTATTAGGGGATGGGATGGGATATGGAGATCAGGTGGCAGGAATTGTGTGGAGTTGTACCCCTCCTATCCTACAGTTTTGTTAATGTCTCCTTTCTTAAATATAAATAAATAAATAAATGAAAAGTCTCACCAGAGTAATGAGACTGAAGGGTTGAAATTACATGCCTGATGTCTCTGGACACAGTCTGAAGTGAAGCAAGATGATGTGGTACTCGTTGTGTTGATTAGGTTGGGATCGGCGGATGCAGTATCATTTGATATGAATTGAGAGAAGCATGCAGGAAAGTGAGCCCCACTCTAGGAGTTCCAGGACTGGGGGAAATATAAGCTCTATAGAGCAAGTGGGAGGTTCCTGCTGTCTTAGGATTTAAGAAGGCAATAGATAGTTATTGCTATAATAACATTATTTGGCAATTGGGTTAACTTTGAAATATTCCTTTGTTAGAACTGGCTGTATCATACACAACATCACCATAATTTATGTCCTTTGACATTATTTGTATATAGTGCCACTGGTTGCTTCTGTTCTCCCTGGCCTAAGTTTTAAGACAGTCAACATATCAGACTCAGCCTATGGTCGGTGTATTAAAAAGTTTGAGACATTCCATCAATTTTTCCCCTCTCATATTAATTAAATAGTGATTTATATGACTACAAATTAATAGGAGTGTATATAGCCACCTTTCCCACTACCTAAAGATTGTGTCCCATTCCACCCCCCACCCCCACCCCCTCCCCGTGAAGCCAAACTTCAGCCCTTACCCTCAACCCAGAGACTTCTAATTTGGTGCCCTATTAAAAATATTTTATGACAGAAAAATTAACAATTGTATAGATTTTTTTATATTAGGGGTATTTATTTTAGGAAAGACTGCTAGCATTGGAATTTTGGAATTACTGAATAAGAGACTTGTTTATTCTTTACACAGCCTCCACATGGTAAATACTTCCCTATCTTCATTTTACAGATGAGGGAACAGAGATAACGCAATGTAAAATGAGGTAGTTGGTTATGTGTAGCTGTGATTAAAATAGTAGCTTGAGCTCTTTAACAGGATTCTTTGACTACATGGGAATTACATATTAGGCTTCAAGATAGATGAGTATGAATAACTCTAATTATAGTCTTGGTCCCAGTTTAAGAGAACACACTCACTTTTTTTTTTCAGTTGTGCAAGTGAATACCACAGGCCTGAGCTTTCAAAAATTAAGCAATTAATCAATCAATTTATAAGAGAGGTGGAGAAAGAAAGTTGAGAACACTGCTCAAGTTTAGTTGATACTGGTGCTGGGGATTGAGCTTGAAACATCAGTCTCAATCATGAAGGTCTTTTGCATAACCATTATGCTGTCTCCCCAGAATCTTTTCCCCTCTCCCCTCCCCTTCCCCTCCATTTTTTTTTCTTTTTCAGTTACTACTATGGTATAAATGCAAGTGGAAATGATATGTGAAGCTCTGATTTTCTTCAGGGTTACTCTGTTTTCCCCCCTCCCTTTGTCTTCTTTTGACTTCAAATAATATTTCTAAAGCTCTAAAGATATGTGTTTGGACATGGTAGAAATGATTCTCCACTGCTGTTTAGAGGATAAACTGGAGAAGCAGAGATTTTTACTCCATCGTGGTCTACTATGCTTGAAATGCATGATCCCTGAATTAGGATACAATAGCTGTTATCTTTGTAACAGCAGTTTATTGCATATTATTCTAACAAATACAGCTTAAATAGTGTCATACTGGAGTGAACTTGTTCTAACTCACAAGAGACAACTGTTCAGTATTCATGTTTTTTTTTTCAACTAGTTGCCAAGCTGCTCATGGTATCACAGTTCAAATTACCAGCATTGGAAAGCATCACAAATCAGCATTATTTTTTAATTAATTCAAATTGAATTAAAGCAAATTAATTTTAAAAGCCTGTTTAAAGATAATCCTGTATATGAAGAATAAGATCATTCATATAGATGTTTTGAAGTGTCCAGTATCTAGTAAAGGCTCAATACACTGTTAACATTACACTGTTAACAGTAATAGCTATATCAAAATAAAAGTTACACTGTTAACAGTAATAGCTATATCAAAATAAAAGTTAATCAACTTTCACATTCAAAGAAAGACCACTAGAACTTTATCTTCTTTCCTCAAATTACATGGAATTTTCTTTGTGTAAAACAAGCCCTACAGACACTATATTCTTTCACATTTACTTGACTAAAATAGGAATAAGAACCCATAAAAATTTTTCCTTTCTTTTATCATTTTGAGAGTTGATTGTCAAGTTATTCAAGGTCTTTTTGAAGAAAAAAACCATATAAATAGGATATAAAAAGTGAAAACCAAAAGGAAATTTGTATAAGAAATGGTCTTATTAAATGCAGGTGAATATTTTCCTCAAATGTTTATCAATGTCTTTGATATCTTTGATTTTGGAAGAGCCTTCTTAATCAATGAAGTTTTTTATTTTTTTAATCAGAATTGCCTGATTCAATTAAGTCTAAGAAATTCTAAGAAACCTTAGAATGTCTAGTCAATTTAATTCCAAGATGCAAGGCCAATGAAATGAAACAAACCTTTATCACTAGTTCATAAATATTGCACCTTGCTGTGCCTAAGGATGTGATCTACTCACTTGCTTCTAAAACATCCCATTGCAATCATCACTAATTAATTACTGCATTTTTCTCTCCAACTTGGACAGCATTTTAGTATCTTCAGCAAAATATCCTAGGTAGCCAGTGTTAATCAGAAATGAAAATCCCTTAACATATCATTTTAATATATTTTGGAATCTCTGTAAGAATAAGAACTGAAATCTTGACCAAGTACTCACTTTCTTTTTCTTTATTTTTTAAACGCACACACACATATGAGAAATTGAGATAGAAGAGGAGGAGGAAATAAAGAAATAGAGATGCCTGCTTCATCATCATGAAGTTTCCCCCTATAGGTGCGGGATGGGAGCTCTTATTTAAAAAATAATAATAATAACAGTAATTAATTAATTAAAATATTTAAAACCAGACATATTATTAATTTCCAACATTAAACAAAAAACTATAATTAGTACCCCCCTGAAAAAAAGATAGCTCCTACTATTCTTGTTTAGTACACATAGAAAATGAAACATATGAGCATCACCAAACTACCAGATTAAGACAACAATTTGAGTTTTTTCACTTTCAACTAACTCCAGGATTTTTCAATAAATAATGTTGGCTGCTTTGCCTTCCTCGCCTAGCTGTTTCTCAGACTGAACAAAAGAACTTCCAAGGGAAGAATCAAAGTTAGATACAACTTAGGAGAGGTATGTGCAATCCAAAATCCTTTTCAGGAAAAAATTCAATGATAGTTGAAACCTTTGGAAATGAAATTCTGTATTAAGTGTTTCTGTTAAAATCCATAAATATGTATGCCAACCTGCAGTGACAATTTTAACACAATACAAGTAGAGGTGGTGGGTTGATTGACAGCTCTAAGTGAAAAGCGAACTGAAATTTAGTGTTCTGAATTTACTTTCTACTCCCTGCATTCTACAACTTCTATGAGTATAAATAATTCAATGTTAGTTTAACACCTACATCAAAAGTAATTTTTAAATCAGTGGTTTAAATATTTTTTAATTCAAAGAAGGGCACTTATCTTCCCCCAAGAGAATTTCCCCCAGAGACTAGTCTTCAAGATCAGTTTCTTGTTACTCTATTCATTTCCCTAATGTGCAGGTACAGTTACTGCCAAAGTTCCAGAAATTTTGTCAATCAAAATTCAATTTCATGAGCAAAATAGCACTTGAATTTTTTTTATGGATTTTCTATTTTCCCCCTTGTACTCAATTGCACTCTCTGGGGGTATTAATAATTCCATCAAAATTCCTGATGGAAATAAAGAAAAGAATTAAGAGGCACCTGGCATTTCTCTAAAGAACTATGCCCAAATTCTCTCATCATGGGATCAAGAGGAGTAGGATTTTCTGCTGCCCAGCAAAAAATCATCCTTCTCCTGTGTACATGAGTTTTGTTTGTCTTGTTGTCTATTTAGTAAGCAAGAGATAGTGCTAATACAAAGTCAAATATAAAGTTGTTTTGCTATAAGTTACCAAAAGGTAACAACTGTAGGTACAACTTTTATTGTAAAAAAGAAATAATCATGACAGGAGACAACACACTGATTCTTGTCTGGGTATGTATATAGTCTAAAGAAAAGAGATTAAAAACCAAGCTGAAAAACTAAATTTGTAATTAATCATGAAGTAGAGGAGAGGAATGAACTATGACCCATATACTCAGATTGTCAGTGGGACGAGAACTCACCTAGACCCATATTTATTTGGTGCCTTTTTATGTTTTTTTTTCTTTTATTCATGTAGAGAGAAGAGGAGACACTACGGCACCAGACCATCTCTTGATGCTCTAAAATCACTCATGTGGGGCCAGGGTTTAAGCCCTGGCCAAGTCCAGGGAAGGTTCATGCCCTATCCAGTGACCTCTCTCTCCTGCCATGCAGAGCTATCTTAAGTCCTCTTAGCACAGCAGTAGCACCAACTCTTTCTACCTTTCACAACATGGCAGACTTTCCTGTCCACTCTCCTATTCATCCAGCTTTTGAAATCTGTTTCCCAAGATTGTCATTTCAATACCAGTTAACTCTCAATCAAAAAATTCAATATTTCCCGTGAGTGCCTATTTTTCCTTAGGGTAAACTTGGATTTTCTACAGTGCAATTAATCTGTGGTGCTACAAATTATAATAGCACATATGTCATTTATGTTATATGTGCCATGAGAGACCAATACATGTTGGTATATTCATCCATTATTTCTCCTTCAATTACTTTCAATCCACATAAAGTAACTTTATTTTTTTCTTTTATCAAATACACTCTATAATTAATTCTTTCAGAATACTGCCCATGTGCCACCATGAGTCCATCCTTCAGTTTCTATAATTACCAACCTTCTTTCTTAATTGTTGAATGTCTAGCTTGTTTTGTTGTATTTCAATTATAAGTATCTTGTTAATAGTAATGTTTAAATTAGATTCTTTATTTTCATGATCCCATAGACACAGATACACAGTGCCAAATTTTCTGAATATAGTCCATCTTATGTCTACATATTTCATACAGTCAACAAGGGGCATTGATTCTGTTCATACTTATGCTTTGCCCACTGCAGGCAAGCCTTACTCCTTTTGGTTGATGTATGGATGAGGAATGACCCAACGTGTATTCCAGAGTTCAAGGTTAAAGTCTGCTTTATACTGTGACAAACAATTTGAGAGCTACTTTATGGACTCAATAAGGGATATCTCCAGAATTATAGACAAATATGAGGAACTTGGATCAGAGTGGTGGTTAAAGTGGCAAATAAGTGCTTTGTGCATTTTAACCAAAGAAAAGTTCCAACAAAGGCATTGTTTTTCTTCCTCCCTCAAGCCCTTTTTGACAACGCAACAAATGATCATCTGAAATCAAACATGACACTCTACCTGCAGGACCTGATGCTGACAGATGGAGCTGTTGAAATAGCTTCATATTGCCAGTTCCAATAAAGGTAAAGTACACAAAAGCCCTAGTCTGATGGGGAAAGGGACAGTGTTCTGAATGTGAAAGGGTAGTCAGGTAAGCACATTGGTGATGGCGATCATCAGACTGTCAGCACACAGGACAGCATTTCCTCTGAGGTTGGCTAGATAACTAAAGCTGTGGCTGGTGGCCAAGTTGACACACATGGATAGTATGAAAGTTGGTGATGCTAAGAGCTTTCCTTTAGCTTAGATGGGGCATAAGGGAAACCTGCCAGATTTCTGATGCATATTGAGCTGGTGTGTGTCCAACAGCTGCTTTTGTTATCAGAGAAGGAGACACCTTGGGGCTGTGGGAATGCTTTAGGCTTAATGATTTTGGGGGGTGGTTCAGTAAAGGCACACAGATGATATGCTTGTGGGGGATGAGACGTCAGACGGCTCCAGAAAGAAAAACAACCTTTGTCTTGAATTTCTAGGTTTGGTTCCAAGGGGACCACAGTCATGTATCAAGTTAAAAGACATACAACACACTTTGTAAAATAAATAAACAAATAAAATAAAATAAAATCCTTTTGTCCTCACCTTCATTTGAATTGGTTCCAGCACCAACAGGAAAGAATGTTAAATTTTGACTTTTTGATCATATGTGGTGAAAAAGCCTTACTTCCCTGTTTATAGTCTTTTTAACCCATACTTTTCAGAAACTAGTTAAATCTATGCCAAGCACCCAATGCCATCTGGAGTTCTTGAAAGAAGTGTCCTGGGTATTTTATTGATTTGGAGTTGGCTTCATGTTAAAGTCTTTCAGTTGTACTATAGAGATACAGCACTGTTATCATCTTCAAACCCCAGTGGTAGATTGAGTTGTTCAGAATTTATTGACTATTGCTTATTTATTTAAATTTATTTATTATTGCTATTGACTAATATATATATATATATATATATATATAAATCACTGAGGTTGCAAAAGTAAAGAAGACCAACACTAAACTAAAGGAGTCCATTAAGATATGGGGGAGTGAAACTAAAAAGCATTATTATGAAGCAATGCACAATTACTAAGACAAGTTTTTAAGCAACAGAAATGTTTTGAGGGGACAATGACTCATTCCACCTGACCTTAATCAGACTACACAGGAAATCCTGGGGAGAGTCACCAACTGGTCTGTAAGAGAAAATAGACTTACTAGCTTTTTCCAAAATGGAGACCCCAAATGTTCATCTGCAATATTCTTGCATAATTGTTATGCAAAAAGACTCACATACAGCGAGTTTTCTTTTTTGGTAGAGTCCTTTCCTGATTTAGGGAAGATAGCAATGCTAGTCTCATAGAGCATGTTTGGGAGTGATTCTCCTTCAATTTTCTGAAATCATTTGAGGAAAATAGATAGGTGTTAATTCTTCTTTGAAAGTCTTATAGAATTTAGTAAAACCATCTAAACACAGGGTCTTATATCTTGGGAAGATTTTTTATTACTAATTAAATTTCTATACAAGTGATTGGACTATTAAAGTTATTTACTTCCTCTTAGGTTAGGCTTGGTAGGTGGTATGATTCTAGGAATGCATTCATTTCATCTAGGTTTTCCAATTAATGTGTACAGAGATGTTCATAATATTCATGTATAATTATCTGTATCTCCATCTTAAGTTGCAATTTCATCTCTCTCATTCTTGATTTTTTTATCATAACTTTCTCTTTTTTTCTTTTTGTGAGTCTAGTGAGTGGTTAATCTGTTTTATTTATCCTTTCAGAGAACCAGCTCATTTAATTAATTTTTTGAAATCATCTTTCTGGATTCTATTTCATTATTTCTGCTCTGATTTTTACTATTTCTTTCCTCCTCTTGGCTATTGGGTCTCTGTTGCTCATTTTCAAGTTGACTCAGTTGTGATGCTCATTAGCTTACTTGAGTCCTTGCTGCTTGTTAATTTGGGCCTGTACTGTATAAACTTCCGTCTTAGCAGGTTTTGCTGCATCCCACAGGGTCTGGCAGTTGGTGTCTTCGTTTTCATTATTCTCCAAATAATTTTTAAGATCTCTTTTGATTTCTTCAGTGACCCAGGTGTTACTCAGAAGCGTATCGTTCAGTATCCATAGTTTGGGTATATTTCTTTGTTTCTTCTCCATAAATAAATTAAGATATATATAGTTTTTATAAATGTTGACACAATATGGCAATATGACATTTGGGTCCAAATAATTCTCTTTAAAGATATTTATTTATTTATTTATTCTTATGAGAGAGAAGAGTGGAATTGGGGGAGAGTCCAGAGAACCATTCAACACTGGCATATGGCAGTGATTTGAACCTGGGATCTCAGTCAGATAAGTTCCCTGCTCTAACACTGAATCACTTACATGGCCATTGAGTCAGATAACTTTTTGATGCAAGAGACTCCCCTGTGCGTTGTTAAATATTTCAAGTACCCAGCACCTCTACACTCTAAATGACATTCATACCTCCATCCACCACCACCTCACTCCCAATCGCGATGATTAAAAGTATCTCTACACACTGCTAAATGTCTTCTGACAAGTAAGATTAGAAATTTTCCCCTGACTAGAATTATTTGTCTAGATGCACTACATCCTTTTCTCATATTCTTGAATTTCAGATAATTTAGCTTTTTTATTCTGTTACAATGACTATACATTAATAGTAGAAAAATTCTCTTGAAAGATAATTGATCTAATAGGAAAGAATACAGTATCTAGAGCCAGATTACCTAGGTCCAAATCCTACATCCT
Source organism: Erinaceus europaeus (assembly GCF_950295315.1). Taxonomy (NCBI): domain Eukaryota; kingdom Metazoa; phylum Chordata; class Mammalia; order Eulipotyphla; family Erinaceidae; genus Erinaceus; species Erinaceus europaeus. The sequence goes on along the minus strand of NC_080179.1, from coordinate 47,444,301 downwards.
AAATTGGTAAACTGGAGATTCTGGAGGACCAAGTAAGGATTAAAGACATTTAAGCATGCAAAGTGCTTAGAACAATGGAAACAACTTACTGGCAAATGATACCTATTATTACATGCCTCTTTGTACATGTGTGTGAACAGTTTCCTAGAGTAGGCTGAAAGACTACATAGTTGGATCATATAAAAGATTCATGTTTTTAATTTTGAAGAGATGTTACAGAATCAGCTCTGAGAGAATTATAGCTATTTACGCTATCATCAATAATGTATTGTAGAGTTAGATCTTTATGCATTTTCTAGCACATTTATGTCATAATATAATATTTTTCTAGCATGATGGAGAATATTTAATGCTTTGTTTTCATTATGATTTTCATATCTTTAACTACCAGTGAATTCGCACAGTTTCTCATATATTCATTGGCCTGAATACAGAAATTTCATGTATTATTATTTTTTCTCTTGTGTGATCTATCAGTTTATATATGTCCTACTCTTTTTGCTTCTCTGGTCATTGTTGTATAGTATTATTTCTCAATTATTTTGCTTAAAACTTTTTTGTTGCTTATATTAAAATACTTTCACAGATACTTGATTTTTAATTATATTTGTAATGATTATTAGAAAAACAGAAATCTTAAATTTCAATGAATTTAAATGTATCGATCTTTGACTTTTTCTTCTTTTTTTTTTCTATTTTTTACTATATTTATTTATTGGATAGAGAAAGCCAGAAATTGAGAGGAATGGGGGGGAGCTTGTGAAGCTTTCCCCCTGCAGGTGAGGACTGGGGGCTTGAACCTCCGTCCTTGAGCATTGTCGTGTGTGCTCAACCAGATGCGCCACCACCCAGCCCCCCTTAGACTTTTGCTTCTATGGTCCTATTTAGAAGAAGAAGAAAGAAAAAAAAATACCAAGAAGGTAAGAAAGAGAGAGGTACAATACAAGGAGAGCTCCTCTATGACTCTTGACATGAACTGGGTGCGGACTGATAGAAGGCAGAGGAAGAAAGTAAAGAGCAGTGGTCTGGGTGGTGGTGTAGTGGATAAAGAGATGGATTATCAAGCATGAGGTCCTAAGTTTAATCCCAGGCCACGTATGTACCAGAATGATATCTGGTGTTTTCTCTCTCTCTCTCTCTCTCTCTCTGTCTCTCCCCTCCCTCCCTCTCATAAATAAATAAATAAATAAAATATTTTTAAATGCAAAGAGCAATTTCTATTCACAGAGTTTGGAACACATTGTCTAATGACAACTCTGGCTGACAGATTTTATGCCTTTGGTGGCAGTCTTTAGGAAACACTTCCAGATGTAATGAAGTATCTGCAGAGAAATGGCAGCTGAATGCATAAGCAGCTCTTTGTTCTTAGAAGTCTGAGAAGAGATACAGTTTGCATTAAGTGAAGTGATACTCTTAATGTACAGCAAGTATGTTCCAGAAAAACATTTCATTTCAAGTATACATCTGGCTTGGATTGTGAATCACAGGTGGGTAGAGTCTTAGGGAAGGGCAACCAGTCAGAAGAATAGTAGTAAAAATCAGCCATTTCCTGAGTAGTGTTAAACTCGCGCATTTAAGGCAGCTCTGCAACTGAGGAAACACTTGTACTTCAGAAAAGTTATCCTTAATAAAGACAAAAGAGATAGCATCAAAGGCAGTTGTGTTTTTCTTTATACAGCCTTTATTTCCCTATAAAGCTGGAAGTAGAGATAATTCCTTTGACGAGGTTATTTTTTGCTATCTGTATAGTTCTTTGTTTCTGCTGTAACAAATCAAACTTGCAGATTGATTTGAAAAAAAAAAAGCTTTGAAAGCTCATACCTCATACATTTTCCAGTTTTTGACTCGTCTTTTGGCCCTTTTATTCTCCCTACCAACCACCACAAAAAACAGACAAACAAACAAACAAACTTATTGGAAGAGTTAAAAGAGATGCTTTAACTGATTTTTATTGGCTATATAGTTCCAGGGCTTTGAGCATATGCTCTACAGATAAACTACACAACACAATTTTTTATTCTTTTTTTTTTTTTTGCCTCCAGGATTATTGCTGGGGCTCAGTGACACAAATCCATTGCTCCTAGAGGCTATTTTTCCCCCCTTCTGTTGCCCTTGTTGTTTTATAGTTGTTGTGGTTATTATTGTTGTTGTTACTGATATAATTGTTATTGGATAGGACAGAGAGAAATCGAGAAAGGAAGGGAAGCTAGAGATGGGGAGAGAAAACACCTGTGGACCTATTTCACCACCTGTGAAGTGACCCTCCTGCAGGTGTGGAGCCCGGGGCTCAAACTGGGATCCTTCCACAGGACTTTGTGCTCAGTTCCACATGCACTTAACCTGCTGCGCTACCGCAAGACACCCCACCCCAGCTTATTTATTTATTTATTTATTTATTTATTTATTTACTTATTTATTTATTTATTTTAACTTTAATGAGAGAGACATAGAGGAAAAGTGAGAAAGTGAACACTGGGGAGACAGCATAATGGTTTTGCAAAAGACTTGTATGCTTGAGGCTCTGGGATCTCAGGTTCAATGTGCAGCACCACTATATGCCACAGTAGGGCAGTGCGCTGTTCTTTGTCTTTGTGTGCATTTCTCTCTGTAGCTTTCTCATAAATAAATAAATAAATAAATAAGATATTAAAAATATCAGAGCACCGTTCAGCTGTGGCCTATGGTGGTGCTGGGGACTGAACCTGGGACCTCATGCATGAAAATCTTTTTGTGTAACCATTATACTGTCTCCCCAGCTCTATTATTTATTTTTACAAGAGAGAAAATGACAGAGACTAGAAAAGTATTAGAGTCCTACTTTACTGTTCATCAAGTTCCATCTGTCTCTGTCCCTGGAGATCTCACATGGTACTAGGGATCAAACTGAAGGCTGCACACAAGTGCTCTACCTGCTGAGCCACTTCCCTAGCCTAACTTTTGTATGAATATCTTTCAAAGTATACATATTTAGAAAAAAAATACAAAATACATTTCACCTTGATGAATCGCTCAAACTAAGTGTGATCTTGTAACCAAAACTTTGATAAGCTAGTGGGAATCTTTTTCATGTCCCCTTTAATTACTACCCACACAGCACTCCAAAAAAAAAAAATCTAGTTCATATTCAAAACACCTATGAGCAGTTTTACTATTTATGAACCTGATAGAAAGGGAAATATCTATTCATTGTGTTATCTGACTTTGTCATTCAACGTGGTGGTACTGGGCATTGAACCTGGAATTTCCAGAACCACACATATCAAAGTCTGGTACACATCTACTGTGTTATTTCCACAGCCCCAAGACACACAGTATTGTGCTACCTTGGATGAAGACTATCTCCTGAAAATAGCTTAGAGTTTAAAAATATAAGTTTGTCAAGACATTTTTAGACTGGTTGGTTGGTTGGTTGGTTGGTTGGTTGGTTGGTTGGTTGGTTGGCTGACTGACTGATTGATTTATTGACTAATGAGAATAAAAGAAAGACTGATTAATTGATTGACTGTTTTACTGACTAATTGATTCATGAGAATAGAAGAGAGAACCAAAGCATCACTTCAGCATAATGCAGTGTCAGAGATTGAACTTGGTACCTTACCCAGTTAAGTCTTATGCACTCCTGAGCTACCTACCCAGGTGTCAGAACATAATTTTTTATGACATTTATAGCAAAACATAAAAGGTTTTACAACAATGCTATCCAACAGTGACAAAAGAAAAGGTGGATCCATAACTATGTAATAGAAGCATGATACTTTGAGCTAAAGACTATGCAGTTATTGCAGTTATGCTAGTGTTCTACATTATTTTTATGAAAAAAATATTTGTGGCAAATTATTACAATTTTCTTGTAATTTCGGTACATTGATATGTTTCCAGTAATGCTGTTTTTGAGGAAATGTAGAGCAAAAAGCAGTTTCAAATGTCAAAGATTTAAAAGTATAATCATTTTTGTTTCCCTGATGCTTGGCAGGTTAGAAATGGAGGTGAGGTCACTGGAGCAGAGAAAATTGGAGACAATGTGTGGGTACAGTATTGTTTAGGAAAAAGCCAGATATGGACACCAGGGACTTCCTGGGGCTCTTTTACTCATCGTGTCAGCAGTCTCCTCTTGGCAACACTAATCAATGCTTAAACTATTCCAGAAAAAGCCTGTTCACCTCCATTCTCCCAAAGCAAGTTCAGAAGCAATTCTAGCATTTCCAATAAGCCCTGTAGTATCATCAGGTCTGCACATGTGCTTCACAAAAACTAACCTTTAAAAATAAAAACTGAACCAAGACATTAGGAAGGTTTAATAACATTTTGTATTTTGTGGTTGGCTGAGCACAAATCTAGAATAGGTTAGTAAGATCAGTGAAATAAATGAGGAGGAAAACAAGATAGGGTCATGAAGAAACCATTTATTTCCTTTGAGGAAACCTGTGGGATGGTTTCTAGGAATAGCATGCCTGGCTGGGGAAGGGGTGGAACAGATTTGCTTCTTCAAAGTTGTGGAGTGCTGCAGGACTGCCAAAGGCAGTAGCAGGAGCAGCTACTGGTCAACTAGAAAAAGTAGCAGGACCAGCTCCCTGGTCAACTAGAAAAAGCACTGAAAATCAGATGAACACTCAAAAAAATACAACCAGGTAAGTACATACACATGTAGGTTGTAGACAGAAGAGTGATGAGGGAAAGATTCCCAGGACTAAAAGGCAGTACTCAAGAATTGTGTTTCCTCAAACTATTCCATAAAATTATAGAAGGGCAAGCACTACTAAACGCATTCTATCAGGCAAATATGAGTTGATTCCCAAAGCAGACAGTGACTCTACCAGGTAAGAAAACGACAGACCTATATCCCTGATGAACAGTGATGCAAAGATCTTGAACAAGGTCTTGGCAAATCGAATCCAACAACGTATCAAGAGAATAATTCACTAACACCAAATGGGATTCATCCCTGGAAACAGAGATGACTCAAAATTCACAAATCAATTAATGTAATTCATCATATCAACAAAAAGAGAGATAAGAAATCACATGGTCATATCAATTGATGCTGAAAAGACATTCAGCAAGAATCAATACCGGCTTATGATAAAGACCTTCCAGAAACTGGTAATAGAAAGACCATTCCTCAACATAATAAATACCATTTTGACAAACCCACACCTAACATCAATCTCAATGAAGAAAAGCTGAAAGCTTTCCCCCTAAAATCAGGAAGTAGACAAGGATATCCACTATCTCCACTGTTATTCAGCATAGTTCCTCAGGTCCTTGCCACTGCAATCAGACAATAAAGAGAAGACAAAAGCATATAGATTGTAAAAGAAGAAATTAAACTATCACTATTTGCTGATGACATGATATTATACCTAGAGAACCCCAAAGACTCCTCCAAAGAATTACTGGAAATAATTAATAAATTCAGTGGAGTAGCAGGATACAAAATCAACACACATAAATAGATCACATTTCTGTATGCAAACAAAGAATTTGAGGAAAAGGAAATAAAATACTCAATCCCATTTACAGCTGAGCCCAAAAAGATAAAATACTTCTGGGTGAATCTCACAAAACAGGTGAAGAACCTTTATAAAGAAAATTATAGGGCATTGTTAATATAAAAAGAGAAGGACACACAAAAGTGGAAGAACATTCCTTGTACCTGGATTGGAAGAATATTAATTATTAAAATGGTGATTCTATCCAAAACAATCTACAATTTCAATGAAATCTTTATCATAATTAAACAACTTGTCCAAAAATTTATCCATAACCACAAAAGGCCGTGAATTTCCAAAGCACTTCTGAGATAAAAGGAAAAATATGGAGGTATTATGCTCCCCAACTTCAGTTTATACCACAAAGCAGTAGTAATCAAAACAGCATGTTACTGGAATAAAAATGAACACTTGGATCAATGGAACAGAATCAAAAGCCAAACATGAGCACACACATATACAACTATCTCATATATGACAAGCAGGCCAAAACCATTCAATGGGATATAAAAGGTCTCTTCAACAGATGGTATTGAGAAAATTAGACAGTTACATATAGAAAAGTGAAACTAGATCACCACCTAACACAACATACCACGCTCAAATAAAAATGGATTAAAGATCTAGATATTAGACCAGAAACTACAGATTTATATAAAAAAAATTTCAGTGAAACTTAGCAAGACCTTCACATCAAAGATATATTTGGAGACGCAATCCTCTGGACAAGGGAAATGAAAACAAGAGTAAATAAATGGAATTGCATGAAACTGAAAAGTTTCTACACATTAAAAACAAACTACACAAGAATAACCATGAAATCAAATAAATGGAAATTATTTGCACATCACATTTCTGATAAGTGACTGATATCAAACATCTAGATAGAATTGGTAGATTTACAAAAGAAGCAAAAATAACCCAATAAAAAAGTGGGACAAAGAACTAAAGTTTTCTAAGGAAGACATACACCTGGCCCACAGACACATGAAGAAATGCTCCACTTCATTTATCATTAGAGAAATGCAAATTAAAACTACACTAAGATACCACCCCATACCTAAGAGAATGGCTTCCATAAACAAACCAGGAAATGACAGGCGCTGGTGAGGTTATGAAGAAAAGGAAACCCTGCTACATTGCTGATTGGAATGAAAACTGGTACAGACCCTTTGGAAGACAGAACGGAGAGCCTTAAACAAATAAAAATGCAATTACCTTATTACCCAGCAATACCACTCTTAGGCATTTATCCAGTGAATAGTCAAACACCAACTAGAAGGGTTATCTGCATCCCTATGTTCATAACTGCATTATTCACAATAGCCAAAGAGTGGAAGCAGCCTAAATTCCCATCAACAGATGGCTAGCTAAAAAAGTTATGGCAGAAGGGTTGCATGGTGGTGCACCTGGTTGAGCATACATGTTACAGTGCACAAGGACATAAGTTAGAACCTCTGGTCCCCACCTGCAGGGGGAAACCTCTGCAAGTGGAGAAGCAGGGCTACAGGTGTCTTTCTAACTCTCTCCCTTTCTATCACCCTCTTCCCTTTTGATATCTGGCTGTCTGTCTCTATCCAATAAATAAATAAAGATCTTTTTTAAAAAAAGAAGTTACGGCATATATAGTACACAGAATATTACTCTGCAATCAAAAAAGGTGATATTGTGTCTTCTGGACAAAATGGATGGAACTGGAGATGATTGTGCTAAGTAGAATAAGCAAAGAGATGAAAGACATGATGGTTTCACTAATATGTGGAAACTAGAGGTCTGATTTACATAAACCTTCCACCACCACCAAAAAAAAAAAAAAAATCCAAACAAAACAGAAGCTAGAAAACTGTAAGTAAGGCTTGTGAGAACTATAGTGGTTACCTTTGGAGGTGGGAGGGTGGTGGGTGTAGTGTGGAACTATACACTGTTATCTTACATTCCAGTAACAAACAATTAATAGGAAGTAAAAAAAAATTTTAAAAAGAAAAAAAAAGTTGTGGAGTGCTAAAAAAGTAACTAATGTCTCCTTTCTTAAATAAATAAATAAATAAATAAAAGTAACTGGTACCTGATACTTAATATTATGGTTTCCAAGTGTCTTCCACACTCTGTGAAATACTTGTTCTCAACCACAACATCCTAAGTTTTCCTGTATGGTAAATATCCACTATGCCTCCTGCACTTTTTCTCAGTAGAAGAACTGGCAATGAAACTAATTTCTGGAAACTGAAGAAAACATAGTGATTTGGGTGCTAAGATATCTACAGACTTAACTCTCTCCGCTAAACTATAATCTCCTTTTGAGTTAGTGTTGCCAAAGGGAAGATTCTAATTGTTCCCTTCTTAGGTCAATTAACAGAGAGGCAAGCAGCGATGGTGCAAGATTTAGTCAGGTGCTAAAAAGCTGTCAGAAAACAAGATGGCAGAATTAGGTCTTAAAGTATTTTAATCTGGTTGGTGTTCAGGGTGAACAAAGGGAAGTGAGTGAATGGAGGAGGAGTTCTGTCATGTAGAATAAGTGACTTCGGGCTTGGGGCTTGAACCTTGCCAAACTCAGGTGTTATCAAGTGGGATGGCTATGTGACTATCTCTTTAGCTATATATGGCAATGTAACATTCCTTAGTGCCAGGAGAGGCAAGAGAGCAGAAAGAGTGAGAGGATGTAACAAGTAGAGAAGAGAGAAATACAGCCTAATGCTTACTCACTAACAAATGGCGGCAAAGTATCTTTCTTCTTGACTAGATATCATTAGGCCCCGACCTTGGGTTTGCCCTTGGTCCTCTTAATCCATTTTAAGTAAGAACCATACTGAGTCAGTTGTGCAATAATCCCCTGCCCACCACATATCTACTCAAATCCCTCATTCCCTCACCAGGGGAGCTTATCACTGGCCAGTTTTTAGTAAGAATCCTACAGTTTAGCAAGATTTCCTTCCCTCTAGCTGTAATGTTTCCATCTACTTATCCTCACCCTACTCTTTAGACTATGAACTCCCACTTCTTGCTACAGTCAAAACTGGATTTGATTTCTACTCCCTGCTACAAACTACCCATTGTGGGGCTCTTTGAGTAAAATCAACTGTTTTAACAAGTATCAGGAGAATTTTTTTTCAGCATATATCAGCTTTACTTTACACCTCCAGGATTTAGCACAAGATTGCATCTCAGTGGTTGCTTGAAAGTACTTTGTGAGGACAAGAATGAATGGACTATTAATAAAAAAAAATAGGCAGTTTAATCTAGCAGTGTGAATGGGATTAGTAACCCACTGTGTTCAAATTACTGATATTTACCAAGTATAAGATCACAAAAAAATATTGAACTTTCTTGAATTCAATTTCCTCAGTTGTAAAGAAAGGGAATGATATATCTCATATAGCAGTATAATTTTGAGGAGTAAACATAATAATGTGAAGTACCAGGTACTTAAGTATGTGATCAGTTAGTGGCTACTAATGCCATCATCTCTATTGATATCAATAATGGCAAATGACCACCCAACCTGCAACATGTATAAAAGGTACAATTCTATCTAGAATGCCTCCACTTATTCTATCTAGAATGCCTCCACTCATTCACTCATCCTTTCCTGTTGTGTAGTGGATCAAATTTTGTTACACACATGCACCTATGCATGCAGATACACTGTAAAATGAAGACTTAAACCTCGATGTGACTCAATCTGGAGAGAGGGCCTTTCAAGAGATCATTAAGTTCAAATGAATTGATCAAAATGGTGTCATTATAATAAAAGGTAGGAAATGCAGAACTTTCTTTCACCATTTTTACACTTAAATAAAGGAATAAATGAGTGGATCAAAACACAATAAGGTAACTATCTACAATCCAGGAAGAGGAGGCTCATTAGAAAACAACCATAGCAACTTGGTGTCAGATTTCCAGCTTCTGGAACACTGAAAACATACATTTATTTTATTTAACCCACCAGTGTACGATAGTCTGAACTATTCTAAGGCTCAACACTAACCCTTAGTTCTTTGCTCTATGAACAGCCCTCCCCATCAACATTGTGATTTCACAACCCATGGTTATACCCATTCCTCGTTTAATGGATTTTATCAATTTAGTCTAAGTCTTTGCACCCTTTTCTAGAATTTGGCTCTCCATAGACTGTGATCATATTTTTCCCACCAGGGCTATCACAGGGGCTCGGTAGCTTCTTGATGACTCCACCATTATTGGTGCCTCCTCCTCATCTTTTTTTCTTGATAGAAATATAAAGAAGTAGAAAGACAGAGACAGGGAAAGAGAGACACCTGCAGCACTATTTCGCTGTTCATGAAGTTTCCTCCTGCAGTTGAGGACTGAGGACTTGAACCTGCTTCCTTCCATAAAATAATGTGTCCAGTCTACTGGGTACACCACCAACTGGCCCTTACGATTAGCTTCTCATGAAACTATCTTCCAAATTAAAACTAGTGTTGCATATTTTGAATTTATCATTTCATATGACCAAGGTACTAGTTAATTTTGTATATAAGGTGTGGGATAATAAAAAAATAAAAAGAATTGACACAGGGTGTCAGGTGGTAGCACACCTTGTTGAATGCACACATTATCACATGCAAGGAACTGGGTTCAAGCCCCTGGTCTCTACCTGCATGGGGGAAGCTTCACAAATGGAGAAGAAATGCAGGTGTCTCTCTTTTTCTCTGCCCTTCTCAATTTCTTTCCCTCCTATCAAATAAAATAAGTTAGTCATTTTTTGTTTTTAAGAATTAATACAGACATACAGGTAAGGATTTGTGGAGTTTTATTATGCTTCTGGAAGGGATAGTAGTTTCATTATTTTAACCAAGTAGAATGTATAAGACTGCTTTTCTTTGTTTTAAGACCCTGAGTCCATTTGTGTTTACAATTCAACTTTCAAAAGAGCAAGTCCCCTTCCATGACACCATTTGGTTGAACAGATGTTACAGTTAGTTATTTATTGCCTAACAAACCACTATATAATTTAATGTTTCAAAATAACAATGATTATTTATTTTGTCATTAATCTACTGTCTGGCCAGAAATCAGCAGGGACAGTACATCTCTGTTCTATTAGATAAGAGCTGGCACAGGTCTCCTGGAGGCTAGGGAGTCATCTGCAAGGTGCTCATTCATAAGAACTGACAAGTCTGACTATTCAGTCAGCCTCTGAACAGGGGCTTCCATTCCTCTACATATGGGCCTCCCTATACTGCTTGGTTGGGCCTCCTCACTGCATAGTAGCTGGGCTTCAAGAAAGAGGTTTCAGAAGACAGAAAGAATGTGGAAAATGCCATATATCAAGGATTAGATCTAGAAAACCGGCAAAATGACATTCTTGTCTGTTTCTATTACCGAAGTTGTCAACAAAGCCCAGACTCTAGGAGAGGCATAGATTATGACGACTCTTGGTTCCCGGAAGATGGCAGACTGAGAAGCTGCTAGTGGCTTGAGCTCTGACCACATCTTCTGGAAACCGTAGGATTTTCTGACTTTAGTAGGCCAGTCAATAAGGGGTCTTAGCGGTGACACCAAGGAGGTGACTATAACTTAATTTGGGTTAAGAAATAGAGTAGAAAAAAAGGGGGAAATTTTTTTTCCATTTAATTATAAAGCACACCTCCTCCCCCTCCCCACCCCCCCATAACCAGTCCCTGGGGACCAGCTCCTAGCAGGCTCCCCTGCTAGGAGCCTCTTTCTTTACCAAATTCCTGTCCCACCAGGGAGTATCATGCATTCTAAGTCTATACCCTTCTGAAACCTCTGGCATTTTTTTCTTTCTAAGTAGCCAACCCCCCCACCTCACCCCGCATAGCTAGTTAAATAAAAATAAATAAATAAATAAAAATCTTTCCTTTAACCGCTCTTCTATGACTGTTCTTTTTCTTATCTTTTTCTTTTTTCTCTCTTTTTTTTTCTTCTTTTTCTCATTCTTGTCATCCTTTCTTCCTTAATCCTACAGCTTCCAAAGCCACAGGCCCCAGGCCCCACTGGTGAAACAGTGTGCTTTTTTGAATTCACTGATACACCTTTGGGAATTATTTTGGGGAAGAATTCTGACTCAGTGTGGACTCTCACTGCGAGTGTCTCTGCTCAACTTCCCTTCCTCCTTTAGCCACCCCTAGAATATACAGTGAATAGTAGATCTGTATAACTGTCTATTTCAGCCATACTTGTCTAGTCCTGAGGGTTTTTTTTTCTTTTCACTGCTCTTTAATTACAGCTCTTTTCCTTCTCTTTTCCCTTTTCTCTCACTTGTCTCTTTTTCTTTTTTTTTTATCTTGTCATATACTTCTTCCTTCCTTCTTCTTTGCCTTTCTGAATTTGTGAATTATTTTGGGGAAGAAATCTGACTCAGAGTGGACTCTCTATGTGTGTATCTCTGCTCTAGTTCCCTTTCCCCCCTTGTTACCCCTAAAATATACAGTGGATAGTAGATTTGCATAACTGTCTATTCTTGCTATCCCTTCTTTCTTTTCTCTTTCTTATTCACTGGGATTTGGTTACTGTTTTTTCACGAACTGGAGAAATTGTTTGGCTAACTGGTAGTGATTAAACTGCTTCAATACTTGCTTCAGTTGCTACTGTAATTCCTGAGGTTGGTGAGTGAAAATGTCATAAAGGTATTTAGTACAGTGTTGCTTGTGCTCAAAACACAACAACTGAAGAACAACAGAGCATAAAAAAAGAAACACATAAATAAAAAAAATGGGTAGATCAAAAACAAATAAAACTGCTACTCCAATGAATGAAGACAAGAGCCCAGAAGAAACTACAAATCAGCCAGAAGTAACCATAGATAAGAAAAGTATGCAAGCAATAATGAACTTATTAATCACAGAAATGAAAAAAACATTGGAGGAAAGGAATGGCAGTATTAGGGAAACAACAGTTGAGACCCCCAAGGAAAATACTGATTATCTTGAGGCAATTAGAGAACTGAAAGCTGAAATAGCTGTAATGAAGAAAGAAGCTGAGGCAAGGGAAAGCACACTAACAGAAGCAGAAAACAGAATTAGTCAGACAGAGGATGAGTTAGAGAAAATGAAGAAAGAGATGAAAGAGCTTAAAAAGAGATTGAGAGACACTGAAAACAACAACAGAGACATATGGGATGATCTCAAAAGAAGTAACATTCGTATAATTGGCCTGCCAGAGGAAGAAAGAGAGGAAGGGGAAGCAAACATTCTAGAGGAAATAATATAAGAAAACTTCCCAGACCTGAATAACAGAAAGGACATCAAGATTCAAGAGGCTCAGAGAGTACCAAACAGAATCAACCCAGACCTGAAGACACCAAGACACATCATAGTCACAATGAGAAGAAGTAAGGATAAAGAAAGGATCCTAAAAGCTGCAAGAGAGAAACAAAAAGTCACATACAAGGGAAAACCCATAAGATTATCTGCAGAATTCTCCACTCAAACTCTAAAAGGTAGAAGAGAATGGCAAGATATCTATCGAGCCCTGAATGAAAAAGGGTTTCAACCGAGGATAATATATCCTGCTAGACTTTCATTCAAACTAGATGGAGGGATCAAAAACTTCTTAGACAAACAACAGTTAAAGGAGGCAACCATCACCAAACAGGCCCTGAAAGAGGTTCTAAAAGACCTCTTATAAACAAGAACATCACTATAATACTGGCAATATATCAGAGCAAACAAAAAAAATTTTTTTTGAACAATGGCACTACAATACATTAAATCCATAATATCAATAAATGTCAATGGCTTAAACTCACCCATCAAAAGGCACAGAGTGGGGGGGTGGATCAGAAAACATAATCCAACCATATGCTGCTTGCAAGAATCCCATCTGTCACAATAAGATAAACACAGACTTAAAGTGAAAGGATGGAAAACTATCATACAGGCTAACGGACCACAAAAAAGGGCAGGAACAGCCATTCTCATCTCAGACACGATAGATTTTAAATTAGATGATGACTCTTAATAAAAGAGGTCACAGAATTTTGGGTTCATGTTTTAGCTTGGCACAAAAGAAGGCATAAGTTAGAGGTTCTCAAATCCTGTCTGCATTTTACAAACATTTTAAAGTTCAAAACAAAATAGCAGAGTTTGAAAGACAGTAATAGCTCTGCAAAAGACTTTTATGCTTGAGACAACAAGGTCCAAGGTTCAATCCCTAGCACCACCATAAATCAGAGTTAATCACTGCTGTAGTATTTCTTTCTCTCCCTCCCTCTCTCCATATATATTAAAATAAAATATTTAAAAATAAAGAAAAGAAAAAAAAGACTATTTTAAATAAAAATAAAATAGTAATCTTTATGACCAACTCAAAAGTTTCAATTTAGTTAGTTTGAGGACCTGCATGTAAATTTTTTCTAGCAGAGTCTGACATGCAAACAAGTTTCTAGACCACAGACTGCATTCAAGGACTGACAAAAACAGATCAGAAATTTAAGGACAAGAATGAAATTCCTCCCATTGACCACAGACCCTGATGGAAAAAATACTGCTCTGAAAGCTGACTTGAGAGTTGTCCCTGTACTACAAGATAAATTGCTTCCAAATGAGTGTAGGGGAAAAACTTTGAAGAAAATGGACCTGCAGTCATCACACATGCTTTTCTCATATTACATTTTACCTGCAGTTTGTAAATATCCCACACAGGAAAAAAAAATCAATAATGCTACCTTATTGCCATAATCTAATTTATCTTTTCTGATTGTGTGAAGCATGAGTAGGTGTTTGGCATCACATTCCCAGACTTCAGAGAGCAATGTTAAACATTTATAGTCTACTTAATCATCTGTCAGAAATGTACAAAGGCATAATGTCTCATTAATAATTATTAAATCATTGAGTCATTCAGACAAAGATGTTCCCCTCTTTCCTTACATAATCACCAGTAACCACTGAAACACGGGTCATTTGTGATGCACGACCAGCACAACTGATAGTGAAAATGTGCTTGGGGAAATTAATAATAATAAAAATCTTATTAAGAAGTAGGCTTTTAGAGAGGAAGGGAACATGCATATGGATTGTTGCAATATACAGCCAGGGCAAATAGATGTTCCCTCTCCCTTTAGAGAAAGGTTAACACTCAGCTAGATAATTGCTAGAGGTAAAGAAATGGGAAAGGAAATTATCTTATTTACTTTTGGAGGTTAGAGAACTTGTTTCAAAAATGCCCAGAGTTAGGCTTTTAGTTGCAAGTATATATATCAATTTATGAATGAAAGAAATACCTACTTTGATTTGGAATGAAGTTTCCATGGGAGGGGCAACCTGAATTCTTCAGGACTCGGGTTTTATTTCCTCTGCTACTCATGAGGAATGTTTTACTTCATAGAAACTTTATATATCAAGCAATGTCATTTTCACAGCATATAACTCAAGCATTGAACCTCATCTACTGCAGTTTCTACTTTCTCCCAACCCAATGTTCACCCTTGAGAATTTAAGTTTTAAACTTTAAAAATTGGCAGAAAAGTAATAGTCAGGGAAATTGCTCATATGGCAGAACACCTGCTTTCACATATCTAAAGATCTGGGGATAAACTTTGCTTTTGTAGTTGTTATTAATAGCTTGTTACAAGATTGTAAGATTATAGTGTACAGTTCCACATCACACCTACCACCAAAGTTCTGTATCCCCACCCTCCCACCTCCCAAGAATAACCATTATAGTTTGAACAAGTCTTACAGTTTTCTTGCTTCTGCTTTATTTGGATTTTTTTGGGGGTTGGGGGCAAGTTCTCGTAAATCAGATGTCTAGATTCTTCATAGTAGTGAAACCAGAATCTCTACTTATCTTTTAAGCATAATCACCTCCAGTTCCATCTACTTTGTCCAAAGAACACAATATAATCTTTCCTAATTGCAGAGTAGTATTTCCTGATATATATCTTATAACTGCTTTATCCAGTCAACTGTCAACGGGCATTTAGGCTGCTTCCACTCTTCAGTCATTTTGAATAATGCAGCTATGAACATAAGGGGCCACATGTCTATTCTAACCAGTGTTTGAATATCCATTGGATAAATGCTAAAGAGAGAGACAGACTGGGAGTATGGATCTACCTGTCAACACCCATGTTCAGCAGGGAAACAATTACAGAAGCCAGACCTTCCACCTTCTGCATCCCATAATGACCCTGGGTCCATACTCTCAGAGGAATAAAGAATAGGAAAGATATCAGGGGAGGGGATGGGACACAGAGTTCTGATGGCAAGAACTATGTGGAGTTGTACCCCTCTTATCCTATGGTTTTTGTCAGTGTTTCCTTTTTATAAATAAAGATTAAAAATAAAATAAATAAAAATACATAAACGTGGTATTGCTGGATCATAAGGTAATTTTGTTTTAAACTTTAGCTTCATATAGAAGTATCATGGGCAGTATGGGGAGGAAGAGAAGAGGAAAGAGAGACCCATGGGTGATGGGTTAGTGCTGTTGCTGTGACATCTCTCCTCTCTAAATCCCTTTCCCACCTCTCCCACTCTCTTTCTCTGTAAAGTAAAAAAAAAAAAAAAAAAAAAAAGATTGAAGAAGAAATTACTTGGACAGTAATCACATAAAATCCAGTAGATTTTTCAGGTAGTATTTCCAGTCTTAAGCTTGCTTCATTTTGGATAAAAATGGAAGCTTTCCGGTTTCTACAGGTGATCCAGTCAACTATGGGTGATTCAAGGTTTTGGAGTCTATTTCCATCTGCTGTGCCATTCTTTCCATCAACATTCCTTTAGTCAAACGCATTTCACACCTTGCTCTCTACTATGCTAGGATTGATTGGTCTTTGGGAAAAGTATTAAACACACATTATTTGCCCCTGGTGCTCTTCCTTCCAGTTTTGGACCAATAATCAGTAACTGTGTTCTTTCCTGCTGCATAGCTGTGAGACACCATTTTGCATGCAGACTTGTGGCCTATTAAGGCTTCAATATTAGTTGCTGCCAGCAGAGAAATTCATCAAAAGTCTTGCTTGTGTTGCTACGTCTCACCAAGTTTTCAGAAACATCTCTTAAAATTTGCAGAGACTGTCTTTTGTGTTAATTTGACTAGATTAATAAATTAATACTGATTCCTTGTCTATAAATGATTTAATGGGTGATTTTATGTTTTCCAAATACCATAAGAAGAATTACAAAAAAAAAAAAAAAAAACAGGAAGAAATATTACAGGTGGAGACATAAAAAGGAGCTAGGTATGCAGTCAAAACAAAAAATACAGACCATAAATTTGTTACTCTTTTTTTAACAGATGGAGTACAATTTGTTCAGCAAGTACTCTAGAAACTAAATGAAAAGGGACCTATGACTGGTTACTATATGATTCAAATTTCATAAAATTAAAAACAAACTCATCCTGAGAATATTCACAATTCATTTTACTGTTACAGTAATATCATTCCTTCTAGGAGTCTCCATAGCAAACAAGCATGCTGTGTAATTAAAGGAATGTCCTCAATTTCCCCCTTGTACACAACTGGGAATCCACTGGCTTATCTCTGGATCTCTCTCTCTCGCTCTCTCTCTTTCTTTTGCCTCCGGAATTATTGCTGGGGCTTAGTGTCAGCACTATGAATTCACTGCTTCTGGCAGAAATTTTCTCCATTTTACTGGATAAGATAGAGAGAAATTGAGAGAGGATGGGGAGACAGAGATAAAGGAAGAGAGAGAGGGAGAGGGAGAGGGAGAGAGAGAGAGAAAGATAGTCCCTGCAGACCTGGTTCACTGCTTGTGAAGTGTCCCCCTGCAGGCTGATTTGAGGAGGGTAGATAGCATAATGGTTATGCAAAGAGTCTCTCCTGCCTGAGTCTCCAAAGTCCCTGCTTCAATCTCCTGCACCACCATAAGCCAGAGTTGAGCAGTGCTCTGGCAAAAAAAAAAAAGAAAAAAAAAGCTGATTTGTAATGGCAGATTACAAGATACATCTACATGCACTTTTCTGGCAAAGCAATTGACTCCGTTGACCGTTTATTCATGCAATATATCCTATGAAAATTAGCTTGTAGTAAAATCTACTAGCTATTAGGCATGCCAATAAAAAAAAGTCATTTATAATTCTGTTCAATTTTTTTCATTCTTAACTTCCACAGGTAGATTGATGCTCTAATCCCTTCCACTGGAGGTTCTGAACTCACAATGTGTTTCCATTCAAAGCACTAATGATCTTTAGAGAATAAAAAATTAAAACTACTCAAATGATTGATTAAAATCTTCAGTGCTGCATTTTGATAATTATAGAGATCTTGTTCTCAAGGAAAGAATTGTCTTACTTTCTTGTTTTTAAACCAAGTAGTAAAATAATGATTTGGAGTCAGTCTTAGCAACCCAGTTATGAGAGGGTAATTCTAGCTTCCTCACTAGAGTGGGAAGCAGTAGTTTCATGGTACTCCGTCCTAATTACTGAAGCTGAAAGTTGCTGTTTTTTTTTTTTTAATGGGGTAATGGTAGAAAAGGATCCTTTATTCTGTAGGGCTAGCAGAAATTTTTAATACAGAAAGTTCTCATTAAAATTCCCCTTCTCTTTTTTAGAATAGATGATCAATGACATCCCAGTCTTCTCATCATTTTAGGAGATGAATACATATATACATAACAGCTCACAGGAAGATTCAGATCTTCACAATACACTGAAGTCCACAGATTTGGAGAAAATTCAAATTAAAAGGCACTATATAGCCAAAATCCCCTACTTTACAGATAAAGAAATTATTTTAGGAGGAGGGTAGGGCATTATCTATTATTGTCACCAAGTTCATAGCTTAGCAAGTATTGAGTTAGGGCTCTTCCTTGTGAACCTAGGGATCTTTCAATGGTATCTGTTAGGCACAAGTTGCTCCTTCTGCCTTGCCTCCTGAATATCCATTTAGTTGTTGCTAACTATGAGAGATATATGAGGAACAGCACATAGCCATGTCCGTCTTTGTCACTAAGCATGGTATGATTATTAAAGTGTAAGAGTGACTTAGGAAAAGTTTTGCCTCTCCCTTTCTCTCTTCCATGCTCTCTCTGCTTAAATCACCATGTGACTGTTCTCTCATTATCCATCAGGGTCTTGGCCCTAGGTGAGCACCCCATCAACATATAAGAGTTCTGGAGTCTCTCTCGCACCCCATCAACATATAAGAGTTCTGGAGTCTCTCTCTCTCTCTCTCTCTCTCTCTCTCTCTCTCTCTCTGCCTAACATGTGAATGTTCTCAGTTTTCCCGAATAAAGTTTAAAATTCATGAAAACCATGCTCTTGGATGACAAGAGACAGATTCAAGAGAATACAGACAGATTCAAGAGAATACAGTTCTTTCACAAAGACCTCTCTTTCTTTCTCCTATAGATCCTCCTGTGGCCATAAGAGGAAAGTGCAGTTAATCCTGTTAAGTTTATGTATTTATTTTTTTTAATAAAGCCAAACTGTTGAATAAGTCTGTGAACACTATGTTAGTTATCTTAGTGGGGAGGGAGAAGGGCAGAGATCAGCACAGAACTGGGTAATGGTGCAGTGTAGAAGAGTAACTTTGTAATATTGTGATTTTTTTTCTTTTCTTTCTTCCTTCTTTCCTTCCTTCCTCCCCCTCTCTTTCTTCTTTCTTTCTTTCTTTCTTTCTTTCTTTCTTTCTTTCTTTCTTTCTTTCTTTCTTTCTTTTTCCCAGAGCACAGATCAGCTCTGGCCTCAGGTATGAAAGTCTCTTTGCATAACTATCATGTTATCTATCCCCATCTGCAGGAGGTTCGCTTCACAGGCAGTGAAGCAAATCTGCAGGTGTCTATCTTTCTCTCCCCCTCTCTGTCTTCCCCTCCTCTCCTGATTTTTCTCTGTCCTATCCAACAATGACAGCAACAACAACAATAATAATAACAACAATGATAAACAACAAGGGCAACAAAAAGGAGGAAAATATTTTTTAAAAGATTTCTGAGGGCATGATTTTCATGAATTTTAAACTTTATTCAGGAAAACTGAGAACATTCACGTTAGGCAGAGAGAGACCCCAGAACTCTTATATGTTGATGGGGTGCTCATGTAGGGCCGAGAGCCTGATGGAGAGTGAGAAAACAGTCATATGGTGATTTAAGCAGAGAGAGCATGGAAGAGAGAAAGGGAGAGTGAAAGGGCGAGTAGTCCTTGAGAATTCACAAGGGAACTTGAGCACAGAGTGAGCCACGCCCACCGAGTTAAGTTTTAACACCCAAACCCCCCCCCCTCCACATTTCCAAGCCACACCTGTTACCACTCCCATTTTCTGGGTGGTACCCTCCAGCTACCTCCTGTCCCTCAACATAATGATCAACAAGATCTTAAAATAAGAGGGGTATAATCCCACACAATTCCCACCACTAGAGTTCTCCATCCCATCCCCTCCATTGGAAGCTTCCCTATTCTTTATCCCTCTGGAAGCATGGACCCAGGACCATTATGGGGTACAGAAGGTGGGTGGTCTGGCTTCTGTAATTGCTTCCAGTCTGTGCTGATTTCATAAGTCACTTGATTGTTAGCTTCCTGACTCTAGCTTCAGTACTGCCCTTACCTTTTAAGGGTTAGACACTCACTTAGAGTCTTCTATTATTATTACTTTATTTATAGTCCTAGAAACACAAAGTTCCCCTGAAATACCTAAGAGTTAATACCCTCTTTCTGCCCCCTCCAGAATTCTATCTGCAATGTTGATGACCTCCCAGAGGTGGAGAGGGAAGTTGCACTCTTGTTGACACCATTTATCACTCACAGTCTTGTTCTAGAACACAAAGAGGAATGTTTTCGGCTCTTGGTACATTCTGGGACTTAATTCTCCTCTGGCTGTTCTCCTCCAGAAGTTGTTATTTGTGTGGGAAATGGGCATTTGTAAATCAATGGGAGTTTTGCCTGAGAGCAAACAGCAAAAAAAGAGAGAGAGAGACCACAGTGCCTGAGGATTTGTTCAGATTTGTTCTAATCTAGTACAAAGGCAGGTTCTTCTGGGGCAAGGTGGCCACAGTTGATCCTGGGAAGAGCATGGCCACTGCTTCCCCCACTGTGAGGAGAAACTCCCAAGTTGGCACATTTGTAGGTCAGAGGAAGGGCCTTCGTGGTACAAGAATGCTTTAGCTTATTTCTTTATACATATTTTATTATTTTCCAAAGTTATTCCCTTTTGAGCTTTCTGAGATGATAGGCAATGTGGCTATTAAATTTTTCTTGTTTTCCCTGCAGAACACAGTGCCAACAGAGAGTTTTCCTGCATGTTTGTTGATTTACAGAATATGTTTGAGACCCATGTTTCTTATTGTTGTTATTTCTTGTTACTAATATAAGGAGCATGGATTTCCTGTTGCTTATAAAGGTTTTTTTCTGCGAACTTCTTCAGAGAAATGAACACTAAGCCCAAGGAGATTCCTTCCACACTGGCCTCTGAAAGGATTGTCTTCTCCAATTCATCAATCGCTGTGGAATGACAAAAGTTTAGAGAGCCTCATCTTTCCTCTCCACACCCCCACACCAGAAGCCTTCCTCTTCTTCCTCACTCATTTGCCCTCTTGTCGGAAACCTCCACATTGCATGAGCTTCCTTGCACGTGGCTCCAGTTCCTAGACAATTTGTCTAGGAAAGAAAATCAATCCTTGACTCTCTGATTTAAACACTAGTTTCCAAAATGCTCTTCAGAACAAAACTGCCTGAGAGACATGTCCTAGCGGGTAGTACAGTGGATAAAATGTTAGGCTCTTAAGCATGACGTCCTGAATTTGATTTCTAGTATTGCATATGCCAGAGTGATACTATGGTTCTCTTTCTCCTCTCTGGTTTCCCCTCTCTCATCTCAAAAAAATAAAAATAAATAAATAAATCATAAAAAAAACCTGAGAGGCATGACATTAGCTGTTCTTTGTGAGATACTAACAGTATAAATCAACATAGTACATGTATAAGATGTTCTCAAGTGAGTCTGGGTGGTGGTGCACCTGGCTGAGCGCACATGTTACAATACACAAGGACCTGGATTTGAGTCCCAGGTCTACACTTCCAGGGGGAAAGCTTTGTGAGTGGTGAAGCAGTGCTGCAGGTGTCTCTCCCTCTCTATCACCCCCTTCCCTTTTGATTTCTTGCTTTCTCTATCCAGTAAAGAAATAAAGATAAAACACAAATGTATATTATATACTTAAAAAGATGTTCTCAAGTAAGATTTTTCACATTTAAGAAGGTATTTTTCATGACATATAATTTTCATGTAAGCTCCTCTACTGTCTTGAGCAATCAGCTCTCAGAACATATATTCAGATATTTGGAGTTGTCAGTGACATTTATCCAAGCAATTGGATGAAATCGGTTTATTTTTCCCCAGCTACCCTCGCAAATATGAGAATTCAGGACCAGAGTAGTGAAAACATTAAAAATGGAGCAAGTCCTGGAGTTTGGTCTGATGAAGATAAGTGTCCAGTCATCTCTAACAGGTCTACAGAACCTTGGATAGTTAGCAGGAAAGGCACTTGATAACACTACACTTTTGGCTCTAAGTTTTGTATTAACTTTGAGAAAACATGTACCCGAGTGGTATGGGGGTCTAGCAGTGGGTAGAGCATTGAATTTGCATGTGTGAGGTCCCAAGTGATGCTCTAGTCTCTGTATGTAGCTATCTCTCTCATTAACGAGTAAGTAAATAAATAAATCTTTAAAAATTAACATTAAACTTTTGTTCAGTCATAGAAAGCTATTAGCAGTTTCAATGCTTTCTCGTAAATCATACATTCTCATAGTGATTTCCAAGTGGAGCCATACACGCCCCCTCTTTTCTATATTCTTTGTAGCTTTTCACTTTTACCTGTTCCTGAATGCCCCACCTCATTACTCTCTTTACTTAAACAGCTCAGTCCTTTCTCATTCTGGAACCCCACTGGCCTCCTTCTGAAATTTTCCCAATTTACAAGGTTTAACAATTCATTTCATGTGTAGAGGACTACCAAGAACTGACAAAAAAAAAAAAAAAGGTAATCAAAAATAGTTCACTCATTTTTGAACTTCATTCCTACAGATTACACTTAGCTCCTTTAAAGTTAATGTCACTTTGAATGACATTTACTAAATAATGAGCAGAATCTGGAGAAATAATGTTAATGTCTGAGAGAGGCAGGAGGTTGCACACCTGATCAAGTGCATATGTTACAATGCACAAGGATCCAGGTTCAAGTCTTTGATCCTCTCTTGCAGGGGGGAAACTTCATGAGTGGTGAAACAGTGCTGCAGGAGTCTGTCTCCCTCTCCCTCTGCCTCCCCCTTCCCTATCAATTTTTCTGTCTTATCAAATAAAATTAATTAATTAATTTTAAAAATTTAAGTTAAAAAAAAAGGAAGAACAATTAAAAGAACAGACTTTGGAGTCAGTTAGACATATGTTCAAATCCTGTTTGCTCTGCTAGACTCTGTAACCTGGCTCATCTGGTCTCCAGTTTGAAAGTCCTTATTCTTGATTTAATGATGTTAGTTATATTTTTGGTAGAAATAGTAAAGGAAAAAGGAACAAAGAATGACTACTTGGTGTTTCTTGGTGTTACACAATAACAATAAATATGTTATTGTATACAGCTATTTAAAGTGTGGTGGTATATAAAGGAGGATTGGGTATATTGCCATCTTCCATAATAATATTTTCCTTAGTTAACACTATAACATTTTGCATAATGGTTATGCAAAACTGTCATTTGTGGGCTGATGACTGACTTCTAGGAGTCTTTTCTTCTCAGAAGGCAAAAGACTCATGACTGAAGCTTCAAGGTTTCAAGTTTAACCTCCAGCACAAGTCAGCTGCCAGTATCTATCTATCTATCTGTCTATCTATTGCTATCTTTTTCTTATTAAAATATTTAAAATGAAAATTTTAAAATGATTTTTTAAAAGAACATTTCCTCCATTCTAATACAAAAATCTATGTTATTTTTTACAGTAATATTGAGCTCTTACTCAGCACACAGGCAAATCAAAGTTCACATTCATCTCCCAACAAGTCCTTGAGACAGAACAGTCACACAGCTACTGGAAAACAGTGCTCACTGCTATCTCCTTAAAGCTGTGTGTTGCTAGCTTCCAGTTTGGGGTGGGCTAGCATTATGTAAGTCCCAAGAAATAGGGCACAGAGAAGACTGGCTGGGCTGGTGGAGGTAGTACTGTACAGCCCATGCTCTGGATTACTGAGGACTGTGTCTACAGGATCCAGATGGTTCCTGGACAAATAGGCAGTGTCAAGCCTGAAAAATAAGATGATGGGCATGTAGAAGTTCAGCACACTTGAGAATAAGGCACAGCAAGGGCCACACAGCAGTATGTGAGTGGTGTCTGTGTACAGTGCTTTGGTTCTAAAACTGCCTTTCTGAGCTATATTGGGTGGGAATAGAGCACTCGTTCACTTAGGGCATGTTGGAGTAGACAGTATTAGAGACCCGATGTCCCCTGGTACACTGGGGCAGATAGTCTCCATATGGCATCCACCAAAAGAATTTTCTTTAGGTGTCAGATCACTGACAACACAAAGATGTACTGTCTTCTTTCTACCTATTTCACTGGATTTCTTTTCCAGCTTTGCCAACTCCAGTACAAGAGAATGTGCCTTGGCTTCAGCTTATACCTCCTCCATTCATTTGAATGACCTGTTTATCATCCCTGTCCACTAAGCATGGTTCCTAAAGCTTCTGCCAAAGCTCCCTCAAGGAATTAAGCCAAATGCAAGGGTTTTTAGAATTGCCTTGACTCTTAGAGTTGGAGCCATTGTTTGAACACAATGAATGCAGCATTCATTCTCTTTGTCACTGAGCCATGAAGGCAGCTTGTCACCAGCTTCTGTGGAAAGCTGGCATTTGTGGAGTGATGACTGACTTATAGGGGTCTTTGCTTCTCTGAATGTAAGAATATAGATACTTTCAAAAATTAACAAAGATGTGCTCAGTTATTTTCATATTCACACTGGAAGTCTACAGTTTTCAGTCTCATAGGAGATTGTCTGATGTATAATTAAAATCTGGAAACAGGAACCATGTGGAAGTTGTGCAGATGCATGCATTCTCTAAGCGGAACAGAGCATCTAACCTCCATGTTCATTCATACTTGGTTTTATTTTGCATTCTGTATTTTATTTTTCTGCTTATTTTTTGTTTTCAAATATATATATAATGTAGGCTTATAACTATGCAGGTTGGGCACAGCAAAAAGGTGCCTCTTCTAAGGGAGCTCTATTACAATGTAGACACCATCATTCTGTACTTACTACAATGAAAATCTGGCAGCTGGCAATAAGTATCTTTTCTCCAACAAAATATGAAGTGTTTTGACAGGTTGGTATTGGTGTGCTTTGTGGAAAGGCTTACTGTCCCTTGTTTGCACAAAAGCTCCAAATGAGTGAGCTTTAGGAAATCTGAGAGATTAAAAGATTCTTTGTTGTTCAAGGTGAAAGCTGGTGGAGGAGATGAAGAAAAAAAAAACTTTTTTTTTTGTTGCTGCCAGGGTTATCACTGGGACTTGATGCCGGCACTACAAATCCACTTCTCCCAATAGCCATTTTTTTCTTTCTAGTTTAATTTGATAGGACAGAGAAAAATTGAGAGGATACAGAGAGATAGAGAGGGTGAAAGATACCAGCAGACCTGTTTCACTGCTTGTGAAATCCCCCCTCTGCAGCTGGGAAGCCAGGGCTGGAACCTGGTCCTCACCTGCAGGCTCTCAACCAGGTGTGCCATCACCCATCCCCCTGACAGACAGACTCTTAACAGAGTTTGGGAAGCAGGCGCTTGCATCGCCTCCTCCCAGCAACTGGAATGACTTCATTCATTTTTTTTCTTTTTTCCTCCAGGGTTAGTTATCACTGGGGCTCAGTGACTGCACTACAAATCCACTGCTCCTGGCCGCAATATTTTTTCCATTGTTGTTGGTGGTGGTATTGCTGTTATTGTTATTGTTATCATTGGATAGGACAGAGAGAAAGTGAGAGAGGAAGAGAAAACAGAGACAGAGAGAGAGAGAGATAGACACCTGCAGACCTGCTTCACCGCTTATGGGATTATGGAGAGACCCTCCCTGCAGGTGGGGAGCCAGAGCTCAAACTAGAATCCTTGAGCCAGTCCTTGCGTTTGGTGCTGTGTGCACTTAACCTGGTGCCCTATGACCCGGCCCCAGGGAGTGACTTTATTCTTAACCAAGGAAAGGTCGGGAGTGAACAATCATCTCCATAGAAGTTGGAGAGGCTGGCCCTGCTTTCCCACAGGATCCTGAGTTGAAAACCTGCACAGAGAGCAACTGAGGCAAGGGAGGAAGGATCCCTGTACAAGTCTTGGCGAAAGAACTCTGAGCTCCAGTTAAGGACAGGACAGAAGCACTAGGCTTCTAAAGAGATCTTGCCAAATTGGATACTGCAGATCTTAGCAACAAAAAAATAGGGAGATAAAGACATAAAGGCTTTGTCCAGATTTTCTGACCTGTGTAAGCCTCACTCTTTGAAATTAAAAGAATTTAGCAGATATTAAGCATCTTTTCAAACTAAATCTAGCAAAAAATAAAACAAGTTTATGCTTCTAGTGTCCTTGTTCAGTGGAGCAAATTGATACAATTGTATCCTGAAAAATAAATGATATGCCTAGCTCAGCATCACAATATGTTCAAAGCAGGACTCTAGTGTCTGGTACGGGAAGTGACTTTCATACAGGTAAAATCTATCTTTGGCACTCTTGTCTTTTAAAGCTGCTTTCTAGAGCTGGGCGGTGGCACACCCGGTTAAGCACACATAGTACTGAGTGCAAAGACCCACACCAGGATCCAGCTTTGAGCCCCCAACTCCCCACCTGTAGTGAGGATGCTTCACAAGCAGTAGAGCAGGTCTACCAAGAGTTTGGTGAACCTCAGGTCCTGCATGCAGGAGGCACCCATACAACCTCCTTTCCTCCCTGTTCCTGTCCTGTGACAGATCCCTTCCAAGCTGAGTAGCAAATCAGGCATAATGAAGTCATGATTTGTGGTGAATTAATAGGTTCCTCTCTGCTAAGAGAGAAAGAGGGAGAGAGAGAGAGAGAGAGAGAGAGAGAAATGAAATTAGCAAAGCTTTTTTTTTTCAGAAGTTTACAGCTGCAAGGCAACCCTCCACTGTCACTTTCCTTTAGGAGGGCTTTTTAGGATCTGGATAGCTCTTCTAGAATAAAAGAGAATGTCTTGAGATAGTCTCTGAACACTGGGCATTGAGTTAGAACATTTGCTGATTGGCTTCTAAGTATATTTGGCACTCTTTTATCAATTCACCATCCATTTTTTTCTCAGGCTGGGTAGAATTAGAAGTGCTATCTTTTTACAAATGACTGGTGATATTGCTGAAATCTAGAGGGCAAAACAGGATAGCTGGGCCTGGAAAAGGTTTAAAAGCATGGCAAACACGCATTGTTCTCACAAGAATACAATTTCACTTCTTTTTAAAATTTATTTACTCAGTAATGAGAGAGAGAAAAAGAGACAGAGAGGAAGAGAGAGAGAGAGAGAAGATGGAAATACAAATATGGTGGGGGCGTTAACAAGGCACCAATGTGACACATACAATGTCAGGGATCAAAGTCAAAACTTCATACTCAAGAGTTCAATGTATTATCCAATGTGCCATCACCCAGGCCCCAAAGAATACAATTATAAAGAAATAGTTTATGCAGACTGGGGAGAAAGCATAATAGTTCTACAAAAGACTTATGCCTGAGACTCTGAACTCCCAGGTTCAATCCCCAGCAGCACCATAAACTAGAGCTGAGCAGTGTTCTGGTCTTTCTCTCTGTGTCTTCCTCTTTGTGTATCTCTCTCTCTCATTCAAATAAAATATGATATTAAAATAAAAAGAGGAAGAAGAATAGTTTCTGGGACCAAAGATATTGCTCACTGTGCAGGACACCTACCTTGTCAAGCACACGGTCAAGTTTTGAGCCATGGTACCACATGAGAGTATTAAGGCACAAGGACAGAGAGAGACATTTCTCACTGCTGAGACTCTGTCCTTCCTCTTGAACTTTTTCAATGGCAGTAACAGCAATGAAAGAAATGAAGGAAGGAAGGAAGGAAGAAAAGAAGGAAGGAAAGAAGGAAGGAAGGAAGGAAGGAAGGAAGGAAGGAAGGAAGGAAAAGAGAAAGGAAGAACCTTCTGTTTGCTGAAGTTCTTAATAAGCACAGGAGCTACAAAATAAATGCTATCATTCTCATGTTAATGAAAAAGACATTGAGGTTTGTAGAGATTGAGTGCACATACCTAGGTTTCTCAGCCAATATAGAAGCTGAAACCTCTCTGATTTTGAATACAATTATATGACACACTTTCAACATTGTCTAGATCAAACCTCCTGTTTACACCAAACTTTAGTAACCTGTATGAGCCCTTGTTCCCTTGTTTTGCTTATTGAAACTGTCTACTCTTAAATTTAGTGCTAAGTTTTAGCTGTGTTTGCATTAAGGAGACTTTGGGTTGATTAGGAAGAGGCAGACGTAGCCTGAGGGCTTAGGATCAGGCAGAAGCACGCATACTGCTGCAACTCAATTATCACTAAGTGCATTTGCTACCGGGATCTGCCACTGAAACCTTCTAACTTCAGATAGAGGACAGAAAGAATGTTGCAACTGCGGAAGACTAGCTTAGACAGGCAGAGGAGCAGAGGGACAAGGGTCACATTATCATTAAAAATGAAGAATATCTCCAGAGAGGAATGAAGGGACAAGGTGACTTTCTTGAGAGTATATCAGGTTATTATCAGCTGCTTTACTTAGGTGGGGTCCTTTACAAAACTGGTTTGCAAGTAACAGGATTCAGACATTGTCAAATTCAAAATAGTTTTCACAAGCATTGCTCTGAGGCATACAGAAGCAGATTACTTTCCTTCCAGCATTCAAAACTATAGACAAGAAAGTAATCACTTCTCTTACTTTCTAGTTATTGACCCATGTCCATAGGCACCGATCTCTTTTTAAATTAATTTTATACTTATTATTAATAGTACATTACAGGATTATAAAGTTACAGTGTAGGAGGCCAGGTGGTGGCACACCCCATTAAGCACACATATTATCAAACTCCAGGGCCCCGGTTCAAGCCACTGCTTCCCACCTGCAGGGAGGCTACCTCATGGGTAGTGAAGCAGATCTGCAGGTATCTGTCATTCTCTGCCTCTAACTCTCTGTCCTTTCTCTCAATTTCTGCCCTAACAACAGCAAAAAAAAAAATAATAAAAATAATAATAAATAAAAGTTTTAAAGAAAAAAAGCTTCCCCAGAGACACACCTTACTAGGGAAAGAGAGAGGCAGACTGGGAGTATGGACCGACCAGTCAACGCCCATGTTCAGCAGGGAAGCAATTACAGAAGCCAGACCTTCTACCTTCTGCAACCCTCAACGACCCTGGGTCCATGCTCCCAGAGGGCTAGAGAATGGGAAAGCTATCATGGGAGGGGGTGGGTTATGGGGATTGGGTGGTGGGAATTGTGTGGAGTTGTACCCCTCCTACCTTATGTTTTTGTTCATTAATCCTTTCTTAAATAAAAAATTTTTAAAAATTAAATTAAATTAAATAAATTACCTTGTATAGTTTCATATCACACCCACCATGAAAGCTCTATATTCTGACCCTCCCACTTCCCAGAGATTACCACCACAGTTCTCACAAGTCGTAGAAATAGTTTGCTTTCTTCTGTTTTTTGTTTGTTATGTTTTTAATTTTTTATTGTGATTAATAGTAGTTTATGAGACTGTAAGATTGTGCTTAGTTCCACACCACACCCATCACCAGAGTTCTATATCCCCACCCACTCCACCTCCTAAAGATAAACACTCTAGTTGTAGTTCTCTTAAGTCTTACAAATGTTTGCTTACTTCTGTTTTCTTTTTTTTTAAAGTTCAAGTGTATCAGATATCTAGATACCACATATGAGTGAAACCATCTGGTAGTTGTCTTTTACTCTTATTTCACTAAGCATAATCACCTCCAGCTCCATCCATTTTGTCCCAGAGGACACAATATCATCTTATCATCTTTTTTTGATTGCAGAGGTATGTGTGTGTGTGTGTGTGTGTGTGTGTGTGTCCCATAATTTCCTTAGCCTATCATCTGTTGATAGGCATTTAAGCTGCTTCCACTCTTCAGCTAATGTAAATAATACAGCTATGAACACCAGGGTGCATTTGACCCTTCAAGTGTCCACTGGATAAATACATTGGCTTCAATCTTAAGCCATTGTGTTTTTACCCAATAACACCCAAGATAGTAGGAACCATGAGCCATGGTTTAGTATAAAGAGACAAGAAGGCTGATGTAAGTACATCTATGGCTCTCCCATTTTGATTTGTTGAACTCAGAAATTTTATAAACCCAGAAGCCCCAGTTCTCTAAGCAGACTTACTTCCTGCACCCCTTACTTTCTCAAGGGTGTCCTATCTCTTTAAATGTTCTGCAGAAGTTATGACTATCTATGTCTCAGACATTTTCTCCCTTAATATGCACTTTTTTTGAATACACAGCTAAATCACATGGCTCTACATAGTCCTTTTATTGGTTTCTTACTTCAGTAATTTGATATTAAGGTAGGATAAGAAGGAACAGTATTGAAATAGAAAGAAATGATAGCAACCATCCAAGAGAAGACAATGCTCTCATTAAAAGTGTGTATGATGCACAAACTATTAAGTAGAGAAAGGAGAGTCTCTTCAATAAATGATGTTGGGGAAAGTGGGCTGAAATGAGCAGAAGAATGAAACTGAACAACTACATTTCACCACACACAAAAGTAAACTACAAATGAATCAAGGACTTGGATGTTAGACCAGAAACTAATAAATACTTAGAGTGAAACATTTGCAGAACTCTTTTCAATCTAAATTTTATAGGCATCTTCAATGATACAAATCCAATTGCAATGAAGACTGAAACAAAAATAAAACAATTGGACTACACCAAATTAAAAAGCTTCTGAACAACAAAAGAAACCACCACTCAAATAAAGAGAAATAAATAGCAAGGTACAAGACACCCAGATAGCTCAAAATAAAATAAAATAACCAGACCTGGGCATGTCATAACTACAGTTGTAAAAGTTAAAGAAAATACCTAAAAGGCAAGAGAAAAACAGCTTGTTGCATATGAGAAAAGAAAAAAAAAAAAAGAAAACATAGGACTATTAGCAAAGGACTACCAGAAGGTTCATGACATATTCAAAGGGAATTTGGAATGGAATCATAGCCATTCATGTGAAGCCTAGTAGTCAAGGGACATCAGTTGACATCTGGTCAACAGAAAATATTCTGTGTAGTCTGAACTTAAAAATAGAACTAAGAAGTCTAGATTAGGAACTATCAGATAGTCATTTTTAAAATTTTCTTATCTTTATGTATTTATTGAGTAAAGACAGCCAGAAGCTGAGAGGGGATGAGAGGGGGAGGGTGAGAGTGAGGGGGACAGAAAGAGAGAGAGAGACCTGCAGACCTGCTTCACCACTCTCAAAGTGCTTTCCGCCTGCAGGTGGGGGCCAGGGGCTTGAACCTGTGTGCTCAACCAGGTTCACCATCACACAGCCCCCCAAGTAGTCTTCATTGTAGCTGTAAGCTTTCCTTACTGTGTTAACTTCCACAGGTGACCAGAGAATTCCAAGGTCCTTAATTTCATAGTCTTTTAGCATCCTTTGTGATCATGATTTATAGTGAGAAAACTCACCTGAGAGGAGCTTACTTTGACATGTATGTGACCTAAATTCAAGCCCTGGCTATAACACATGGAGTACATAGCACTGGGGGAAACTTTGGTGCTACAGTGTTCTTGCCTTTTACACACACACACACACACACACACACACACACACACACACTTCCTTTCTATCTGAAAAGTCAGAGCAGTGAAGCTCAGTGATAACCACCCCCCAAAAAAAAAACCACAACAACAAAGAAAAAACATTATAATTCATTCCTAAGAGTTTGGATGTTGGGAGCCAGGCGGTAGTGCAGCGGGTTAAGTGCACATGGAGCAAAGCACAAGGGCCTGCGTAAGGATGCAGTTCGAGCCTGTGGCTCCCCACCTGCAGGAGGTCGCTTCACAAGCAGTGAAGCAGGTCTGCAGGTGTCTATCTTTCTCTCCTCCTCTCTGTCTTCCCCTCCTCTCTCCATTTCTCTCTGTCCTATCCAACAACAACAACAGCTATGACAACAATAACTACAACAAGCACAACAACAAGGGCAACAAAATGGGAAAAATAGCCTCCAGGAGCAGTGGATTTGTAGTGCAGGCACTGAGCCCCAGCAATAACCCTGGTGGCAAAAAAAAAAGAATTTGGATGTCATTATGATTTGAAAAGAGATATCATTTACACATTAACAGTAAGAATCAATAGCTTAAAAAATAAAAGGAGGGAAGAATAAATTTCTAAGTAAACAAGAGAGAAATAAAACACTAGAAAAATGACATTAATTGATCAGCACATGATGCAAAATGTGTTGACTTTCTGCTCTGATTTACAAGGTAACCTTGTCACATGCAAAATGAAATTCAAATGTCAGAGACATCTGGCTATTGGTCTCTTGTCTCTCATACACATTCATTAGACATATGGGTGGGGATAATGAGGATTTCTAACTTTTTTCCTCCTCCTACTGAACATCTGATACTGGTTTCCTTTGGCATCTAGAGGGACCCCTTAACTAGCAGTAACTAAAACATTGTTTAGTAGTTTTCAGTTACTAAAACCGCATTTCCAGACTGGATAACCCTTGTGCTAAGTGGGAAGTCAAAAGATCTACTTCAAGGTATGTCATCTATCCCCTGTCAATCTTATGCTATAGGGAATGTGGAGAAGGCAGTTCTAGGCAAAGTTTTTATGTCAGCAATCTCAAAGTGTCAGATTCCTAATGATGCAAGAGAGAAAAGAGGAGTGTCTTAAATAACAATAAAGCTACATGATATAGCCTTGTTAAAAAATGAAAAAAAAAACCACTAGGGAACAAGAGAGACAGGCTGGGATTATGGATCGACCTACCAATGCCCATGTTCAGTGGAGAAACAATTACAGAAGCCAGACCTCCCACCTTCTGCACCCCATAATGACCTTGGGTCCATACTCCCAGAGGGATAAAGAATAGGAAAGTTATCAGGGGAGGGGAGGGGAGAGTTCTGGTGCTCAGAATTGCGTGGAACTGTACCCCTTTTATCCTATGGTCTTGTCAATATTTCCATTATATATATATATATATATATATATATATATATATATATATATATATTAAAAAGTCATTCTAATAAGAGAGAAAAGAGAGTCCCCTAACCTTTGTCCCATTGGGAGCAGGGACCAAAGTTCTTTATGGAGTGCAGAAGGTGGAAGGTCTGGCTTCTGTAATTGCTTCTCTGCTGGACATGGCTGTTCACAAGTCAATCCTTATCCCCAGCCTGTTTCTATCTTTCCTTAGTGGCATAGGGGTGTGGAGAGGTAAGGTTCCAGGACACATGGTAAAGTCATCTGCCCAGAGAGTCAGGATAAAATCATAGTAGTATCTGCAAATAAGTGGGTGAATTTATTGTGTATATTGGTCATCAGGCTGGGGGTATGAATTGACTTGCCAATGCCCAGGGGAAGAAATATTAGTGGATCTATATTAGGTTGAGGTCCAAAGGTATAGTGTCTCCATTCTTGCTCTTTTCCCTCAAGATCGCTTTGGCTATCCTTATATTTTCTTTCCCCAGATAAACTTCTGTATCATTTGCTCTGCTCTCTTGAAGCTCAATAAATGAAGTGAAAGCCTTTCACAAGATCCAGCATCCCTTCATGATCAAAACATTAAAAAGATGGAGGGTAGATGGAAAATTCCTCAAATTAGTAGAATCTATATAAATCAATCCAACAGCCAACATCAGACTCAATGGAGAGAAACTGAAAACTTTCCCTCTAAAGTCAGGTACAGACAGAACTTCCCATTGTCTCCATTACTATTCAACATAGCCTTAGAAGTCCTAGCCATAGCAATAAGACAAGAGAAAGAGATCACAGGGATACAGGAAGAAAGAAAGTCAGATTTTCACTACTTGTGGACAATATACACAGAAAATATAGATAGAAAATCCAAAAGGATCCAGAAGGAAGCCCCTGGAAATTATCAAGCAATGGAATAAGGTGGCAGGCTAGAAAATAAACATACAAAACACAGTAGCATTCTTCTTTGCAAACACCAAAGAAGAAGAAGAAATCCAGAAATATTTTCCATTCACCACAGCAACAAAAACAATCAAATATCTAGGGATGAACCTAATAAAAGAAGTGAAGGACTTATACTGAATTCCATGAGACGCTTCTCAAGGAAATAGAAAAAGATGCAAAGAAGTGGAAGGATATCCCATGTTCATGAATTGAAATAATTAGCATCATCAAAATGACTGTTTTTCCCAGAACTATATGCAGGTTCTTCCCTGACAGGTACTACTGTGCTAAGTCCCCAAATAAACAAGTCTTTCTATAGACCCTTTAAGAGTAGGATCTTATATGCAGGTGGATCCAAGTTATTGTCTCAGGAGATGATCCCATGGCTGGAAAAAGGAACAGAAAGCTGTTATCAGGGAAAAGAGTAGCTCCCAAATATAGGAAAAGTGTATACATATTGTTGACTGTCAACCCCATCAATCTGATGTGATCTGGGGCCCATATTAAACTTAGGAGCCTATGTGACTTCTACATCCCTTTAGGTCTGAGCTCACATTCTGTGGTCATGTGTAGGAACGTTCCAAACTGCCCTAACAATAACTTGGATCTACCTGCATATCAGATGTCAGGCTCAGAAAGAGAAAAAAAAACTAGTATAGTTATGGGCCCTTTGGAATATAACTGAAACTATCTACAAAACAGAGACCCCCCCCAAAAAAAAAAATCTTCATATGAACTATTCCAGCCTTTAGGTTTATGATTAGTCAACAATTTGTTAACTCTTTTTTCAGCCACCAGGTTCTAGATGCTAACATGATGCCAACCAGACTTCCCTGAGCAGAGGACCCCACCAATGTGTCCTGGAGCCCTTATTCCCAAGAACCCCACCCCACTAGCAAATGAGAGAGACAGGCTGGGAGTATGGATTGACCTGTCAATGGCCATGTTCAGCAGGGAAGCAATTACAAAAGCCAGACCTTCCACCTTCTGCACCCCATAATGACCCTGGGTCCATACTCCCAGAGGGATAAAGATTAGCAAGCTATCAGAGGAGGGGATGGGATACGGAGTTCTGGTGGTGGGAACTGTGTGGAGTTGTACTCCTCTTATCCTATGTTATTTGTCAGTGTTTCCTTTTTATAAATAAAAATTTTTGAAAAGGTGGGGGAGTAGGATCTTCACTACCTACAGTTTTCCAAGGACTCACCTTCACTATGCAAGAGAGAATGGCTGAAGTGTCCCTGCCCTTCATTCCCAGGGGAAAGTTCTGCATCTTTCAGACCCTTCTCAATCACAAAATGCCTCACACAGTATTGGAGGGATTTCTTCCCTGGAGAATGTGTACCTTTATCACTCTTGCCCATTTTGGTGCTGCCCTTCCATTCTTTACTGTGGAAGTTCTATTCACTTGGTTTTCTTCTGAGTAAGAAGTCAGTTGTGGAGTTAGAGAAAAATAGCTCACAGGGGCCAGGCAGTGGTGCACGAGGTTAAGTGCTCACATTACAGTGTACAAGGACCCAGGTTCAAGCCCCTGGTCCCCACCTACAGGGAGAAAGCTTCATGAGTGGTGAAGCAGGGCTGCAGGTGTCTGTCTCTCTCCCTCTCTACCTCCCCTCCTCTCTCAATTTATCTCTGTCTCTATCCAATAATAAATAAATAAAACATTTTTTAAATAAAAGAAAAATAGCTTACTGTATAGTGTGCAACTTTGCCATGTATACAATCCAGGTTTGAACCCAGCCACTCGACCCCCACCCCCAACACACTGAAGGAAGCTTCGACTGTGATTTCTTTCACTACTGTCTCTGTCTCTCTTTGCCTCTTTGTCTCTATCTTCAAAACTGTAAAGAAGGAAAAGTAAAAGTTAGTTGTATATTTGCTATGGCTACTATGTGGACATTTTGAATCAGAACTTTATCCTCTTTCAAAGTTACTGAGTTATTGCCAGTCTGCCAGGGATTCTGAGACAGTGTTGGTTGATTCCACTGGTTGCGTCAGGTTTCAGGTTGTTTTCCCCATGCTATTTCAGTTCACAGAGTACATCACTTTCCCACATGTACATTATGTTCAAAATGCAACATCTGAGCTATAGAACGCAGTCCCTCTGCCTGCTTCTGCCTGCATGTTTTAAAAATGTTTTATTTTTAAAAATGATATCTTCCCAGTGCCCCATCATGAGGTCTTCATGTGTTAATTATCCTTAGTGGAGATTTGAGAAGACAGAGAGCACTGATAGAAAAATACCACCTAAAATGAACAAGCATCTTTAGTTACAGCCCTTGGACATTTTTATCAAGCCAAACCCGAGTCTCTCAGAATGCTGTCTAGTACCCCTGCTCTATTTTATTGTTCTCCCTTTTTAATCTTTCTATTCTCCTTCCCTTTCCCCTCCTATCATATTCCCCATAAGGAACAGCAGTTAAAAAAATCCAAGTTGGGGGTAGGGTGGTAGTGCAGCTGGTTAAGTGCACGTGGCACAAAGTGCAAAGACAGGCGTAATGATACAGGTCCAAGCCTCCAGCTCCCCACCTGCAGGGGAGTCGCTTCACAGGTGATGAAGCAGGTCTGCAGGTGTCTGTCATTCTCTCCCCCATTCTGTCTTCCCCTGCTCTCTCCATTTCTCTCTGTCCTATCCAACAACAATGACATCAATAACAATAATAACTACAACAACAATAAAAAACAAGGGCAACAAAAAGGAAAATAAATAAATATAAATTTTTTTAAAGATTTTATTTATTTATTCATGAAGAGAGAAGGAGAGAGAGAGAGAGAGAGAGAGGGAAAGAACCAGACATTACTCTGGTACATGTGCTGCCAGGGATTGAACTCAGGACCTCATGCTTCAGAGTCTGATGTTTTATCCACCGCGCCACCTCCTGGACCACAATATAAAATTTTTTTAAAAACCAAATTGGTAATACATTTCTAAGAATTACTTGTCCTTTGAAATATTAAATCTCCTAAAAGCTTAGAGCAGGGAGAACAGAAGCAATTGGTGGTTACTCTATAAATAGCAGAAAAGGACATTAATTATGATGATGTGTATGATACAGCAAACCCTAACAATGGAATTTTCAAAGTTAACCCAATTGCCAAACAATTTAGTTATAGCAATAACTATCTATTGCCTTCTTAAACCCTAAGACAGCAGGAACCTCCCACTTCCTCTATAAAGCCCATACATCTCCTAGTCCTGGAACTTCTAGGGTGGGGCTCACTTTCCTGCATGCTTCTCTCAATTCATACCAACTGATACTGCATCTGCTTCTTCTTCTAGAGTTTGCCCTTCTTCCGTAGCCAGTCAACAGCGTCAGGTTGAGCCTGATGTCTGCTTGTTGCTGGCTTTGAAAGTGACTGGGATCCATGTGGATTCAGTCAGCTAGGAAGGATCGTCAGTTTGCCCAAAAAATGGGTACTCATGGGATGCACGATGAGAAGGTCGATCCAATGCATCCCACTGCATCTGCTGATCCCAGCTTAATCAATGCAATGAGTACACTTTGGACTGTGTCCAGAGATGTCAGACATGGAATATCAACCCTTCAGCTTCATTAATCTGGTGAGACCTTTCCTAGCTCATAGAACTCCTTAATTCCATTTTGGGTGGCACACTTCTTAACAAAACCTCAAAACCTAGATATATACCAGGGCCCATGAAATAGGGCAGATGTACATATATCCAAAAGTTAGGGCAAAATATATACCTTAAAGCAAAAGTACACAATAGTCCGCAGTGAGTCAATAAATGAAGCAAGCAAGTAGAAAGACCTAAAAAGACACCATAAAGCACCTAATGAAATAGTTTCTACTTAGACATAGATACCTTCCTCACCTACTTCCTATTACATATCCATCAAAAGCTAACACTCCAAAGCTAACATTGTCAGGCAAAGTAAGGAATACAAAAGGTGAATAAGGGCAAGAGACTGGCATACATGATGCCTCTTTAGTCACTACCAGGCCACCCCATCACCTGGAGCCCTAGTCAGGGAGTCCTGGATTTCCCACACAGATATGATGGGTCTAGACCTCAAATAGATCCTTCTCACCACTGTCACTGGTCATCTCCATTAGGGACAACATAATGGACCCCTTTGTGGGCCCCTATAGGACCTTGCCCTCAATGTGGATCAATAATGGTAGAGAATGTTCCATTCTCTGAAGGGAAATTGGACAACATACTCTACCTACCTACCATCCAAAGAAGATGGGTTCTGCAATTAGTGCAGCATGGTATGTTCCTAGCCATGACCACAGAATGCCAGCTCAGACCTACAGGGATGCAGAGGTTACACAGGCTCCAGATCAAATTGATGGGGTTTACAGTTAACTATGTTTATATACTTTCTCTACATTTGGGAGCTACTTTCTTGCCCAAAACAGCTTTCTAGTCCTTTTTCCAACTATGACATCATCTCCCCAGATGATAACCTGGGTCCACTTGCATATTAGATGTCAGGCACAGGCAGAAACTAGTAAAGTCATGGGCCCCTTGGAATACACCTAAAATAGGCCTACTAGCTTTTTCCAAAACAAAACCCCCCTAAATCTTCATCTGCAATATTCTTGCCTTTAGGTTCATCATTAGTCAACAATTTGTTCTGCTTTATATCTTAACTCCTTTTCAGTCACTAGGTTCCAGATGATATCATGATGCCAACCTGACTTCCCTGGGCAGAGGACCCCACTATGTGACCTGGAGCCCTGCCTCCCCAGCTCCTTGCCCCACTAGGGAAAGAGAGAGACAGGCTGGGATTATGGATCAACCTGTTCAGCATAGAAGCATGCCCATGTTCAGCAGAGAAGCAATTATAGAAGCCAGACCTTCCACCTTCTGCACCCCATAATGACCCTGGGTCCATACTCCTAGAGGGATATAGAATAGGGAAGATATCAAGGGAGAGTATTGAATATGGAGCTCTGGGGGTGGTCATTATGTGAAATGTACCCCTCTTATCCTATCCTTGTCAATATTTCCATTTTATAAATAAAAATTTTTAAAAATCTAAAGCATTTTACTCATCTGCAGATGTCTGTGCATTTAGGGGTTCAAAAAGTGTCATAGCTCAGTGGACTATGGCAATGACCTCAGCCTTCCTCCTTCCCCACCTGGTGGTATGACAGAGAGAAAAGAAGAGAAACTTAGTCCTCACCAGTAGGGTTTACTATACTTGTAGTCCTCTCCTTGGAAGAAAATACTTCTCAGTTTGGGTCCTTTTTTCCTCTTTTGATTACTTATGTTTCACTACATTAAAGGCTTACAAAGTTGAGCAAAATTTCATTTATTCTAAAATGTAACCATCACAATGGTTTTCCAGTATCATTCCTGAACCAATCTGGGAGGTTATAGAAAAACAAGTTCTCAGAATCTACCTTCAATCTACTGGATCAGGATCATGGTGTGGATCCAGCTGTCTATGGTTGGTTTAACATTACCTTCAGGTGAGTCTGATGCCCACTCAAGTTTGACCAATCAGATGATAAAAAAAAAAAAAAAACAAGCAGAGAAGACTGACCCCAGATTGCCAAAAAATCTGTAACTAATTAAAGTGCATGTAAAATGCTACATACTTCTTCCAGGTTTGGTCACTACAGACAGACTGATTACTGGCACAAATAGAAAGTTGCTGAGAGATAGACCTTTTTGATTAGATGAGCAGTAGGAGTGAGTTGCAGGGCGGCTGGCCCAAGTCCATTGATCTTGAGCATGGGCTATGAGAACGCACAGGAAACTATTCACCTCTTCGCCTGTGGGATGGTGAATACCTTGTGACTGTATTATAATCTGATGAATCTTGTGACCTTTAGAACTTGATGCTGAGGAATTATTCTGATGCAGTCTCTGCCCCCAGGTTTTACCACAACCCACGAAATCCTAGCAGTGCCCCCTTCAACCAATCCTGCCCCCACATGTCACCCCTGGTTGTTGCCCAATAAAAGCTCTCTCACTCCCCCACCCCCCGTGCTCTCTTGGCTCTCTCTCTCTCTCTCAGCGCCCTCTTCTCTCTTGCCCAGTGGTGAGGTAGTGGGGACGGCCATTATCGGCTGACTCCACGTGGCCTCAGCCACCCCCCCCCCGGATCCAATAATAAAGATTTGTGTAACCCACTTGCTCCGAACCTCCTCTCTCTCTCTCTTCTCCGCAGTGCAGCCCGACACCTGGCCACAACTGACACCTGGTGCCCATCGTGTCCCACACTCACGCCACGCTGGGTGGCCCGATCTGAGGTCCCCAAAAGCTGCCCAGACACAGGTAAGTGGCATCCGCCCGCCTCTGTGGCCCCATGTTTCCCCCCACCATGGGACTTTTTTCGTTTTATGAGGAGGTATCCCAGACATTATATCCTTCTCTCCTGGGACAGGTTCTCAATCTCAGAGACACTTTAATTTTCACTACACCGTGGGTTTCCATGGCTATATTTGCTACTTACAAGATATGTACAAGGTGTTCTGCCACAAGGGTAAGTGACCTTGAGGCTGTGATACGAGAGTTAAAGCATATGTGCGCAAAACTTAAGTGCCTTAAGAGATCAGCAGTTAGCCCCACGAGTTCAGCTGCTCCTCCTTTGACTCCGTCCCCAGATGAACCCGTTGTCCCAGTTCCAGCTTCCACTTCTCTAAACCCTCCCCCTGTTGCTCTGGTTCTGGCTTCCGCTTCTCTAAACCCTCCCGCTTCTCTAAACCCTCCCCTGTTCCAGCTTCCCCTGAGGCTTCCATTTCTTCGACTCCCCCCCCCCCCGCTAATACCTCATCATTAAGATACCCTGTGGCTTCCTCTCCTTCGACTTCTCCCCCTGCTGACACCTCATCATTAAGAGACCTTGTGGCTGAGATATGAGAGTTAAAGGATATTTTTTCAGCATTTGAAGACCTTAAACCACTTGCAGTCCACCCCGAGAGCTCCGTCCCCGTAGATACATGTTCAGTTTCCCCTGTGGCCAACACACCAGCTTCCACGGCACCTTCCACTTCTGTAGCTCTCTCCCCCGTGTCATCAAACCAAGTCCACACCTTCCTGGTAAATGTGGCCCCAACTAGACAAAACCCTCAGGTGTGGCATCCATACTCCTCTAAAGAACTCAGGCAAGCTGTCAAGGAGGACAGTATTCATGTGCCATGGACTAAGTCCATTTTAAGGAGTTTTTACCAGCACCTTAACACCCCCCAGGACAGCTTGTGCTGCACTCCCAGACGCCCTCTCCCTGCAATGGAAGGCATGCTTCCATGATGAATGCTCTAGACAATCACAGGAAAATAGTAACAAACAGATAGAATGGAATTTTGATGCTTTGTTTGGAGCAAGAGTGTTTGAATCTGGAACTCAGCAGGCAGAAGCCAGGTTTCCAACCAGTTATTTTGAACAGGTACGCATCTGCACAACACAAGCATGGGAAAGGGTAACCCCATCCAATGTAAACTCATCAGTTCACATTAACTCTCTTCGCCAAGGCACTGATGAATCATTAGAGAACTTCATCTCAAGGGTGAGGGGAACCTTAGAGAGAAAGATTTATAATCCTGAAGTCCGCTTTCTACTCCTGCATTCTATTGTCTGGGATGGCATGATACCACAATTCCGTCAGGCATGCCTTAATCTTAAACACCTACACCCAGATAATTGGATTTTAGTGACACAGGAACTTACATCAGGCTCTTATGGGGCACCCGCTACTACACAGGTTTATGCAGTTACCCCACGTAATCAAAAGGGGGCCTGCTTTCAGTGTGGTCGCCAAGGGCATTGGTGTAATCAATGTCCAGATAAGCTGCAACCACGCCTCCAGTTAGAGCAACCCCGTCTCCAGTCAGGGCAACCTCGCCTCCAGTTAGAGCAACCCCGCCTCCAGTCAGGGCAACCCCGCCTCCAGTCAGGACAACCCCGCCTTCAGTCAGGAAGCCAGAAGCCACAGACAATTTGTCCCAGATGTCGTAGAGGGTTTCATTGGAAGAGAGATTGTTGGTCCAAATTTCATAATTATGGTACGCCCCTGAATGGTACAAATTCGGGGCCTGAGATTTTGTGGACCACTCCTGTTTTAGAATGAGGTCACCCTACTATGACAGTAAAGATTGGCAATATTCTTTTTAAATTTTTTATTGACACAGGGGCAGAAAAGACGATTTTAAGGCAAGCAGAGGTTCCCCAAAATTGGGAACTCCTCCCCAGACCCAGTATACATGGAGTAGGAGGGGTGACCCCATCATTTCACACACGAGATTCGCTCATGTGGGACCCAGAAGGTTCTCCCAGACACTTCCACCCATTGGTAGCTGATATTAGCACAAACCTACTGGGCAGGAATCTTCTGGAATGTCTTGATGTTAGGATATCCACAGGTGCCTCTGCAGAACGTAACACCCGCTCCTGCAAGACCAGATGTAATCAGCACCCCCAATACTAACTGCCACTGTTCGTAAGCAGACTGCCCGCTTAGACTGGCTTTCTAATGAGCCTGTCTGGGTGGAACAGTGGCCTTTACCTAGGGATAAACTAGAAATTTTAAAGGAGGTCGTCCAAGAGCAGTTATCCTTGGGACACATTCATCATTCTCGAAGCCCATGGAATACTCCTGTCTTTGTGATTAAAGAGTGCTCAGGAAAATGGCGCCTCCTCCAAGATCTTTGTGCGGTAAATAAAACCATGCAGTTCTGGGGCTCCTCCCAAAGGGGTTTGCCTCTTGCTTCTGCAATTCCCATGGGAATTCCAATCATAGCTATTGATATACAAGATTGTTTTTTCTCTATTCCCTTGCATCCGCAAGATTGTAAACGTTTTGCCTTCTCTGTTCCTTCTATTAATAACGCCAGCCCTGCTGATAGATTTGAATGGGTGGTGCTGCCCCAGGGTATGGCCAATAGTCCTACAATTTGTCAGGAGGCTGTTAAATCTGCCCTTTTCCCATATATTCATAAGGGCCTTAATGTTTTTCATTACACAGATGATATATTAATATAGGGAAAATCAGATACAGATCTCTATGCCTTACATGATTTTCTCATTCCTACATTAAAGAAAAGCAGCCTTAATGTAGCTCCTGAGAAGATACAGCTAATTCCTCCAATATCTTTCTTAGGTTCAGAGATTTCTCTAACACACATTCGTCCCTTAAAACCTAATGTCACCTTTCCTTCTAACCTTACTCTTGCTTCTTTACAAAGTTTTCTAGGAAATTTAAATTGGCTTAGGCAGTATCTCTATCTGCCTACAAGCTGCCTCCAACCACTGTTTGACCTGTTGAAAGGAAACAAACAGCCCTCCTCAAAACGTAAGTTAACTCCCAAGGCCTCCTTGGCACTGGAAAGGGTTAACCAGGCCCTCCAGGATATGCACCTTGTTCAATTCTCCCCCTCCTCTCTGGTAAACTTTCTCATCTTTAACTCCACCCCCACAGTAGTAGGGGCATTGTGGCAAAACCATGGGGTTCTCGAGTGGCTTCACATGCCAGTAGGCGGAGCTCCAAGACTCCTCACTGAGATCGACGCATTAGCATTCATGGTTGGCCAAGGGAGAAATAGGTATGTGCTGGTCTTAGGGAAAGAACCAGATTTAATTATTCTGCCCTTTTCTCTCACAAATACAGAGTGGCTCATACGCCATCATTCCCGCTTTGCCATAAGCTTCGTGGGGTTTCCAGGACAAATAGATAACCATTTTCCTTCTAATAAATTGATAGCTTCTTTACCTCTTTTGCCTCTACTAGCACCTGAATTTTTCTCTCAGGATCCCATTCCCCCTGCTCCTACAGTCTTTACTGATGGTGGAAAAAAGGGAGCTGCTGCCCTTATATAGTACCCAAACAATCTCCTAAACCTCTCTTTACTGAGCTTCCTGAGAATTCCCCTCAGTACAAAGAACTTTATGCTGTTTTCCTTGCATTAAAAGCTGTACCAGAATCTTCAACCTTTTTCCTGACAGTGTGTATACTGTTAACTTACTTCCATGGCTTGCTCGTTCTTATGTGAAAATTGATGACAACCCACTTTCCCCTCTCTTGATTTAAATCGCCTCTATGCTCTGTTCTTGAACCCAACCACTGTATATTCAACACCTTCATTCCCACAGCCCTCTTCCTGGTTCCCTGTCTGAAGGGAATGGTGCAGCTGACCACCTTGCCTCCACAGGAACTTTCCCAGTCTCTGTCTCTAATACTGCTAATTTTCATTCTCTAACCCATGTTAATCTTAAAGGCCTTCGAACTCGATTTCCTGATGTTCCTTTACCACAGTTAAAACATATCCTTGCTACATGCTCTTCTTGTGCAAGTCTTATAAAAACACCTGCTATTCAGACTCTTGGGTTAACCCCCGAGGCTTAATAGCTAATGCTATTTGGCAAATCGATGTCACCCACATACCAAACTTTGGCAAACAAAAATATGTGTTTGTCTCAATTGATACCTTTTCTAAATTTATGTGAGCAACAGCTCAGACAGGAAAAAGCTCTAAAAAGCTTGTAAACCATATGCTCTCTTGTTTTGACGTTATGGGTGTGCCTTTTTTCTGAAAACAGACAACGGGAATATGTTTAACAGCAAACAATTTAAAGATTTTTGTTCCCTCTGGAATATTACTCATACCACAGGCATTCCCTACAATCCACAGGGACAAGGCATTGTCAAGAGGGCCCATCAAATGCTTAAACTCAATTAAATAAAGATAAAGGAGGAACAT
This sequence comes from Erinaceus europaeus, assembly GCF_950295315.1. NCBI lineage: Eukaryota > Metazoa > Chordata > Mammalia > Eulipotyphla > Erinaceidae > Erinaceus > Erinaceus europaeus. Next base: position 47,400,040 of record NC_080179.1, on the reverse strand, counting down.
ATCCCCCCAATATCCAGCTAGCAAAAGCCTTAACTACATTAAATCTCTTTAATATTTACAATAATTAGGACCTACCTCCTATTATTCTTCACTGGCAAACACCATCTACCCTCCCATCTATTAAGGTCAAATGGGAAGACCCACTCGATAAACTTTGGAAAGGGCCTGACCCCCTATTGACCATGGGAAGGGGTTTCGCATGCGTTTTCCCTCAAAATTATGCTAACCCTGTCTGGGTTCCTGCCTGCCATGTCCGACAATACCCGCAGGATGGCACTTTTATCCCTGAAGAACAAGAAATACTACAAGAGGACTAGATGCATCCCAGGACCCATAATATGACATGGCAGAACCTACAAAATCTGGCTCACAGAGACCTCTCTCCTACCCTTTCCCTGAATGTCTTATGTTATAACTGGCCAGTTGTGTTTTGTGAGTGAGTGTGTTGAATGACCAAAAATTTTTTTTGCATGACCCACCTGCTCAGAGTACTCTAAAAGGTAATTAACTTTATATAAAAATGCTGGATGCAGCCAAAGTTTCAGGAGATGTCCAGAAACAATCCAAAATTTTTGTTTTTCTCCCTCTTTTGATTTTTACATATAGTTTTGGTATATATGTAAGTGTTTAGTCTTAAACTGTGTGACTAATAACAGATATAAATTTGTTTTTAAAATGATATGTTTTTATAACAAAAGTTTTTTTTTCCTCCAGTGTGTTATAACTAAATATTTATGAGTATGTCTCAAGTTTGGTACATTATTACCAGGCAAGGTAAAAATTAATTTGCTAAGGTAACTAACTATTTAAGGTAAAAGTCTAAATGTTTAACGTGACAATACATTCCCAAAACTAAAATATAAATTCTCTATACAGGACACTTTTGGAGGGCCCCAAAAGTGCCCTGTAAACTATCTTGTGGAAATTAATCCACAACAGATCTGGCATCAATCAGGCACTGTAAATGTTAAAATCATTGTCACGAAAATGCGTTAACTCTCTAAGTAATTTGAGTCTGTTTATAGTCCAAAGTAAAAATAGTTAAAATTCAAAATACTTATTTTAACTAAAATTGGTCTCAAGATCCTGCTGTAGAGACTGCTACAGGAGGTCACATTAGATGACCTTTAAATAAAATCATAAAGATATTTAATCCAATTATAATCATCGAGGTATCAACTATAGTAAACCTCTAACTTGTTACAAGTTCAAATTAACCACGAAAAGCAGATTGTCTGTGTTTCTTTCACAGGAATCCTGGGAAAAAACCAGCTGAACCCCTGTACACCCTGACGTCACCCACTAGACAACACAACTACAGTGGCACACCCCCGAAACTCTAGATGTCACTTAACGCGATCTTCAGAACCTGATACACAAACTCCAAGGACAGAACTTGCTTAATGCCTGCTTGCCATTCCTGCTTCTGATTTTCCTGTCACGTGTTGGTAGTTCCAGCTAGCTATCTACAGTAAAGCAGAATTACAGCGGCTGACCTTCCTCATGCAGCATTTCATCCCCTGCCATTTCTTCCCCTAGCCATCTACTTTGGACTGAGACTTGTATTGGACTTGCTGGCATACCCTATAGACACTTTACACAATTTCAAAGCAGCTTATTTCCCTTCACGCTGCTGATTTTTCATAGACTGATCTTGAGTAGTTCATAGACTTTACAGACCGTTGCCTTGAGGACTATACAATGCCAAATAGCCCCTATGTTTGGTGGGTCATGCCCTCCCACCTCCCCCTCATTATGTACCTTTGCCCCTCCCCCCCCCAAACAGGGAACGTTCCTTTACATACCAGTCCCTCCCTTGACAACATCACACTGGCTTTTACTACTCCCCTACTTGTCCCTTCCTGTTTTGTTATATCATGTAGGGTTATGCCCAAAAGGTTTCTGATCACCCCTACACCACTATTCCTCTGTCATAGATAGTCTTTTACAGACTTTGAACCATCTCATGTGATGACTAGATAGATAAAAAAAGATGTAGAGATATTGTGAGGAGATGGTTGAGCAGGCTACGCTTAAACCTATTAGATGAGTCCCTCCAGGTAAGTCTCTCTCTCTCTAAAGAGGGATTGAGCACAGGGGGATACATAAATCTCACAAGGTTGGCAGCTATTTAAGCCTTCCCTCCTTCACAGAAAGTCCTACATCTTCCCACCTGAGCACAGCATTCCTTAAAAACATTTAAGCCTGTTCCATTCCATATTTCTTTACTGTGTCCATTTAGATATAAAGGGAAAGGAGGAGATGATGCTGAGGAATTATTCTGATGCAGTCTCTGCCCCCAGGTTTTACCACGCCCCGCAAAATCCTAGCAGTGCCCCCTTCAACCAATCCTGCCCCCACACGTCACCCCTGGTTGTTGCCCAATAAAAGCTCTCTCACTCCCCCCCCCCAGCGCTCTCTCGGCTCTCTCTCTCAGCACCCTCTCTCTCTTGCCCGGTGGTGAGGTAGTGGGGATGGCCATTATCGGCTGACTCCACATGGCCTGAGCCACCCCCCCCGATCCAATAATAAAGATTTGTGTACCCCACTTGCTCTGGACCTACTCTCTCTCTCTCTCTCTCTCTCTCTCTCTCTCTCCTCCATGGTGCAGTGTACCCCACTTGCTCTGGACCTACTCTCTCTCTCTCTCTCTCTCTCTCTCTCTCTCCTCCATGGTGCAGCCCGACACCTGGCCACAACTGACAAGAACTAATTGAGATCTTTCCCTATGGTGTTAATTACCTGTTGCCAACTAGGTACAAAAAATATTACACATAGTTTTGAGAGAGAGAGAATGTACAAAACATTTATTTTCATATTTTTTTGTTTTATTAGTATTAAAATTGACAGTCTCTTACTATGTCTAATTTATGCATTAAGTTTTACCATAGGTATGTATGCATAGGAAAAAGCAGAGTTTCAGAAGGTCTAATATTATCTGAAGTTTCAAATACTCACTGGGAGTTTGGGTATTCTTCAGAATAAATGTGTGAGGGAAAGGTATTAGCCACACAATGTTTAATTTTCTTCAATAATCTTGGTTTCAAATTCCTCCTGACCTTAAGATAATTAAAGTAATAATAAAAAGAAACTTCTGTTATTTCATTGACCTACCACTGATCCTCATAAAAAAGTCATCATGAATTTCAAATTTTAGTTTTGGCATGCTAATATCATTTTAAATTTCTATACTTTGCTTTCTCTGGTGATTATATTATTTTAAATATATTTTCTCTCAATGGCTATTCAGGGCACATTATGCAAAATTCCTGAATTTTCAAAAAAAAAAGAAAGAACGAAAGAAAGAAAAGAAAAACCTTTCTGCTGGCCCTGAAAGACTATAATATTTTAAGGAAAGTGTGTGGCTTTGGGCTGGGGTAGAGCACACCTGTCTCCTGACAGTCTGAGGTTAAGGTGTGTGTGTGTGTGTGTGTGTGTGTGTGTGTGTGTGTGTGTGTGTGTGTGTGAGAGAGAGAAAGAGAGAGAGAGAGAGAGACAGGGTAGATTGGGGGGAAGTAAGACCAGTTTTCCTTGTAAGACAAACTGTGCAAGTTTATTGCACTCACTTCTTGGATGGCCTCTGGGGGAAGATGAGACACTAAGATAACACGTCTTATTTTGATATATATTCTGATATGTACTGAATAAAATGAAATAATTTTCACTTCTTTTTTTAATAACATTTATTTGCTTATTTATTTATTTATTCCTTTTTGTTGCCCTTGTAGTCGTCATTGGGTAGGACAGAGAGAAATGAAGAGAGGAGGGGAAAACAGAGAGGAGGAGATAAAGATAGACACCTTCAGACCTGCTTCACAGCCTGTGAAGCGACTCCCCTGCAGGTGGGGATCTGGGGGCTCAAACCGGGATCCTTATGCCTGCCCTTGCGCTTTGCACCACGTGCACTTAACTTGCTGCACTACCACCCAACTCCCAATTTTCACTTCTTACATTACCAAGAAAAGATCACATTTTTCATAAACTATTCATTATTTTGCATACAATTTTGTCACTTCTAAGTGTATACTTTAAGTACACCATAAGAATTTTTATGCTCTTTAGTACTATATTATTTTTTAATTATTAGATAGAGGCACAGTGAAAAGGAGATATAGGGAGAGAGAAAGAGAGACATCTACAGTACTAATTCACCATTTGTGACACTTTCCCCCTTCAGGTGGAGACCGGGGGCTTGAACCCAGGAGCTTGCGTTCAACAAATATGCCACCACCTGGCTCCTCACATCCTTAATGTGAGTTATGAAGGGACTCTTTCTTCACAAAATGAAACCAGGAATATTGGTTTCTACTCCTTTAGTTTACCTCCGTTAGCTCAGACTCTAGTTGTGGCAGTAGTAGGTGTGTAAGGTCTAGCTGACAACACTGATGCTTGGTGTGCATCTGAAACCTATGTGGTACTGAATGTGAAGAGATGACTCAGAACTGTGCTGAACAACATTTCTGGTCAGATCTGGAGGAAGTTCAGAGGTGTCACATTAGAAATCACCTGGTTCTCTGCAGCTAAATATCAACTTTATGATGGATTCCACATAGGAAATGCTGAGTTCATTACCATAACCTGAAGAACTCACTATTCAGACAAAATTTAGCCTCTAAAGAGAAAGAAGATTATATAGTTTAGAAAGACAGAGCTACCATATTGTTCATTCCTTAGATAAGCAAGAGAGGCTACTATAAGTTTATAGATATATGAGATGTGAGGTAATATTTCTTTTATTTTATTAGTTATTTAACAACAATCAACATGATTGTGGGATAAGAGGAGTACAATTCCATACAATTCCCACCACAAAAGTTCTATATACTGTCCCCGCCATTGGAAGCTTCCCTATTCTTTATCCCTCTGGGAGTATGGACCAAAGATTTTTATGGGATGCTGAAGGTGGAAGGGCTGGATTCTGTAATTGCTTCTCTGCTGGACATGGGCTTTGACAGGTCAACCCACACCCCCAACCTGTTTCTACCTTTTCCTAGTGGTTCAGGGCTCTGGAGAGGTGGGGTTCCAGGACACACTGGTGAGGTTGTCTACCCAGGGAAATCAGGCTGGTGGCATGGTAGCATCTGCAACTTGGTGGCTGAAAAGCATTAAGATATAAAGCAGAAAAAACTGTTTAATAATCAGGACCTAAAGGTAAGAACATAGCAGATGAGATTTGGGGGTCTCCATTTTGGATGAAGCTAAGAGGTCTATTTTAGTTATAGCCAGTGACTTTACTAATTTTTGCCTGGGCCACAGAGCTAACATGAGCTGATAATTTCTAACATAACTGAACAAATCCTCATTATTCCTCATAATTCCTAAGAATATAAAGCAAGAAGTCAACCCCTACACAGAAGGTGCAAGTGGGTCAATATGGGGCCCACAAGAGGATCCCGAGGACTTGAAAGAAGAAATAGATCAGACCAGAATTATCCCTGTATCATATTAAGTATTTAAGTTCCATTAAGTATTTGTCAAATATTAAGTGAGTGACTTCTGTGTTCCAAAGTCATTACTAGTTTTGGTTAACTATAGAGTAGGTTATCAGAACCATTACTCTTTGTAGTTTTATTAGCCTTTCAACTGAACCATACACTATATTTGTTTTCACTATAGTGTTAGACCAACCTTTCAAAAAAGTCTGTTATAGTCTTTGTAATCTAGTTTATCAATGAAGATCTCTAAGTATTATATATATCTGGCTATACGGAGGTACCTTGATTACATGGACTTCACCTGATTTTTATAGTCATCATTTTGGTGTCTACAGAGGACAGATAAGCAAGCTTTCCACAAGATTCTATCTTAACAAGACTTATTTCTGTTTGGCTCTGCTATCCATTTTGCCAGCCCATGAACAAGCCACTATCTTGACATGTATTTTCCTGGCTGTTCATGGAGAAACTTCTACTGACAATTGGTACTGCTGAAGAGCTATGTCTTGTGTCTATGGAAGACAGGAAGCCAATTATTCTCTCCTCAGTCATTCATCCACAAATAACATCACCCAGTTCTTGATTTTTCTCCAACTGGTTTTGAGTAAGTGGAATCTTAAATCTGCCAAGATTTAAGCTCTTGGCAAACTTGAATCCAGATTATTAATTTTTCTGGAAGGCACTGATATACTTCAGTTGTTTCCCAGCTATTGTTACAGCCCACATTGGAGTTTAGATGTGTGATGTCTTCCTGATAGACCTAATCATGATGTGATATAGAATCCAACAACACTCTTTATAAGAATAATTTTGGAGAAACCAAAATTAATCAACTAACTACTTCGTGGGGGTCTAACATGCAGTTTCGGTTACTCACAGTAAGCCCACAAGTAAGGTATACTTCACTCCAATTGGTATAAGGGGAAACTGAGGCACAAAGATACTATTTCTCCCTGGGTCCATGCTCTCAGAGGGTTAAAGTATAGGAAAGCTATCAGGGGAGGGAATGGGATACAGAGTTCTAGTGGTGGGAATTGTGTGGAATTGTATCCCACTTATCTTATGGACTTGTCAGTGTTTCCATTTTATAAATAAAAATTTTAAAAAATGCTTTATTTCTGTACTTTATTAGGTAAATAATGATTTATGAGACAGTTGTTATATTAAATTCATCGATCTTAAGTAACTTATTCTGTCCAGTCTGATTCCTGCATTGTTACTTCTTCTGTTATACCTAACAGCCAAACACTGTACATTTTCTTCTTTGATCACAATCTAACTGGCCTAGATCTCTATCCAACTACTAGGCTGTTGGTATGCTTCTAAAAACCCCTTCTGTTTCATTAGTTTAATCCCCCCTGCTTAACTCTATTCTATTTACATAACCACTTCATTCTATTTACATAACCTCTGTTAACAAGCACCACCTTCCCTCCAGGGCATTGGTGGCTTAGTGGTAGAATTCTTACCTGCTCTGCCCCCTCTCCTTGTCATACCCTGATTTTCACCAGTCACTTTTCTCTCCACCCTCTCTGCATCGCATCCTGTTCCCACCCTACTGGGCTAGTATATTTATAAGGACAAGATTGTTGTTTTTAGTTTAGTTTAGCTTAGCTTGGCATAGATTGCGCTGCATCCTGCATGAATAAAGAGATACTGCATACAGTTCAGCCATGAGTCCCTGGTGGTCTGTTACCCGCCCGTGAAGCCAGCCTGGCGAAAACAACACTAGGCTATACTATCTTTCAAGTCTGTAGTGCTTGTTTTTCTGCTAAAGAAGTGATAATTGGTTTTATCTTTCTTAGGTGTATCTATTAAAATTTTATTTATTCATTTGTGGAGCCAGGACCTCAAGCACGCATGATTTCACTGCTCCAGGTTGGTTTTTCATTCAGAGACACAGACAGAGAAAGAACAAAAGTCACTACTCACCAGCACTTCCCCCAGTGTTATAGGACCTCCCAAGGTGTCCCAGGGCTCAAACCTGAGTCACACCTAAGGTAAGGCCCAACCCCTTCCAAGTGAGACATCCCTCCAACCTGCTTGGGTCTACTTGTACTTTAACAGCCCATTTATCCTAATCAAAATCACTTGCAAAGTTAATATTTAAATATTTATTTTACCACAAAATACTTGCATATATAAGCATAATTCTTAAATATGCATCTAAGTACATAAATACTAAAAGCAGAGCATAGTTGGCCTCTGAAGTGACAAAATGAGTTTAAGTGACTGTGTACACTGACTAGCTTATTTAAGTAATGTTTACATCTCTTCAACATAAAGATTACTGTTAGTAAGATTAGTGCAGCCTGGTATGTTCCTAGCCTTAACCACAGAATGCCAGCTCAGACCTGCAGGGATGCAGAGGTTATATTGGCTCCTGTGCTGAATATGGGCCTCAGATCAAATTGATGGGAGTGTACAGTTAACAGTATTTGTATACTTTCCCCGTATTTGGGAGCTACTCTCTTCCCTGATCCAGCTTTCTGGTCCTTTTTCCAACTATGACATCATCTCCCTAGACAATAACTTAGGTCACCTGCATATTAAATGTTAAGCTCAGGCAAAACTAGTAAATTCATGGGCCCCTTGGAATATATTTAAAATAGAACTACTAGCATTTTTCCAAAACAAAGACCCCAGATGTACATCTACAATATTCTTGCCTTTAGGCTGATGATTAGTCAACAATTTGTTCTGCATTATATCTTAACTCTTTTTCAGCCACCAGGTTTCAGATGATATCATGATACCAACCTGACTTCCCTAGGCAGATGACCCCAACAAAGTGTCCTGGAGCCCCACCTCCCAAGGTCCCTACCCCATTAGGGAAAGAGAGAGACAGGCTAGAATTATGGATCGACCAGCCAACACCCATGCTCAGTGGGGAAGCAATTACAGAAGCCAGACCTTCCACCTTCTGCACTCCACAATGACCCTAGGTCCAGACTCCCAGAGGGATAAAAAATAGAAAAGTTATCAAGGGAGGAGATTGGATACGGAGTTCCAGTAGTGGGAATTGTGTGGGATTGTACCCCTCTTATCCTATGGTCTTGTCAAGATTTCCATTTTATAAATAAAAGTTTAAAAGAAAGATTACTGTGAGAATTAAATCATTAAAATCATATTGAGCCCATATAACAGTGCCTTGGAGAGATGGAGTTAGAAAGCAAGCAAATTGTGTGCCAGGTGCAGGCCTCCCAGAAGCATGTGGATTCAACACAATTAACACAACTGTCTCATGATGTCAATGTAACTGCTTCAGAAATAGATTCTGGGGTGATAACAAAACTCTCATGAAATTATTTGAACTGTAGTGGTTACCAGCATACCTGGCTATAAACTAGGACTGTGGCTTGCCTGAGCTCATGAAATTCTCCCCAACTCTATGAGGAGCTACTATTCCCATTTTCTAAAGGGGAGATTCAAGAAAAAGAACTGGGATCTGACCCTGAGCTAAATGCAAAGCCCCGAGCTGGACCTCCACTCCTAAGTGTGGTACTTACGGTTAATGCCGCCATGTTCTCTCCATTCAAATTCGTTAGTATACCCCATGTGCTCTGGCCTTATTTCCCAGGTTAGTTCATGCTAACATACTGCTAACTAAAAACAGACTAGCTTTTTTTTTAAACCGATACAGTCTGTATTTTAAGAGTTGTGCAGATAAGCAATAGGATATTCCGTTAAGAGTTAATATTTGCAGAAGAGATATAGGGAGGAGGGAGATACAAGGAATTTAGCCAAATGTGTATATTTATATTTTTCCAGATAATTAACTATGGCAGCTTGTAAGTGAAATATTTGCCAGTGCTCATGAACATTACCGTGAACATTACCCAGAGTAATGTTATCTTTTGATTAAACAACATATGGTCTCTAATAACACATATGTATGAAGGGAAAAAAGAAAGAAGACAAGATGCTTATAATTCTGGATTGCTTAGATTTTTCTGGGAGTCAGCCATATTCCTAGGTAGTTCAGGACTTCCAAGGGAGGAGGAGAGACATGGATACTATTGGCACACTGTTCTTTTTCAAATCCACCTACAAACAATATTGCTAGTGTTAACAGTGTAGGCAGTGCCACTTGCAGAGAGCACTGTTTAGTTTAGTAGTAAGAAAGAAAATACAAAATTTCGCAAATTAAGAGTTTGGTTGAACTTCTCTAGTGAAACTAATTTTCTAGGTCAATGGGTCACAAATTTTAATAAGTGAATCAGCACTACCAAGTAGCCTTGTTAATCAAATTTCTGCGATCCTCCTAGAATCTCTGAAGTTTTGGGCTATAGCCTGGTAATGTCTAACAAGCTTTCAAATGCTGCTAAGGCCATTGATCTGGGGACCTCACTTCCACTTTGAGAGCCCCTGTCTGAAGTCAAGGTTGAATTTGTGTGAGGCAGCACACTCACATCCTGCTTTCTAAGAGGATCCATTGTGGCATTTTAGATGTGTCTATTGGAACATACTCTGAAAGATTTGCGCACACACACTTTCATTTATCATGCATGCCCATGGTTGGTGGTATGCTGCCTGGCATAAAATCAACTTGTGGCTAGCCAGAAACTGTAAACCAAACTTGAATGCTAAACTTCTATGTTATTTTTCTTGCTGTAACCAGAAGCAGATCTCCAGAAATATAAGTGGGAAAATAGTGCCCATGGAGAAAATGCCCACTTGTGGTGGATGGACATCGGCTTCCCAAAGAGAAACTGATACTCTCAGCCACAGGTTGGCTCACTGGGTTGGTGCTGCTGTCTCCCAGCAGGGATTTTCTCGACAATGCCTCATATCCTTACACTTAAATTCTCAGGACAGACATTTCAGATGGCTAACCACTGTGTATCTGGGGTATGGGGCATGGAGAGGGAGGATAGCTTTAGTGATATTAATATCAAACTCAGTTACAATTATTAGAAAAATATCTCACTTAAAGCCAAATCAAATATGAACACATGACAACCAGATTGTCTGTACTATGGCTCATTGCATGGTGTTCCATGATCAACAAATATTATTTCTAGAATAAACAGAGTCATGCCCAAACTTAACTGAGTGTGAAAACTGTGGAATGTTTTCTAAGCAAGCAGATTAGAAAAAGAATTCCCTTAGAATCCACGGACTTTTCTGATTTCAATTGAAGGCGATGGACTCAGAATCAACCTCCTGGTCTCTTATGTCCCATTGCAACTCTAATTCTGTTTTCTGGTTTAGAGCACCATGAAGAGTAGGCCCCATTTTAATCAGCAGGTGAATCAAGAGGGTTGCTAGGCACTGAAGTGAAGACTGTGAACAGCTGTGGCACAGTGTGAGGACACTGAGGTATAGGATCAATACCTTTGCCCAAGCCAGTAGTTCTCTAAGGGGTATTTTGCCTCCTCTGTAGCTTTATTTGGCAATGTGAGGAGCCGTTTCTGGATATTGCACGGAGGAAACCACTAAGCAGAGGTCGGATGCCCTCAGTAAATACCCTCTACCCTGAAAATGTCCAGACTTAGATATTGTGCAGCAATAAAGATGACTTCACAATCTGATCTGACGGAATCTGTACTCTAGACGTCTGTATTTTTTTTCCTGCCACCTTTCTCACTCACCTTCCTTTTTAGAAGTAGCCTAGTGACCACTAGCTGTCACAGGAAAGGCCCTGACAACAAAGAGTCATCCAGTTCCAAATGACAAGATAGGTTCAGTCCATCGGGTGTCCTAGGAAGGGTGAGCCATGTAGTCAGTGATGCATCAGTTTCCAGTAAAAGCATCTATAAAACCCCTAGAGAAGTACCAGCTACTGCCATGTGTCCCAGGAGGAAGATGTGGACAGAGAGGAGGTTCTGTTTTTGGTTTTTCCACTGAAAAATTGCTATTTCCCCTTTGTTGGGGTAGGATTCTCTTGCCAGAATGTGTCATCAGCTTCGAATTCTGAGAAATAAATCGGCCCCTTACTGTTATCCTCATGTGGTGCTGCAGAAGTCATTAAGTGGCATTTTGAAGGAAAAAATGATTATTTCTTTCCCTTTAAAGACAACGTTCAGTTAATTTATTCTGACTGAATGTGGAGCGAACTAGTGCTGGACAATGTGTGGAAATACATACCCATACCTCATTATCTCTAATGGGAATTGCAAAGACTCTCTCAGATTTAGAACCCTATTTGGTCTGGCTTGTATAACACCTGTCAGTAGACTGCCTTCCTGCGATGTCATTAATATTTAAATAATGCGATTTAAAGGTCAAACTGTGCCTGCAGCAATAGGAAAGTATATCACTCAGTTTTTCTAGATAGTAATGTGAGGGACTGAGAGTGGAAACTTGAAGGAGACAGTGAGAAAGATAATAGCTCTACTGGGGAGAGAGAAGCAACTGCATATATTTTCATTGTATTAGTATCATTAATGAGTTAAATAGGTCACTGCATTTTTTTCTCCCATCAGTCAAAAATCTGTGTCATATAGATGAATGCTTGCAGAGTCAAACTGTAGCTTATGAGGACTGCCCTGGCGACTTCTGCATGAACAGAAGACACTGGGAGCTTGCTCTGAGGGTTTCTCCAAGGCCCCTGCCTGTCCCTCTCCCAGTCCTGTGACCCTCCCTCTGCCCACTGTTGTGTATCCTCCTTGCCTTGCAGTCTCCTCTCTCAGAACATGCCTTGACTGAATCCCACTACCCATCTTGGCCTCTTCTGTTCTCCATCCTTTGCAGGGGAAGCCACTCTTTACTGTGCTGCAGAGAGTTCGTGAATGAATTTGCAAACAATGTTCATAAGGAAATGGTTAGGAAAGGGACCACATTTTGACCACTGAGCACCCACCCAAAGCCATGTCCATTTATTTATTTGTTTGTTTGTTTATTATTCCTACCAATGAAGGAAACAGTAGGTAAGATCATCTCACCTCAGTGGTTTCACATTGAGCAGAATGTTTCTGCTGTTTGAAACTTCCTGGTTTCCCTCCATAATCACATCTGGTTTCAGAGTGGTCCATTTACTCCCCGAGCTTTCTGAACCTGTGCTTTTTTTTTTTCTTTTTAATTTTATTTATTTATTCTCTTTTGTTGTCCTTGTTATTTTTTATTGTTGTAGTTATTATTATTGTTGTTATTGATGCCGTAGTTGTTGGATAGCAGAGAGAAATGGAGAGAGGAAGGGAAGACAGAAAGGGGAGAGAAAAAGAGACACCTGCAGACCAGCTTCACCACTTGTGAAGCAATTCCCCTGCAGGTGGGAAGGTGGGGGCTCGAACTGGGATCCTTATGCAGGCCCTTGTGTTTTGTGCCACGTGCGCTTAATCCACTGTGCTACCGCCCAACTCCCCTTTGAACTTGTTCTTCTAAGAATGCCCTTGTGTCTAAGGAGACGAAATTTTTGTGAGATTTTTTTCTGTTTATCTGTGAGGCTTGTCAAAACTAGAGAAACAATACTTGACAAACACCCTGTAAAACTGAACTAGTTTTATGAAGTTGAGCCCTTTTACAGTCTTTGGCCCTGTTAAGAAAGATGGTGTTGATTTCCTCTTGTTGCAAATAGGTTATTACAAATTTATTAGCTTTAGTTAACACAAATTTTTATCTTGTAGTTCTGGCAGTCAGAAGTGCAAAATAGATGTCACTTGGCTTAAGTCAAGGCACCAGGAAGTGACATTCCTTGTTCAGGTCCTGAGAGAATCTTAGTCTCTGCATTTTGGGTTCATAATTACTTCCATCTTCAAGATCAACAACTGCATTTCTCCATCCACTATCTCTTTTCATCAGATCACATTATACATATTTCTGGGTTTACTGCCTCCCACTTTTATGTAGAACAGCCTTATAATCACCTTAGTTATCCCAAGATCTGTCGCTTAATTACATTTGCAGTCACGGTTTCTAGGAGTTAGGAATGTGGGTATCTTCTAAGGATTATTATTCTGGCTACTCCAAAAGTGAAAAGGTGTTTTGTAGATTTCCTTTGTGATTTTTCTGTTTTCCCTTATTTTTACACATTTTTATGGCAATATAAAACAGACCCAAGAAACAAAACTATTAAAGAGGCAATACCCAGGGCTGGGTGGTGGCGCACCTGTTAAAGTGCTCACATTACAGTGCACAAGGACCTGGGTTCAAGCCCCTGGTCCCCACCTGCAGAGGGAAAGCTTCATGAGTGGTGAAACAGCTACAGGTGTCTCTCTGTCTCTTTCCCTTCTCAATGTCTCTCTGTCTCTTCAATAATAAATAAACAAAAATCTTTTTTAAAAGGCAACATCTTTTTAACTGTCATCTAAATCAAGAAATAGGACACTAACAGCCACCCCAAAAGCCCTCCTTTTACTCATGGGAAGAAGTCTGCATTTGGGATAGAGTCTAAGGAACCTTTGTATCTGTCCCATCTGAGAGGAAAGAGAATGTCGAGAACACCTGAGGAAGCCAGGCTCTGTTTTTTTTTCCCTTTCCTGAGAAGAAAGAGGAAGAAGGAAGGACACCCAGAAGTTGTAATAGGTGTTGGAGTAACTTAGGTAAGACGTGATGGTGGGACTTTAGAATTGAATAAAAATGGGCATCAGCTTCCACATGATGTCTTTCATATTTGTCTGACAAGCCTTTTCATTTTCCCAATTAAAAGTTCAAAATATTTGAAGAAAGAGAGAAAGAGAGAGTGTGATGGAGAATCCAGTGAAGAATACTTTGACAGAGTAAGGGGGAAGGGAAAGAAACCTTTAGGAACGGAATAAAAAAAAAATACTCATTTGAATCTTATAAACAAGAAAAGTTATGGGACATATACTCAATGGAGTATTACTTAGCAATTAAAAAAAGAGAGTATATTTTGTCCTTTGGGACAAAATGGATGGAAGTGATTATGCTTAGTGAAGTAAAAAAGTGAAGGAAAGGGCTGGGTTGTAACACACCTGGTTAAGCGCACATGCTACCACATGCAAGGACCCAGGTTCAAACCCCCCAGTACTCCCTTGCAGGGGGTGAGCTTTACAAGAAGTGAAGCAGTGCTGAAGGTGTCTCTCTGCCTCTCCCTCCACCCCCCTATCCTTTAAATTTCTCTGTTCTATCAAATTAAAAAAAAGAAAAGAAAAATGGTAACTACCAGCAGATTTCATTCATATGTAGACTACAGAAACACATGAACTTGAAAAAAATTAAAAGACTCCACTCATATCTAAAATCTTGGGGAAACCATGAGAATTATCATTGTTTGGGCTGGGGGAGATGGAGTGGTGGTGGAAATAGTGTGGAGCTATATACCCTATACTGCAATTATCTTATAATTGTGTAAATCACTGCTAAATCACTAGTAAAAATACCAAAAAAAAGATTATATTTAAAATCTCTTAATTTGTACATTTCCTGTTAATTCCTCTTTATTTCTTTTTTCCACTTTTTTTTTTCATTTTCTCTGCTGACTTATTTGACCCTAGTTCACCACCTTATGGATTTTACTGACTACAACTCAAGGTGCTGTTCAGTGTATTCTTCAGCCTCCAGACTCCTAAAATCAACAGCTGGATCAAGAGGACTGATTATATTCAGCTTCAGTTCCTTTGGCAAGACTATATGTGACAGTGATTGCTCCCACCAAGACACATAATGTATGTTTTCTACTCTTTCTTTCTCCCATTTTTCAGTTTTCTTTCTCTCCCTTCCTTCCTTCTTTTCTTCCTTCCTGCCTTCCTTCCTTCCTACCTTTTGTAATATCAGCATTGTTGGTTCAATGCCCAGAGTAATTGACTCATTTGCAACCTGCAGGGTAGCTTTTTAATGAAAACATAAAATCTGGGGGCTATGTCGGGTTAAGTTCACATAGTATTAAGCACAAGGACCCATGCAAGGATCCCAGTTTGATCTCCTGGCTCCCCACCTGCAGGGGAGTTGTTTCACAAGTGTTGAAGCAAGTCTGCAGATGCATATCTTTCGCTCCCCTTTTCTATCATACCCTCCCTCCTATTTCTCTCTGTCCTATCCAATAAAAAAATGAAAGAAAAACATAAAAACGTACTAACATGAGAGAAAATTTTGTGACTCTTGAGTATTTGGGGGTATGAAGCTTTCTAACTACTCCACCCACTACTGACCAAGTCATGGAAGTAAGACTTCAAGAACAGCCTAAGTTTCATCTAGAGTGCCAAGTCATCAAAAGCTCTCCCTTTGGAACTATTAAAGGAAAGAATCCTGAAAGAACCTGTGATGCCTCTTAGAATGTAGAGTGTCTAGGTAATGACTATGTAGGTAGATGAAAGATGCGCTGACAAGAGTGAGTCCCAGTAGAGCTCCAGTGGTTTCACTGACATCATGCTTCCATCAACCATTTGGACCACAACTGTGGAAGGTAGTGGGATGATGATCACTTAGCAGTTCCTCTTACCTCAGAGAGATGCCACCTCAGGCCAGTCAACAAAACCAATCATGATGGGGAAGCTGACTGGAACAAGAGTGGTTCTACAGTATTCTGTGAATAGGAGTCACCTATATCATCTGTGTCAAGAGATTGTGCTGTATGGAGAGAAGAGGCCTGTGGAAGGGCTGTGAAGGAATCCTCAAAAGTCTCTCTCACACAAAACCAGTTCCATTTTGGTTTTCTGCTACAAAGCCTATTTTCCCATAATCTTCTGTCCTTTCTCATTGTGTTGATCTGGGGGTGCAGAGCAGGAGAAAAGCACAAGAGCAGAGGGATCTCACCTTCTCCTGCTACTACTGTTTTCTTCAGGTTTATGATTCTTCCCTGCATTGTGAGTGAGAGCAAGAGCTCAAATAAGAATGAGAGGCTGAAGTATTAGTGCTAGCAAACTGAACCAGGCTGTTGATATGTGAAAACACTGGGAAAAGACACAGAAGTTACAGGGCTTAATATACCTGAGTTTTTTTTATTTATTTTTGTTTATTTATTTATTTTTTTTAATATTTATTTTATTTATTCCCTTTTGTTGCCCTTGTTGTTTTATTGTTGTAGTTATTATTGTTGTTGTCATTGTTGGATAGGACAGAGAGAAATGGAGAGAGGAGGGGAAGACAGAGAGGAGGAGAGAAAGATAGACACCTGCAGACCTGCTTCACCGCCTGTGAAGCTACTCCCCTGCAGGTGGGGAGCCGGGGTTCGAACCGGGATCCTTATGCCGGTCCTTGTGCTTTGCGCCACCTGCGCTTAACCCGCTGCGCTACAGCCCGACTCCCTATACCTGAGTTTTTAACAGGTAAGAGGAAGGAACCCTGATAGAGAATATCTGCAGGCAGCAAATGGGTAAAATATGTTTTCCCCCTGATTTTCTCAAATAATTACACTGGTATCATTACAGTTGTCTGAAGTTTGTCAGCAAAATTAGTTGCCAAAGATTCTGGTACTTGAAATCAAAACATGACACAAATGTATTTTGCTTCTAAGAGGTATTACATTGCAATGAAGGGTAGCATTTAAATTCAAGGTTAGTTTTTTTTCCTGGCATTCTTCACAAGTTGGAAACATGGGAAAGAGAAGAACGTTATAATCTCCACAAAATGAAACAGTGAATTTCTCCTTTACTTGGGTAGCCAGGTCCATTACAGTATCATTGGGACTAGAGAGCCAATGGGAGGGTTCACCACCCCAGCCAGCTGCAACTCTTATTCATCATTTAATGCTGACAAAATAAGATTCCTTATTTTACAAAGCATGAATGACAACAACTCGCAGAATTGTTGTAAAAATTTAATATAGTGGCATATGTGAAATAACTTCAAGTGGTAAAGGGATGTACAAATGGGAAATACTTTTTCTCCTGACTTTTAATATGTAGCATACCTATGTTTTTTTATATTTATAATTTGATAGAGACAAAGAAATTGAGAGGTAGGGAATAGACTGAGGGGTAATGAGAGAGGAGACAGCAACAGCACTATTTCACCACTCATGAAGCTAACCCCCTGTAGGTGGGAGTCAGAGACTTGAAAGTGGATCCTTGCACACTGTAAACTGTGCACTCTCCCAGGTGCACCTAGCCTAGCCCCATACATAAACAAGTGTCTTACAATGCTTTCAAATGTGCAAAGAGACGGTTCTCTCACTCCTATCTCTCCAGTACCCAGTTCTAATCGCAGTCTCGTATATGTCTATGACTACTAGTTTCCATCTGCATATGCAAACAGATATCAACTTATATTCTTATTTTTTCGCCTTCTTTTATTTAAAGGTAACCTATTGATAGGGAATTTACACAATTTTAGCCTCAGAATATGTACTGGTAATATGACTGTGGTGTGTTTGTAAGAAGGCCTCAACACACAACAGAATAACTGAGAATAAAAGGATTAAGAATGTGTAGGCAGACTGAGCATGTGCAGAAACTGAGATGGAGCACGTGATATGTAGCACGTGAGGAGTCCGAAGGTGGAGGTAAGTGAAAACAAAACCGAGAAGATGAAGGTCAAACTGAACTTTTACTGAGAAGGCTGAAACTTAGAGCAGAGGGCCAAGAAAGTAAGAATATATATATATATACATATATATATACATACATACATATATATATATATACATACATATATAGAGATAGAGATAGAGATAGAGATAGAGATATGAGAATGTGCCCAACTGTGTCTATAGTAACCAGGGTTACTGCCATATTCTATCTTTGTTTGTCATGTCAACTTCTGTAACCCTGGCTAGCTTCTGCCTTCCTAAAAGCGCCCCCCCCCCCCAAGTGGTCTATCTTATGTTGAGGCCAAACTTACTTTTCCAAACACAGCTGTGCGGGAAAGATAACAAGTAACCATAACAATAATTAAGGTAACTAGACCCTGAGCAATGGTTACGAGCCCCACCCCTTAACCTTGCAGCCTCTGCTTCTATAAGGTCAGTATTTACTCTCAAGTCTGCACCCTTCTCCCCCATATAAGCTTGTACCATCCCTTTGTTTAAGGCCGAAGTTTTTCAGAGCTATCTGAATTCTTGGCCCACTTGAATGAAAGCTCCTTCCTTCCTTCACCCACCTCGGCTCCAGTCTTCTTGATTTACAGCAGATTTCCTCAACACTGTTACATAGTTAATTCTTTTTGCAACTCGACTTTCCCCCTTATATAAAAGTATATGTTAAGAATGGCAAGATAACCCACTAGCTAGTGTGCATGCTTTGTCATGTGTATGACCCAGGTTTGAGCCCAGCCCCCCTCTCTCTCTATCTGAAAAAGCAGACCCAAAGTGGTTAAGTCCCAGCAATGACAAGAGGTAGACATGGAAGCATGTGCTTCCATAGCATAATTTAGCTCTTTATTTTATCTCAAGAGATGGTTTAACCAAATCCTTTACTGATGTCCAGCTAGGTACTTTTCAATATTTTCCTATTTGCATAAATCTACAGAGATCTCTCTTATTCTGAAACTCACGAATTTTTTTTCTCAAAATGACTGGGCCTTATCAGATATCTGTTAATTCATTATACCTTCAAAATTTGAGATAGTATGGGCATGTTTGTGTAGAGCTGGATTTCTCTTTTGGGGACATGATGATCTTGCCCCTCTGGAAAAAGGAACCAATGTTGTCTCCTGTCTACACTTTAAAGCACTTTTCTCATCCACACAGCAGGGATAACAACACTCACTCGCAGTTGTGAGGCTGAAATGAGATTACCTGAGCTCCCAGCACACAGGCACTGCATAAATGTTTGACACATGACTGTTCTGTTAGCAAGGATATTTGATGGCCTCTTTCTCAGTGCAGCTCACTATTACAAAGTGAAATATGGCAGGTGCCAGAGGAGTCGTAGCTGAACACAACCATGTGTATATGACTATCGGTCATAGTTTGTGGTCTCAGAGGCCCAATGACTGCACTTCTTAGGTCCCTCAGTGGGTGTCACATAAACATGCTTGATGCTAGAACAGCTCTTCCCACACTCCACCGCCTAGTACAACTCATTCATACACTGGCAGTTCCACTAAATTGTATGCAGGCAGACAATGTGAAATAGAAGAGCCTACTCAAGAGTGTTTAATATTCACAGAACAGAGGGGATGATGCCTGTAGGGAGGAGCAGATGTAGTTGCTGGGAAGTTAGCATGGACAGTCAGGCAGAAATTGGACCTTGACAATCCCCATTCAAGCTTTTATCTATCCCTACAACTGTGGGTGCCAGTGGGTCTTTTAAGTAGAAATATGGCCTGAAATGGCGTGTTACATGTAGAAAGAGCACGCCATTGACTATGTGGAAGGGGAAGATGGAGGGCAGGGGTGACAGAAGGACCTTCTCCTGTGACAGGACTGTAGGAATGGCAAGTATGACACAATCCAGAACCTCCCATCTCTAGAGCCCTCCCCCACTAGGGAAACATAGAAACGGGATCAGAGGATGGATCCACCTTTCAACAGCAATGTCCAGTGGAGAAGCAATTAAAGAAGTCAGAACTCCTACCTTCTCCACCTCAGAAAGAATTTTGGTTCATACTCCCAGTGGGGGAGAAATGATAGAAGAAAGAAGACCAGAGGACTCTGAACTCCAACTCCATCAGGACCCGGAGAGAGAGGAGGAAAAAGGGAGGCACATGTGGATGTAGTAATAGGGCTACGTGTGACTTGGAAAAAAAAAGAGAGAAGATGGGACCATAGGAAAAAGATGAGAAAATATAAACAAATATAGACATATAGTTGTAAAAATAATAACCCATAAGTTCAACTTTAGGAGAACTGCTTCTTATGAAGGGAATGGGGATACAGAACTCTAGTGGGGGGAGCTGTGAGGAGTTGTATGCTTATTAGCTTGTAATTTTGTAAATCAGTACTAAATCACGAACAAAATTAAAGTTTAAAAAAAAAGTGTGGCCCATTAAAGAGCACAGATTATAGGAACTGCTGAGGGTCTGGAGAAAAGGCAGAGAGTTTAGCTTTAATAATTCCCCAGTTTCTGGCACTATTGGCCATGTGGACAGGGATGCCATTCTGTTTTGTTTTATTTTGCTTTTATTAGTTGTTTTTTTTTTTCCAGCTCCAGTTCACTTTAATGGGAGGATGTTGATTACAGGATTATTGTTGTCACAAGTGTACATTTTCACAATGTAGGTGTCAGTAATATATATAATTTTATTTTAAGCTATAAGAGAGAAAAAAGAGATACCAAAGAACCAGTTCACAGGGGCATACCAGGAATTGAACTGAGTTTCATGCATGAAAGTCCTGTACTCCACCTGTTGCACCATCTTACTGGATGCAGAGGCGCCCTTTCTTGAATTGTATGCACAGGAAGATAAGCTAGTGAGTGGGCCAATGAGATCTCACTTTTCATACTGTGTTTCTTTGTCCATGTATGCAACCCAGGTTCAAACTCAACACCCACCACATTGAAACATTGAAGGGAGTTTTGGTGTTGTGTTCTCTCTCTCTCTCTCTCTCTCTCTCTCTGTGTGTGTGTGTGTGTGTGTGTGTGTGTGTGTGTGTGTGTGTGTGTGTGTGTGTGTGTTTGCATTTAAGTCAGGCTTGGAGAGGAAAGATTGTGCCAAAATAGTCTCCTTCACATTCTTCTGTCTTTGTAGTTTACTGGGAGGGGTGATCTCCATTTCTCTTCTCTCCCACCACCACCAAGATGTCTTTTGCCTACAGTGGGGACCATGCCACCCAAGAGCCCCTTGGAATGGTATCCCCAACAGTGGGTCCTTGGTGACTGGCATCTCCTCCTTGCTGAAGCAGGCTGGCCGCCATACTCTGGAAGCAGTAAGTAAACATGTCTAGCTTCTTATGGGCTCAAATCCAAAGAGCTAAATTCACATGTGAGGAAAAGAAGGAAAATGTTTCTTCTTTTGATTACAGTAATAATTAACAATTATACAGCTGTTTGTTTTGTCAGCATTTCAGCGGGTCTCCTGACTGGAATTCTTAAATTGCATCCTTTTAAAAAATCAATGACAGACTGTTGGCTCTCTCACTCTCTTTCTCACATATACCCCATTTCTTCATCTGATGGAAATAATTAACCATTACCCCTTTCCTTCTAGAGGGGCATTTACAATCCACCAGCAGACACCCTGGTAGGAAACCCAACTTTAGAGAAGAAAGTGGAGGCCCTTCCTGTGTACATTCTGAACAGGGCAGAGCAAGAATGATAGCACAAATCTCCCCAGATTCATCAGTCCTGCCATATCATCAAAGAAAAGCAATTCTAATGGGGTGAGTGAATCTTTGCAAATTCAATAAAGCTTTTGAAAAAAAAAATCTCACATTCCCTGCTGCCATAGAAACCATCTTTTTCAAGTGGATAGTAAATAAAAACAGGACCCTCTGGCTTAGTGTTTATAATATGTGTATTCAGCTTTTAAATATGGATAGGTGTGCCTGATTTCTCTCAGAGATGCCTGGTCTGTGAACCTTATTCTCATGGTGTCTACTTGTAGTCATCCAGGAAACTCAAGTTAGTCTTGAGTTATGGAACTGAATGATGCCAATATTCATATTAAAGCAGTCAAAGTTTTCATGTACTTGAGAGCAGAAAAGGAATTTAATAATAATAAACCCTCTCCTAGAACAGCTAAAACAGAGTCATAAAATAGTTTAGAATCACTCATGAAGCATATACAACATGAAGACCTCAGCTGTTTTGAGACATTTCATCTGTTTATCACAATTCACCTTATGAGAAGAATTAAGCACTGGTGTCTCAGGGGACAGTGCCCCTTGTTTTTTTCATCCCACAAGTGACTGGTACTCCTGCTGCACAGCACATCAGAAGGTCTGAGCAAGGACAATGGAATCTCCAGACACGGACGTTCGGCATTCATGAGGCACCCCGAGCATCCTAGGTCACTGTCAGAAAAGCTTTCTGTGTCAACCCTTCTTTAAGCATAACTGATTCTACAATTGCACATGCACCCAAGGATCAAGGAAGCAGGTCAGGAGTAGAGCGTGTCCCTTCCAGGCATGAGACTCTGGATTCCATCTGTGGTACCACGTGACAGAAACAAATACAGAAACAAACAAACACCACTGAATGTCACAGGTGGTGGAGCAATGTTTTCATCTCTATTAAAAAAAAAAAAAACTGGACTGGGATGGTGGGTCAGTGGTACAGTGAATACTTTATATGTGTTCAGCTAGAGATTTGATCCACGACACCACTTGCAAAAGTGGTTAACATGAGGGTGGGGGAGACAGCATAATGGTTATGCAAACAGACTTTAATGCCAGAGACTCAGAGGTCCCAGCCTGAGCTGAGCAGTGCTCTGGTTAGAAAAAAATTAATAAACAGTTAGCATGCATCTAGAAAAGATCTTCAACAAACTGCTTATTTATCCATAGTTTAGCTAAAATGTTCTCTTTTGCATCTCTGTGTTGGTATGCTTCTAGTTCTGCTTCTGGGATCCCTTCTGTTACACTGCTTGATGTTGTGGTCTACTTAAATGATCATTCTGTTACATTGGTTTGGTCTCACTAACCCTGCCTCCGGGAGATTTTGGTTTAGTCTTTGCTTTTTCGTGCTTCTTGATTCTCCCCGCCACCTATCATAGGTACTTCCTGGGTTCCTGATGCTGCCACCGGAGGATAAAGATGCAGGACAGATTTGGGTTGTGATTAGATTAGATTAGTCCTTTGAATCGTTTGCTTGTGAATAAAGAAATAATGCTTCTCCGCTCAGCCATGTGTCCCTGATCGTCTGTCTCCCACCGCAAAGCTAGCCCAGCATACTGGCGTTCTGAACTTTGACTAACATCTCTGTAGACGCCATCTTGTCTCTCAAAGGCCACCAGACTATTTTGTTTCTGTTTCTGCATTACCACACTGACAGCTTTTTAAGGGCAGGAATAGAGTCTTCTTCATTCTTATACCCCATGACTAATCTGGTTCCCTGCACATAGTTGGAATTCAGGAATTGTCTTTCACACACAATTGAAAAAATGGTGAAAAATCATAACCTCTAACTAAGAGTGAGTTTCTCCAGGGCAAAACCCAGATCTCACTTAGGCCAGGGATAGCAAGAAGACAATAGCAGCTCTAGGAGGTGGGATAAGAGACCTGTGAGCATGAGATTTGGACTTTGATCCCCTGCAACACACAAACCAGAGTGATGCCCTAGTATTCTCTCTCATGTTAGTAAATAAGTTAGCATTTTTAAAAAACAATGAATAGTTTACATTTGGTAGAGATTTTTAAAAATGTTTATTTAGAGGTTTTGCTGCTAGTATAGAGTGGGCTTGAGATTTTAATATAGACTCTTTAAATGCAGAACAGGTAGTCCATGTCATGATATCCATCTGTCTTCAAGCTTAAGCAAAGTTCCTTATTCAGCAAAGATATGAATGGATTTTTTTTTCTTTATTGAGGAAATGCTGTTTTACAAGCATTTGTTTGGAGGATAGAATTTCATGTCTCCGGAATGTGAGTTCAGATCTATAGGGATGCAGAGGTTACATGTTGTGCTGACTATGGGCCCCAGATCAAGTCAATGGGGTTTATAGTCAATATTTATATACTTTCCCCATATTTAAGAGCTACTCTCTTCCCTGATCCAGCTTTCTGGTCCTTTTTCCAACTATAATACCATATCCCCAGACAATAACTTAGGTCACCTGCATATCAGATGTCAGGCACAGGCTAAAACTAGTAAAGTCATGGGCCCCTTGGAATATATCTCAAACAGACCTACTAGTTTTCTCCAAAATGAAACCTCAATTCCTCATCTGCAATATCCCAGCCTTTAGGTTCATAATTAGTCAACAATTTTCTCTGCTTTCTATCTTAACTCCTTTTCAGCCACCAGTTTCCAGATGATACCATGATGTCACCCTGACTTCCCAGGGCAGATGACCCTACCATGTGTCCTGGAGCCCCACATCCTCAGAGCTCTGCCCCATGAGGGAAAGAGAAGCAGGGAGTATGGATCAACCTGTCAATGCCCATGTTCATCAAGAAAACAATTACAGAATCTAGACCTTCCACCTTCTGCACCTCATAATAATCCTGGGTCCATACTCCCAGAGGGTTAAAAATAGGAAAGCTTTCAGGGAAAGGTATGGAATACAGAGTTCTGGTGGTAAGAATTGTGTGGACTTGTACCCTCTTATCCTATGGTCTTGCCAGTGTTTCCATTTTATAAATAAAAATTAACAAAAAAAAAGTAATTCATATCTCAAAATCCAAGTTTTACCTTTACCACCTTTACCAACCACCAAAGAACCAACTCTCTCCAACATAGAGCATTAGGCCCCTGTTACCTCCCCCCTCCCCTTTAGTAACTCAAATCTGCTGCTATAACCATATTTCACCCTGTCCTTTCACATATTTTTTTTTTACCACAGCCCTGCTCTACTCTGAGCCTTAGGCATAAGTTTCTGCACAACCATTATGCTGCCTCCCCCACCTGGTATATTTCTCAAATCACACTATGAATGCAATCCCTCTGTATATAGTTCTCATTCTGACTTAGTCCAGTAAACATTATCCCTTTCAGTTCAATCTAGGCTGTAGCAAAAGAGATCTTGTCTTTTCTCACAGTTGAATAATATTCCACTGTATATAGAGGCAGTATCTTCCTTGTTCTTAATAGATATTTGTTCTATGATCTTTCCATAGAAACTCTGGCAACTCAAAATTACCCAATGTGTCTGAATTATTGCAGGATTTGTTGTCTCATCTTTCAACCATTTGGACATCACTTACAGTGATGAGGTGCCAAAGTATAAGAGGTCTTCAGAATACCTTGGCAATACAACTGATATTAATTTATTGTTTTTACCTTCCTATTTTATAACTCAAGGATAAAGAATCTAATCTTAATGAGAAATCTCAATAGTGTTGAAAAAATAGAACTGTTTCTGACGGTACCATTAATACAATTACTTTCCTGGTTTGGGCTGCATCTTACTGATGAACCAGGTCCCCTGGGAAAAATACTCAGAGATTAAAAACACATACTAGTGTTTTGGGGTTCTGGGGAAGTTCAAGGCTGAGGTGGGGGGAAGTACAGGGGAAGGAAGGAAGGAAAGAAGGGAGGCAGGGAGGGAAAAAACTGGAGCATGACATCAGATTTAGTCTATACCAGGGCCCACACTGCAAGTCTGGAAAGTGTATTCACCTGTGTTTTCTATCTTGAAGCAAAGGAGTTAGCTTTCCTGCATCTTTATTTCATCTCTCGTGGTAAATGGTCATCCTCTGAGAGATAGAATGTAAATTCCTTAGTAGGTCTAGGACATCTGTCAAATAATAAGATGTGTAGCACTAGGTGTTGAACAGCCCACTGGAGGAATGAGGGAAGGTGTGCATATACAGTTAATCTAGAGGCTTTTCTTAGTTTTAGCCCATTTTTAATCATCTTGACTTGAACTTCTGTTAAGAAGAAACCCAAAGACTGGCCTCTCTATTTGCAAGTGACAGTAAGAAACAGGAAACCATGGAGGTGCAAAACAACCCTCCTGCCATCACAGGTAGATATTGATGTAAGACAAGTAAGTTGGCACTCATGACTTCTGAGTCTGGCGTCAGAAAATCACCCTCCAATTTTTAGACAGTCTTGGCATGAGTGCTGGATGTATCAAACAATAAGGAGGCTCCACTTTAATGGAATCTGACATGTTGAAAGCTAAATGGACCACAAAGACAAATTAGGGCAAGTCTGTTCTCATTAAAGAAGCATTTACTAAAGCCAGAAGCACAGATGCCAGCACTCCTGGAAACAATATCCAAGATACCAAAAAATAATACTCATATTGTGAAGATTTTTTTAAAAAAGTTTACTAAAAGAGGTGGAAGGTTTTATTTACTTTTAGGTTTTTAACAATGACTTCTGAGAGGACCCATTATTATCTTGGACTCAGTGTGAAGGAAAGGACCTTTCAAGGTTGTTCAGATGCCATGATTACACGACAGCAAAACTGGGACTCTGCATAAATGTGGTCATAATTGTTTATTGCCCCAGACAACACATGGGCATACAGAAAGAACACAGGCACCAAGGAATGTATAGATTGCCTCTTTATGCCTGTGCAACTTCTGCTCTATACAGCTGTCACTACGAAAGAACGAAGCCTGTGATTATCTTTATCTCAGACTGGCAAGTGAATGCATAAAAGTTGGAGAAAGGCAGACAATGTATTTCCCAGACACGCATAAACTCCCAGAAGCTGTAAGTTGATGTGTGAGAATCAGTTTCTTAGCGCTGGAGACTGTTATCAATGTTTTAGCTACAACTGCAAATAATGTGATATTTAAAAACAAATGCCAAATATGTCTCTATTTAAGAAAGGTTTTACATATAACTCTTTATCAAATTGCAATCTCTTCAGTTCATATAAAACTCTGGCATTTGATTGTCAAAATACTGCTTTTTCCATCTGACGCATGAATCATTTCTTCCATAGAGAAATATATTTATATATAACATTAAATATATATATATATATATATAAACAAATACACAAAATCATCCCAACCTTTAGAGTTTATTGTGTTGTGCTAACTCCCACTCAACAGTTACCTGGACTTCTGAGCACAGTCATTTCCAACGTTGCTGTCTAGTCATTACACTTATTATGGATACTTTTTTCAAAGGGGAACACAGCATGTCTTCACCTCTCTTGAAACTTAACAACCCCCACACCCCTGCGCATGGGAACCTGGGGCTTGAACCTGAGTTCTTGTACATGTTAATGTGTGCGCTATACTGGGTGTGCCACTATTCAACTCTATAATGTTTTAATAAATAAGAAAGCCTGGTCTAGTAATTGGCATTTTCCCCTATTCATCTGATAATATCTCTCTCCCCCCCTCTCTCTCTCTCTCTCTTTCTCTCTCTGCAAATGAATGCTAGGGTTCCTGATACAGGGGAATCATGCCTTTTGCCTCTCAGTGCAGAAAGACATATATAGGTAGGTTCTCTGGTTCGTAGGATTTAGCAGAAAAAAGAAAATTAAGTCTGATAGGTAAAAGTAAATGTGAGTGTGATGACTTTGACTTAAAATCCTGTCCTCAAATTCATTAATTATCTTCCCTTTAAGAGATACAGACTAATCTTTATCTCTGGTCCTACTTTGCAGTATAGGCCAGAAGAGCTGTATGAGACAGGAGTCTCAGAGGCACCTGCTGGCTCTTGTTCTTTCTCCCTAGACTGTCTACTCTGGGGGATGCCTGCCAACATTTCATGCAGACAATCAAGCACTCTTGTGGAGAAAGGTCGATTTGTCAATAACCATGTGAATGGTTCACTTTGAAAGTGTGTTGCCCAACGTGCTCAAGTTCTCAAATCCTCAGATGATGATAGCCCTGGCTTTCACCTTGGAGGCAACTTCATGACAGACTCTAAGCCAGAATGACTCCTCTAAGCTTCTCCCAAATTCCTGACTTAATAGAAACTGAGATAACAAATGTTATTTTCAACTGCTAACATCATGGGTAATTCGTTGTGTAGCAAGACTTTTCTAATACAGCAAGCTTTCAGGGAATCCAAAGAAACGTGTGAATCCTCGTTCCTATTTACTTGTCTAGTCATTAGACGTGAAGCATGTTTTTTGGGAAATGTCAACATAGCTCACTTGCATGTAGAATGGAAACTAAATTCTTAGCAGAGGGACCTAAAATTAGCTTGTGGAATGTTCTCTATTCTCCCTTTCCTGTTCACTTTGTAACACTGTCACCTTTCTCAATGGCATAGAAAATTCCATGATTTCCATGAATTGCCTTGATTGTGCTTGCTTATTGTCTGATTCCTGTTGGATTTGATCAGTAGGCAAAACCAGCAAGAAACAAGAAGTTCAAAGAGAGAGGTCATAGAAAAAGGTTTATGGAATTGACTAAGAAGGTGTGTGTGTGTGTGTGTGTGTGTGTGTGTGTGTGTGTGTGTGTGTAAGGAGGGGTGAAGAGAAAGGCTATAGTAGCTATATACCATCCATGGAATTTCCCTCCATGTATGTGGGGGGGGTCTCTCCCTCTCAAAAAAAATTGAAAAAAATCAGTCTAGGAGGAGCAGAATCACACACGTGAGGTCTAGGACTGTGTGTCTGTATGCACACACACACCCTCAGTCAACTTCTTAAGTCATTTCTGAGTTGGATTTTAAGTCGTAGAGCCTTTGGGGGGCATGAATTGTCATGCATGGCACACAGTAGGATTGAAGGCCTACTCTTATAATAACTGAAAAAGAGATACACTTGGTTTTCTTGCCTTATACCCCTTTTCTTTCAGAACTCACCACCTCTATTTTATATTGAAGACCAATGTTTTATGTTTTACCGGCAGAGCAAGGGACAGAGTGTGCTGTGAATTATGGCTTCCATTTGACCCTAGTAGAGACAATCTGAATATATTCCCTGTGTGCTTGAGTAAGCTAAATTAGTCCTGTGCTTGTCAGATTCTTCCCTCTCTTTGTGCTGCAGATGAAAGTATAAGAAGTGAAAACTGGAACTCTCTTAACCTTTTCAAGTCTTCAAATAATGATTTTCTAGGCCGATAAGACTAAATTGCTATTGGACCTCAGCTCAGGAGCAGGGAGGATGGCTGTTTATGGGCAGCAAGTGTCTTGCTCATGGCTTATTTTCTTCTCTTCTCCTCACTGGAGGAAATTAAAACCCTGATGGTCAGATTAGGGGGTTCTAAGCTTCTGCCCTTTGCCACTTCTGCAGATGTGAGAATTAGGCTTTATCTACCGGTTCAGATGAGGTGGTCAATAACTTGAACACTTGAAAAAGTAGCTGAGGTAATAAGATCTTTAAATTAAAGGACTTGAGTGCAGTGTTTTAAAAAAGTATAAACAAACAGTAATTCTCACCATAGGATTCTCACTCACCAAACAGAGGGTCAGATAAATAGAGTGAATTAGGGGGCACTGTGTAAATCATATACTTGATCGATCTGCTTTCTCCTCTGTTGATCATTCATTTGCACAGAGGTATTGGTTTAAAATGCAGCTACACGTTAATCAGGAGACATTCTGCTAGAAACTGGTATAAACTAGAATTAAAACTGTATTCATGAAGATGTTTAGCTGGTTTGAAGGAGGTGGACCATAAGACAGGCAAGTCTTCAAGAGGGAAAGAGGCTGACAGTGTTCCAGAAGCCAAGGGCTATGCTGGGGGTCATTTTCTTTGTCCTACGTGAACAAAGTAACTGGAGGACCACTGTTTGATTTCCTGGAGAAGGTGAGTGACTGGGAGAAAAGGTTCTCAAAGCCCTGTGAAGCTTACTTCATAGTGTTGCCAGGACTACAATGATTTCTCCAGAGCCTCCTGATCAAAGACTATTAGTTTATCCATATGAATTAACTCTTGGTAGAATAAGAATTTGGAAAGATAGATAGAAAATTTAAGTCAACCATTGGAAAGGAAGAGAAGACAGGACCATGGAAACAAAGGAGGGGGCAAATATATATAAATATAGACATCCCATAATGATCCTGGGTTCATACTCCCAGAGGGATAAAGAATAGGAAAGCTTTCAAGGGAGGGATGGCATATGGAGTTTTGGTGGTGGGAATTATGTGGAACTGTACCCTTCATATCTATTGCCTTGTCTGTGTTTTCATTTTATAAATAAAAATTATTTTTAAAAAATAAAAAAAAAATGTGGTCCAGGAGGTGGCGCAGTGGCTAAGGCACTAGACTCTCAAGCATGAGGTTCTGAGTTCAATCCCTGGCAACACAGGTACCAGAGTGATGTCTGGTTCTTTCTCTCTCTCAGCTATCTTTCTCATTAATAAATAAATAAGATCTTTAAAAAATTAATTAAATTAAATAAATAATAGATAACCCATATCTGTGACCTTGGAAGAACTACTGGAGCTTCCAATGGAGGGAATGGGGACACGGAATTCTGGTGTTGGGAATAGTGTGAAATTATACCCCTGTTAACTAATAATCTTGTAAATCAATATTAGTCATTAATAAAATTAAAATAAAGAAAAAAGAAAAAATTAAGTCCAATTTAGTGATGGATATTATTATAAAACATAATTTTCTGTCTGCTTCAGTACTCTGGGAAGTACTGTTTATTTTACAAGACTACATTTCGGCTCTTCCTAGATAAAGAACTGGGGGAAATAGATCCCAGATATTCATTCTCTTGAGGCTTAGCAAAAACCCAGCTTAAGGTTTGTTTAGTTTTTATTTTTGTTTTTCATGTTGTGTAGTAAGAGTATCATTCATCACACCTGACATTCACAACAGTATGACTTTTCTTCAAGAACCAGTGAAACAGGACTGGTTTTGTACAGTCACATAAGAACTTGAAAAATCACAGTAGACCACTAGATAGAAACTAAATAAGTCTATTAGAAATACTTTTTTTAAAAATCTGGAATTTTTCCATCTCTCCCTTTATTATTCTCCAACTTTGTCTCTCTAGCTCTTATTCTTAATTATTATTTATTTACTTATTACATAATAGAGACAGAGAGAAATTGAGAAGAATGGGGAGAGGAAGAGAGAGAGAGAGAAACTGCAGCACTGTTTCATCACTGACTTCTGCCCTAAGGTGAGGGCCAGGGGCTTAAACTCAGGTCTTTCAGAACTGTAATATGTTCACTTTACCAGGTGAGGTGCACTACCACCTGACACTTTGTTTATTTATTTATTTATTTATTTTACCTTTTGTTGCCCTTGTTTTTTATTGTTGATGTAGTTATTATTGTTATTATTGATGTCATCATTGTTAGGACAGAGAGAAATGGAGAGAGGAGAGAAAGATAGACACCTATAGACCTGCTTCATCATCTGTGAAGGGACTCCCCGCATGTGGGGGGTGGAGCCGGGGGCTCCAACTGGGATCCTTAGCAGGTCCTTGAGCTTTGCACCATGTGCACTTAATCCTCTGCACTATCACTGGACTCCCAACCCACCTGGCACTTTATAGCAAACATTTTATTGGTACTTTTGTATTTAGAAAGAACACTCAATTTAATAAATAGCTCCTCACATTGTTCACAGAATTCTTTCCACCCAGTTTTCAGACAAGAAAATCAAGGCTCCCCAAAATTAATACTTGTCCATAATCAAGATGGTAGCTACTTAGCAGAAGTCTGGATCCAGGTCTTTTGTCTCCAATTTTCCTTATTTTTTCCATGAATCTCATTTTGGTTTTAATGTAATTGGGTTAAGAAGCATGCATTCTTCCTTTCCCAGAGGTTTTACAGTTCTTTTAAGTAACAGCAAATAGCGCTGACAAAATAGTTCATTTTAAGTGTGCTGCTGTGCCATGTGTATGGCACAAGTCTGAGTGTGGCCTCACTGTACTGAAGGAAACATCTGTCCTATGTGTGTTTCTCTCTTTCTCTCTCTCTCTCCCTCTCTCTCTCCCTCTCCCTCTCCCTCTCCCTCTCCCTCCCCCTCTCCCTCCCCTCCCCCTCTCCCTCCCCCTCTCCTCCCTCTCCCTTTCTCTCTCACCTGTCTCTACCTGAAATTTAAAAAAAGTCATAGGAATAGTTTTCTGATTTTACAATACAGAAAATATACCCCATCGATGTAATAACATACATGCATGGCAAGTATTTTACACATACCTCATGTATTTTTCTTTTCTTTTTGATAATGTATGTCTCCTCTCATAGAGGCTACTTCTCTCTCTCTCTCTCTCTCTCTCTCTCTCCCTCCCTGCCTCCCTTCCTCCATGTGTGTGTGTGTGTGTGTGTCTTTTCTAAAATAACATACTCTACCCTAAATCAATTAATGGGGAACATTGTTTACAGCATGTTTCTTCATGATTATGACCAAGTGGAGAACACAAAGAACTTAAAGAGTAGGATTGCAGGAATACCATGGAGCCTATTCTAATCAACCTTTCTTTTTAACCAGATATTTAGAAGTGACCCTAGCTTATATAGGTAAGTCATAGAGGGGTCACTGCATTTCTTTAGACCTCCCAGGAAGACTAAAGTGAGTTTGTTGAGTGACCCATGTTGATTTCACCCTACAAACTGCAGAAGCTGAATTAAGTTTTGCAAATGAACCACAGGACTTCTAGACTTAATTTTGTTCAGAAGAGAGATTTGAGAGGTAATATTTAGGACTCTGTCCTCAAGACACCTGTAATTATATGGGTGACTTACCAAAAGCCTTCTGGCTTCATTAACAGAAACTGGACTAAGGAGCTGGATTCATTTGGAATAATATCCTTTGTAAAAAAAAAAAAAAAAAAAAAAAGACTAAATAGAGTTATATAGTTTTGCTAAAGTAAAATATGCTATAAATTGTTTTTCTCTGATTTCTGGTTTAAATCAAACTCACTAATATCTAGAAATACCAATTATTTATTACTGAATAAAAACACAATATTGCATTTAGATGGATTCTATTGAATACTGCATGCACTTTTGTGGGAGGACTGCAGAAAGGTTGTGTTTTTGTGTTACATTTTTACAATTTACTTTTTATTATTATTTCACCAGGGCTATTGCTGGAGCTCGGTGCCAGCACTATGAATCCACCACTCCTAACAACCATTTTCTTTTTTCCTTTCTATTTTATTTGGTACGGCAGAAGACAGAGGGAAATTGACAGAGGAAGGGGAGATAGAGAGGGAGAGAGAAAGATAAATACCCTCAAGGAGCCAAGTGGTGGCACACCTGGTTGAGCACACATCAACAATATGCAAGACCCTGGGTTCTAGTCCCACCCCCCACCCCACCCCAGTGTCCACCTGCAGGGCAGAAGCTTTGCAAGTGGTGAAGCAGTGCTGCAGGTGTCTTACTTCCTCCTTATTACCCTTTCCCTCTTGATTTCTGGCTGTCTCTATCCAATAAATAAATAAAGATATGTATATGTGTATGTGTATGTGTATGTGTATATGTATAAAATGATAGAAAGCTGTTAGAGATTTTTAAAAAATAGATACCTGCTTCTCTTCTCATTGCTTGTGAAGCAGCCCCCGCCAAGTTGGGAGCAACTAAGTGCTTAACTTAACTCCAGACTTAAGAGTTTGCCTGTCTATATCTCTGTTAGGATCTCTTTCATTAGTGATTTAATAGTGATTGACAAGATTGTGGGGTAAGAAGGATACAATTCCTTTTAACTTCCACCACCAGAGTTCTGTATCCAATCCCCTCCATTGGAAAGTTCCCATTCCAAAATATACCTATCACTTTATTACTTCTCCTAAAATAGTGAATCTTCTAGGATAGTCATAAGAATTCACTTGTCTTGACCCTAATTATTCATTTTCCTCTTCTGTCATCTTCTGGGGCTCATTTTAGAGAGACAGTATCATTAATGGAAAAGATATGTGTGTGTGTGTGTGTGTGTGTGTGTGTTCAGAACTGTGTAAATTTTTTATACTTGTAAAAAAACAATAGCAAGCAAACTGACTCCTGAAATTGTGAAAATTACAGAGGCTATTGGAGAAAACAGAGTAGCAAAATAGGGGAGAAAAGTGAAGGCCTCTATTTGGTGGGATGACATAGCAACTTTGATGGTGGGTTTCCTTTTTAGTACATACACACAGGTGTAGGTGCAAAATTATACTAACACCTTATAATATTATAAAACAACATCAAAATGATTTTAAAAAACTATTTTCAGAGAAGCATTTATTACTGTTCATGGTGTACTCAATAAAAATATTTTATATGGAGTTTATATATAAAAATGGCACGTCACTTTTATTAAAATGCTGACCAGTTCAAGCTTTCCAAGTAGTCAAAGCACAGATAAAGTTCTCTCCTCTCCTTCTTGAACAGAATCACAGGTTTAATTCTTATTTATTTATTTATTTATGTATTTATTTATTATTCCCTTTTGTTGCCCTTGTTGTTTTTTATTGTTGTAGCTATTACTGTTGCTGTTATTGATGTCGTTGTTGCTGGATAGGACAGAGAGAAATGGAGAGAGGAGGGGAAGACAGAGGAGGAGAGAAAGATAGACACCTGCAGACCTGCTTCACTACCTGTGAAGTGACTTCCCTGCAGGTGGGGAGTCTAGGGCTTAAACCTTAAGCAGGTCCCTTGAGCTTGGCGCCACCTGCATTTAACCGGCCGTGCTACCACCCACCTCCCCCTATTTATTTATATAGACAAAGAGAAATGGAGGGGGAAGGAGAATAGACAGAAACAGAAGGACAGAGAGACTATTTCACGCTTCCACCCTGTAGGTGGGAGACTGAGAGCTTGAACCTGGGTCTTGCTCATGAAAATATATACACTTTCCTGGGTATGCCACAGCCTCCCCCCATGGGGTTCATTCTAAGTTGTTCCATACTAGAGGGCATTGGTAAGCCAGGGATGGAGACACTGTTTAAAACAAATGTCTCATGATCAGTAGCTAAAGGAATGAGAGAATCTTTAGAGAGAAAATCACCAGCATGAAAATTTATCTGTTGGTTTAAAACATTTAAAGTTTCATTTTTATTAGAAAATGGTAGACTTTGTATATAATGCAATGATGTATAGGCGTTCTGAGCAAGGAGACCGAGCTTGTTATAAGGAACAAGTTTTCCATCAGAACTGTCAGGTGCAGTAGTGAATCCTCTGTCACTTGAAGTATTTAAGCAAAGAGTAGATAGGATGCTCGCTTTTGAGAATGTTGAAGGTGAACTTTTACTGCATTATCTCCTTAGGTAAAGTTTTAAATAGAATTAATCTTTAGAAGAGAGGAAAAAACATTTTTTAAAAAAATTTTATTATCTTTATTTATTTATTGGGTAGAGATAGCCAGAAATTGGGTGGGTAGGGGGAGACAGAGAAGGGGAGAGAGAGAGAGAGTGAGAGAAAAAGAGAGAGAGAGAGACCTTCAGTACTGCTTCACCACTCACCTAGAGGTGGGAACCCAGGGGCTCAAACTCGGGTCCTCACGCATTGTAAAATGTGCACTCAACAAGGTGTGCCACCACCCAGCCCCCCAAAAAAATTGGTACTGGGGGCCTAACCTCAGACATGAGAGACATGTCATCTCCCTGGCTCAAGGAATTTTTTCTATTTCATTTCTTCAGAAAAAAAAATCTCTATTTGAGGGAAAAACTCCTAAGATTGGAATTAATTAAGCACTTTGTTGCTACTGCTTTGCATGCACTGTAAGTTTAAGCAACCGAATCAGTAAATAGTAGAGTAAAGGCATCATATACTATTAGTACTACTGCCAGGACTACTACCACTTTGGAGATGGCAGCCCCATGCTAGTTTACACCTCTTGGATGCTTTTTCATTCAGAGAGAGGAGGGGAAAATGGAGAGGGGAGGGGAACATCACTGAAACTCTAGTGTCACAGCACCTCCCACGTGGTGCTGTGACTTAAACCTGGCCTGCAGAAATAGCAAGGCTCTTGGACAGTTTTGTTTGTTGTTCTAGTTCTCTCGCACCAAAGTAAAGATATTTAAAATGTTAGTAATGGCTTCCAGGCATTTCAGTTCTCAATTTAAAACATTTTTGTTGTTTTAAATAACTAATTATAAAATGATATCATGTAACTCTAAGAGGTTTCTCTAAGGCAGTAGTTCTTAATTCAGGTGATCTGGTCCCCAAGAGAACATGTATTAACTTCTGGAGAAGTTTGTTATCACTGAGAGGGGCAATGTGTATTCCTGATACTAATGGAAAGAGGCCCAGGGTGTACTGAACATACTATAGCGCCCAGAACAGGGCTCTTCAGTAAAGTGCTGTTGAGTCCAGTGTCAACAGTGTCACAGCTGAGAGTCCCTGCTTAAAAAAATCATGAACATATTATGTGATTAGAGCTGGTGAAACAACTCTTACTTGGGTATTGTGCTGTTTTGTCCTGTACGTGACGCAGGTTCAAGACTACCAGCCCCCACTACATGGAAACTGAGTGACGGCATTATATGAACTCATAAAAACAACTATACAGAAACAACTATTAAGATAGTAAGGATGATATGTTTTCAAAAACAGTGTTTTGGGAAACGTGTTTTTAAAAAATTCTCTTTGGTGACAGTAAATATATTCTGCTGTCAGCTATGCATGTGAAGAGCTCCCAAAAAGTTCTTTCCTATATGTGTGGGTGAAGAGAGCAGTATTTCCTACAGTAATAAAAATAAAATAAAAGAGAAAATACTTCTAAATCAACACAAGATATATTCAGTACTTGTATATGTTTATTAAAAATAAGTCACAATTACTTTGGCAATTTAATTATTCTAATTTCTGATGTTTTGGAGGGATAATAATATTCAGGCTACCTTTATATTGGGACATTTATAGAAAATCTAACTCAGAGGGCTGGGTGGTGGCACACCTGGTTGAATGCACAAATTATAATGCACAGGGATCCAGGTTCAAGCCCCTAGTCCCCACCTGCAGGGAAAAGCTTTGTGAGTGGTGAGGCAGGGCTGCAGGTGTCTCTCCCTCACTCTCCCTCTCTACCACCCCCTTCTTTCTCGATTTCTGGCTGTCTCTATCTAATAAATAAAGATATTTTTTTAAAACCCTGCATGGTAAGAAAAAAATAAAAAATCTAACTTAGAACCCTTAGGAAAGAGAGATTTCACGTGTGTGTGTGTGTGTGTGTGTGTGTGTGTGTGTGTGTGTGTGTTTAGTCATAGTATAAATTCTTTCAGGCATTGATATGAAATGTCTTCAATTATATATAGCTAGAAATGACTTCAAAAGTAATTGAATCCTTCCGACTTTTATTTGCTCCTAAAAATTACATGCTGTAAAAGTACATCCCAAGTTTTGACGAATGCAAACATCATGTGACTATCACAATCAACACAGAAAATAGCTCTAGTCAGGCCAGGTGGTGGCACACCTGGTTAGGTGCACGTAATACTAAGCACAAAGACCCAGGATCGAGCCCTTGCTCTCCACCTGCAGCAGAACGCTTCACACGCAGTGAAGCAGGTCTACAGGTGTCTGTCTTTCTCTTCCCCTCTCAATTTTTTGTGTCCTATCCTATAAAATGGAAAAAAAAATTGCCACCAGGAGCAGTGGATTTGTACCGCTGACACCAAGCCCTGGAGTAAAAAAAAAAAAGAAGAAGAAGAAAATAGTTCTAGTCTACAGTCATACAACCCTGTACAAGGTCGATCTCATCTGAAAATAGTTCTGTCATATTCTGAATGCTGTCATGCTGCTCCTTTGTTGTTAAGCCCTTGCCTTTTGAATTTAAGTTGATATATCCTCTAAGAAGACTGCTGATTTTTCAAATAATCTCTTGTGATGATACCCAGCATGTAGATCATCGATGCAGAACTCTGGGGAGAGTGGGGTGGCAAGGGGAAGCTGCTACAAGTCGGATGGGCAGGAGAAGGAGGCAGGGGCTAGACTAATCAGGGCTTTGTGTGTCTTCAGAAATAAATTGAGACATGAATATGGGATGATCTTACTTATGGGCAGAAGTTGAAAAATAAGAACAGAAAGGGAAAACACAAAGTAGAACTTGGACTGGGTTTGGTGTATCGCACCAAAGTAAAGGACTCTGGAGTGAAGGGGGGCTTTTCCTGGAGCATGATGTGGAGGAGGACTTAGGATGGGGGTGAGGGAGTATTTCTCAGGAAATTGAGAATTTTTACACATGTATCAATAACTGTATTCACTGTAAACCATTAATCCCCCTGGGACCGAGTGGTGGAGCATCTGGTTGAGAGCACAGGTTACAGGTTACAATGCACAAAAGATCCAGGTTCGAGGCTCCAGGAGAAAAGCTTAGCAAGTGGTGAAACAATGCTGTGGGTGTCTCTATGTCTCTCTTCTTCTCTATCTCTCCTTCCCCTCTCGATTTATGACTGTCTTTATCCAATAAAAAATAAAGATAATAAAAACTTAAACCATTAGTCCCCCCCCAACAAGAAAAAATAAATAAAAATAAAAACTAATCTGAAAATTGAGCTTTATTGTAGGGTTTGGGCTCACTGGGGGTTTTACACAGTCTCCCATGGTGACACCATCAAATCTCTTTTCTCTCTCTTGCAACCATCTGGCTGCTTTTTGCTGAATGAACGGAAGGGTGGGATGGGCAAACATGGCCATGGAAAGAGTAGTAAAAAACATGGTCTCAGCACTATAGACAGAAGATGCTGGTGGTTGGGCAATAGGACATCAAAGTGTAAAAAAGGCGCACTAACACATTGGAGGTCTGATCAAAGGCCAAGCTATGCTGGCCTGCAGTGGCAAGAGGCTGACCAAATATCTGGTTCACAGACTGCGGTAGAACTGAGGCAGAAGCCTGTCTGGAGGTGAAACAGGTTTAGGAGGAAAACCAAGAGTCCACATCTGAGCGGAAAACATTCCGAAAAGGAGATGTTTTGGAGGCAGGCAAAGGTCAAAGTTCACAGATCTCCAGCTAACTTCTCAATAAGTGTGTATCTCTTCTTGGGGAAAGCCTCCACTTCCCACCCCCTGAGCTAGAAGTGAGGGTGAATACATTGCCTTGAAGCACTGGAGAGGGAAACAAAATTCTTTTGGATAAATATTGCAAAAGAAATATGCAGATATTGCCATGGGGCCTCAGCAGAGGATATTATTTCTTTCTCTAAAGGAGCCAGGGAAGTGAAACTTCCAGATTTTCTCACTGTGAGTTTTTCTTACATGGAAAATTGGGAAGAATATCGCTCCAGGGCAAGAAAGTAGTGTGTACAAAGTTTGCAAGGTATGCAAATTGACAGCAATGTTCAAATAGGTTTGTGTAGGCAGACCATCAGATCTGTATATTGTGCTTGGAAATAAGGCAGTTCATTTTTCTCTTTTTCTTTTTAAACTAGAACACTGTTCAGCTCTAGCTTATGATACTGCTGGGGACTGAACCTGGGAACTCAGAGCCTCAGGCTTGAAAGTCATTTGCATAACCATTATGATGTCTCCCTAGGATCTACATAACATTTTCAAAGCTCTCTCAAACTCTGATCTGCTGCTTCTTTATTCCACAATAAAAAGTCTATGTACACTGGATTCACCCAGATAATTCAGAACCATCTCTTATCCGTTATTTTAATATTTATGTATTATTGAATATAGACAGAGAGAAATTGAGAGGGAAGAGGGAAGTAGGGATGGATAAAGACAGAGAGACACCTGCAGCCCTGCTTCACCAATCATGAAGCTTTCCCCCTGCAGGTGGGGACTAGGGGCTTGAACCCGGTCCTTGTGCAATGTGATATGTGCACGTAATCACATGCACTACCACCTGGCCCTCATCTCTTATTGTAAATTGAGTTGGGTTTAATCTAATCTCATCTGTAGCTTTAATCAGTTCTTGCCATTTAACACAACACAGTTCTAGGTTGTGTGATTATGTGCACATATCTGGGGGTCATTCTTCTGCCTACCACAACAGTATATGAGTACTCATGAATATTCAATGGAGTTAACAACTCTGTTAAATCCAGTCATTCTATAGAATGAAAAAAATAGCATGAAACTATATAGTTACCTTTAAGTCCATATTCAGTTTCAAGACAGAGTCCCATTTTTGACTTTAGAAAATTGATGTTTATCATACACAACATCACCATAATTTATGTCCTTTGACATGATTTCTATATAGCTGTGCCACCAGTTGCTTCTGTTCTCCCTGATCTAAGCTTTTAAGAGAGTCAACATATCAAATATCATATAAATTATGGTGATGCTGTGTATGACACAGCAAATCCTAACAAAGGGATATTTCAAAGTTAACCCAATTGCCAAATAATGTGATTATAGCAATAACTATCTATTGTCTTCTTAACCTCCCACTTCCTCTGTAGAGCCTATATTTCCCCCAGTCCTGGAACCTTAGGGTGGGGATTACTTTCCTGCATGCTTCTCTCAAGTCATACCAAGTGATATTGCATGCACTGATCCCAACCTAATCAAACAAGGAGTACCACCTCAGCATGCTTCACTTCAGACTGTCCAGAAACATCAGGCATGGAATGTCAACCTTTCAGCCTCATTAGTTGGGTGAGACCTTTCCTTTCATAGTATTCTCTAATTCCATTCCAGGAGGTTCACTTCCTAACAAAGTCCCAAAACCTAGATACAGACTAGGTCCTGTGAGATAGAGCGTATGTTCACATGTATCCATAAATTAGGGCAAAATATATACCTAAAAGCAAAAGTGCACAATAAAAAAAATGAGGTTTAAACCAAAGTACAATGTTTTACACGTGATTATCTTATATAATTTGAACCCAGACATTATCATGATAGAATCTGTTTATTGTATTTACATTTAACAGAAAACTTTTTCCACTTTTGTGTTTTTTAAAGATTTATATATTTCTTTCCACTAGAGACAAAGAGGCTATAACACTGCCTACCTCCAGCATATGGTATTGTCAGGGACTAAACTTCAAGAATGCAAGAATGCAAGTCCTGTATTCTATCTCTTTAACTCAAACACTTTTAAAAATAAAATAAAATAAAATAAGTTTCCACCATCATCAGCCAAGACTTGCCACAACCCCCCCCTAAAAAAATTTGCTAGTATTTATAAAAATCTCTTAGTGTTCAGGATGCAAAGTGTTGTGAGGCTTATGCACCAGAGTAACACTCAGATTTTCTTGCTAATAAATAAAGCTTTAAAAAAAATGCTTTGTTTCAATGAAGACCTTACTTATTAGCATGCTTTCAGTACTCATATTCAAGTCAACAATAGAAATGTGAACTAATCAGGGAGCTGGGTGGTGGCACATCTGGTTAAGCACACATGTTATAATGTGCAAGGACCCAGGTTCCAGACCCCGGTCTCCACCTGCAGGGGGAAAGCTTCACAGGTGGTGAAGCAGAGTTGCAGGTGTCTCTCTCCCTCTCTACCATCCCCTTCCCTCTCAATTTATTGGCTGTCTCTATCCAATAAATAAAAACAATAATAAGAAAAATAAATTTTAAATGTTAACTAATCAGAACTCAGGAGAATTGGTGCCGCTGTTAATCAATACTTCTATTTAGAGGACCATAGAGATGGCACAGTGGTTCTGCAAAAACGTTCTCCAACCTGTGGCTCTGAAGTCCTGGGTTCAAGCCCCAGCACCACTGTCAACCAGAGCTGAGCAGGGCTCTGTTAATAGTAATAATGATGATTATGATAATAATAATAAATCAATACATCTATTTAGGAGAGAAGGAAATGATAAGGAGGGAGAGAGAGAGAGAGAGAGATAAGCTGCACATCAAGCATATGACCTAGTTCTGGGGATTTGTGTCTTGAGGAAAAAAAAAAAAGTAGAGTTACAGCAAAGTCCCATTTCAATAAATATTAGTTTTTGTTGTTATTGTGTATATTTTCATCATTTCCCCTAGCCCACACCTGGAGTTATGTACAAAGCTCTTGCTGTTTCAAGCTGGATACCCTGCCTCCCCTGCTGAGGAGATTAAAGAGCTAAGTCCTTGGATGCTGAAGGAACCTGCATGAGTAAAATCAAGGTAGTGTCTAACTCCCTGCTGCCACGTCTGTGAGCAATTTGGGTGGAAAGTAAATAACAGCCCAAAAAGACCCCCAAAGCTCTAGAAGCCTCTGGAGCAACACAGAGAAGGGAGACATGGGGCTGGCAACTAGGGATCATCCTGTGAGTGGGTCTATGGCCACTCTGCTTCCTCTGAGTTAGGAATAAAGTAAGACAAAGCATAGCAGCAGGGGCTCAATGGAGGTGAAGGACATCACCACTCACTCTAATGTTCAGTGCATGTGACAATAAACAAGAAGATGTTTGCAACTACCTGAACAATGGATTGACTTTCTCAGACTCCATTTGTCCTTCGACACTTGTGAAGAATCACGGTTTTCTGTTTTCATTTTCACGGTTTTCTCTAGACATGATTGAATCATGTAGATGGCAGCTGAGGTTTGACATCTTATTGCTCCATGTTCAGAAGGCAGGTTCTAAAACCTCCATTAGCTCTAGAGGCCTCACATTTCTATAACCCAGTGTCTGTTCTAGAGTAGATGCATGGAAAGTTTGCTGTTGTTGTTGTTGTTATTGAACTTAAGAAACAATGAAGTCAACAAGATAGAAAGCTACCAGTTTTGCTATACATGTGACCCAGGTTGAACCCAGCTACCATTGCACTGGGGGAAGCTTTGGCGTTGTAATGTCTTTCCCTCTTTCCCTCCATTTTTTAAAATTTATTTGTTATTGGAAAGAGACAGAGAAAAGTTGAGAGAGAAGGGGGAGACAGAGAGGAAGAAAGACAAAGCAACACCTGCAGACCTGTGAAGGGACTCCCTATGCAGGGACTCCCCTGCAGGTGGGGAGCCGGGGGCTTGAACCGGGATCCTAACTGGACCTTGCGCTTTGCGTCACATGTCCTTAGCCCGCTGTGCTACCACCTGACTCCTTTCCCCTCCCTTTTTATGTGGAAAAATCAGCCAAGAGCTGTAAAGCCTATGAAGGGACTCCCCTGCCTATGAAGGGACTCCCCTGCAGGTGGGGAGCCGGGGGCTTGAACCGGGATCCTAACTGG
This sequence comes from Erinaceus europaeus, assembly GCF_950295315.1. Taxonomy (NCBI): domain Eukaryota; kingdom Metazoa; phylum Chordata; class Mammalia; order Eulipotyphla; family Erinaceidae; genus Erinaceus; species Erinaceus europaeus. The sequence continues at coordinate 47,357,370 of NC_080179.1, read as the reverse complement.
ACCTTGCGCTTTGCGTCACATGTGCTTAGCCCGCTGTGCTACCATCTGACTCCTTTCCCCTCCCTTTTTATGTGGAAAAATCAGCCAAGAGCTGTAAAGCCTCAGTGATGATGAGAGTATAATAATAATAACAGATTCAAAATGCTTCTAGTAGTCTTTTGTATCCAACTTCTTGAGTATTATGCAAATAATTTTATGGGAGTGAATTCTGCCTATTTTGTGAATCTAAAATTTCACAGTGGAAAAGAAATAAACTTTGGCATTATAATCACATTTCTGTTTGGACATTCACTTATAAGTGATACTGACATGAAGATAATTATTTCAATTGTCTAAGTCTCAAGGAGTCACACACGTTACTGTGGGCAAGGACACAGTGTTCCAGTCTCACCTTCTCTTCCCTGTGGGCTCTACCTAAGTCAAAAGTATGAACTGCCACACGACTTCCCTTCTCCCCTTCCCGAGGTTCCTAACTAGGCTGGCAACCCTGCCATCTGTGTCTCCACAGCCTGGACCACAAGAGCACAACCTACAGCATTTCTCTCTGCCCGGGGTTATATGAGTCTCCTCATGCCCCCCTAGTGCAGCCTGTATTGGTCTTTGAGTGACACGCTCAACACCTTGAGCTGTGCAAACCTCTCATGGATACCTCGTTCTGTTGAATTAGTTGTTTCTCTTGGAAACAAAGAAAGGAACCTTGGTGAGTCATCCACTTTAATTTTGAGATGAAGAGAATCCAGGAAAATGCTATTATGTAACACATCTGGATTCTAATCCTGATTCTTTCCCTCTTAAGCAGGCCTTGGAGAGTATATTTTAGTCTCTGAGACCTAGGTTCCACCATATGATAAATCTGGCCATTGCCACCTCCGTCTTAACAGCCTTATGAGGCCCCAATTAGATAACGCAAGCAAACAGTATGGAATAATGTCTAGTACCTAGGAGTTGTTCAGGATGTGTTATCTTTATTGTACACCATAAGCTTTTAAAGTAGTAGCTCAAGGATAATGAGATGTTTTAATGGGACAGTTTCCGTTTGTATTTTGGCACATCCCCAAAACATAAGGTCCCAGCAACATACCTAATAACAAAATGAGGTTCTCTAGTGGTGAAGAAAAACTGGTGTATATTGTTAAGTCTGTTATTTATCCACGTTGAGGGTGGTGACTGAGATGTGAAGGCCTGCCAATTCCTCCAGTGCTTCTCTGGCTTCCTTGCAGTTATGTGGGGCTACACTACAAGTACTGGCAGATAGGCTATGACTAAGATACCTGTTACCTCTAGGCCAAAGCAAGGAAGAGTGGGTGTGGGTTCACATGTAATGCCTTCCCCGTTTTATTTTGTGACTGAGTTACAAGACTGAAGCTGCAGGGAACACTGGGTTACTTGATAGAGCAGCAATCCTTGCAAGACATGTAGATTCTCCTCAGACTTTGCCAGAGAGAAAAAAAGTTTGACTAAACTACTTGACATTTTGAGGTTAGTTTATTACTGTTTCCAAAAGGGTCTATCTAAAATAAGAAGTGGAAAGTTAGGAGAGGATATCTTCAAGGGCATTTTCAAAATTCTGTAGTGTGTTCTTTCCCTTGCCTCAGGGGGTAAGGGCACAGTACCTTTTTCCTTCCACCTTATGAGAAGAACTTCAAAGAGACCATGTGAGAGCTTGACCTATTGATGGGGGTCACAAGGCACAGAGAGTACAGGATTCAGAGCAGGAAATCTGAAAGACTATGGGGAGAGTCTATACTTTCAGATTATGTAGGGACAAAGACAGAGGAGACAATGTATATGAACCAAGGGGAAGTGAGCCACCTCAGAAGGTCTAAAATGGTTTTTGCCAAAGATTACTACTTGTACAGGATTTAGGACCCAACAGAGCCAGTTCTGGGGCCTGGGGTAGGTTTGGGGAATGGGGCTGCTGAGAGGGAGGGCTAAGGAAGGAACCCTAAGCAGCCTGTAGGAGGAGAGTGACTACCATTGGTATCTGCCTACAAAAAAGTTCTGAGGGGACTCCACACTCAGCCTCTGCCACAACTTGAGATAATATTTTCCTGTCCTTGAATTCTGCTCTGTTTTCTCTGGAGGAAGCACAGTGGTATTCTTTAGCAAAAGAGAAGGGCAAATGTTCCAAGTGAGAAAATGGAGACAGTGACTCTGATGCCTCTTCCTTATGAAGAAAATCTGTTTGTAACTAAAAATTGAGTTCTTACTCTTATGTAGAACTGAAGATTTTTATAATGGAAAAAAAATTAAGAGTTTAAGACGTTGCCAGAAATTGGTGGTTATAATGGGTGGAGAACTTTGGTAACAGAACTATAGCTCCTGTAGTTTGACAACCTGGTAAACCACATAAATGATTTTAAAATAAAAATAAGTAAAAGTGATAGGAAAAGCATTAAAATATATAAGGTTTATATAATAAAAAATAATAGTCCTGCAAAGTAGATCTGAAAGAGCTTAGGGGAAGAAGGTGCCACTTTGTTTTTGCTATAGAGTTGCCTCCTTCAAGAAATATAATTTTGGGTCGGGAAGATAGCACAGTGGCTATGCAGAAAGACTTTCATTTCTGAAGCAACAAAGGTCCCAGTTTCTATCCCCAGCAACACCATAAGCAAGAGCTCATAATTGTTCTTTTAAAGATAAATAAATAAAACATATATGTATATATCTATATATTACTTTCACAAGCATTAGGTACTATACTGTTGAATATATTAATATCAAAATGCCCAAACAAAGCAGTAGTTTGAAATCTATATTAAATAAATGTCTATTGTTGAACTATGTCACAAAATATAGAACTGTATGTAATATATCATTTCCTAATTATAGAACTTAATTTCGTAATATTCAGTAGGATAATGAGACCCAAAAGCACAAAAGACTTCTGTGCATCATCTAAAAGCACTGAAAATAGTGCCTTTTTTGAAAAAAAAAAAGTTAATTGTGATGCAGAACTGCCTGATAGAACTCAGAGAAAAATTTAACAATAATGTTCCTAAATGCTTTCTATTGTCTACAGTAATAAAACCAGCAGAGCTAGAGATTATACTTTATAAACATGCTCCATGAAGAAACAGGTAATTACATTTTTATCAACTGCACTCCTTGCCTTTTTAAAATGGTTGTGCTTTATCCTCTCCTAAAATGTTTTAGCTTATCTACTGTTTTCCTGCAAGAGCAGGAAATAGTGTGCGATAAGCTCAATAATTATGGACACTATAGATTCTGGAAGATTTTCACTGCCAAAGTCAATGGACAGCATTATTATCTGAGACCATCATACTGGGTTAAGTGTCTTTTAAGATGAATTTGCAGAGAATCACAGTGTGTCTTCCATCTTATCAGTGAAGCGTGGTGGGAGGTAGAGTCAGGTAATGGGTAAATGAGGGATTTTCAAGATGACTTCTGAGATGTCAGCTCTCAAACAAGCCTCTACTCTTGTACCTGACAGCTCTGCAATCTTTGGCAAGTCACATCCCTACATTTATGCTTTAATTTTCTCCAATGTAATAGTATTGTTACCATACAATAAAGATTATATGGTAACTGAGTAACTCTAATGATAAAAAACGGGCATAGCAGGCCGGGCAGTGGCACACCAGATTGAGTGCACATAGTGCCGAGCACAAGGACCTGAGCAAGGATCCCAGTTAGAGGTCCCCGCTCCCCACTGGCAGAGGGGTCGCTTCACAAGCAGTGAAGCAGTCTGCAGGTGTCTGTCTTTCTCTCTCTCTTTCTATCTACCTTTCCCTCTCAATTTATCTCTGTCTTAACGGCCCCCTATTTTCTTCTTCTTACTTATTTATGCTGCATCCCTACTGACTATTCCATTAAAGCTAGCCACACAGAGGAGAGCTGAGGGGGTGGGGGGGAGGATGAAAACACAAACACCCAATAAAGGACCAGCAAAAAATAACTCACCTGAACAGTGTATCTGCTTTGCCATGCACAGAAGCTAGGTTATAACCCAACCCCCACAACCACCACCACCACCGTTGCCTTGGATGAAGTTTTGGTGCTGTGATCACTCTCTTTCTGTCTCTATCTAAAACAGTCAACCCAGAGCAGCAAGGCTCCCACAACAGGAAAAAGTAAAATTCAATAAAACAGCATTTCCATTTGTGTTCAGGTGTTACCCATGATTTAAATCCTTTCTTTTTCCTCTGTCCTTCTATAGATGGGATGCCATCTGGCCTTTCCCTTTGGGTACTATTTCCCAGAAAGTGACAGTGATAAATAATAAACATAAACCATTCATTTTTCTCCAGCCAGTTTCTTCCTAATGCCATACTTGCAGCATGTAGATGTATGTACTCAACAAAACTACTCCTCTCTCATTTATTTGCTTTAGTTTTTATTCTAAGGCTCTAATGTTTGTCTTCATCATTCATTAATAAGCTCTCTGAAATCACGTACATCTGTGTTTCCTCCGTGAGAAAAATCATTACCTACGCATAATGGAAAACCACTATAAATGTGCCAATTTTAGACTATTTGCAAATATTAAAAACAAATAGAAAAAACACACTATCTCAGAACTCATCAGTCAGAGACACTATCTGTTCATATTTCGTTATATTTCCATCATGGTTGACCTTATACACACACACATATATGGTTGAAATCATACCACATATTGAGTTTAATGTCTTGCTTTACTTCACTTAACATTATGAGTATTTTACACTTATAAGTATGTTTAGCATGACTTTAATGGCAAATAATATTTCACTGTAGGGATATTTCTAATTTATTTAACCTTTCCCCATTGTAGTGTCTAATTTCTCACTGCCATAGGTAATATCACACTGAATATCTTTTGTCATAGATCTTTCTTCCTTTTCATAAAAGCTGAAGTAACATTGGTTTATAACATTGTTTAAAATTCAGGCATACACTCAAACAAGATGATATGTTGTCCCTTGGGACAAAATGGATGGAACTGGAAGTGATTATGCTTGGCAAAATAAGAGATGAAAGACAACTACCAGATGGTTTCACTTACATGTGTAATCTAGAGATCTGATACACATGTCGTCAGGGGGAAAAAAACCAGAAGCAAGCAAACTGTTTCTAAGACTTGTGAGAACTATAGTGGTTATCTCTAGGAGGTGGGGGTGGGGATACAGAACTTTGGCGGGTGTGGATCTATATACTCTAATCTTACAATATTGTAGCCTACTATTAACCACAGATTTAAAAATTAAATTAAAAAATGTGAAAAAAAATTCAGGCATACAGCATTATAATTCAGCATCTGTATACACTGTCTCAGGGTAACAACTAGAAGTCTAGTTCCCACACACTCCATAAAGTTAGTCCGTTTTAGCTACTGCACCTACTCCTCAACCCCCTTCCCTTCCAATAACCACCAGTCTGTTCTCTGTATCTACGAGTTTGGTTTTGGTCTGTTTGGATTTGGTTACATCTATTTTACTTCTTTATATTCCAAATGTGGGTGCATTAGTGTGGTACCTGACTTACTTTGTTTCATATAATACCCACAAGGTCCATTCAATCTCTATGTCCCCTTAGATGTTAGAACACAAAGAGTAAATGTTTCCCAGAGAGCTCGTATCCACTCTATTCTCTTCAGCAGTGCGTTAGAGGTCCAGCTTCATCACTGCCATCAACTACTATGTTCTACTGCCTATTGATTTTTATTTCATTTATTTTATCAGAGACAGAGAGAATGCTACAGAGACACCAGAGCACTGCTTACCTCTGGCTTCTGCTGGTGCTGGGGATTGATCCTGGGAGTTTATAGCCTCAGCCATGAGAGTTTTCTGCATAACCACTGTGCTGTCCTCCTAGCCCATCTGTTGCCTATTTAAAAAACAAATAGCATGACATGGTTATTTCTATTATGCATCTCTATGATAATTGCAAATGTAATTCTATTACTTTAATTACTTATAGGATTGTTTAAGGATATATAGCCAAAGGATTATCTCAATATTTGCAACAAGCTGATTACATCTCTTGTATGCTTCCCAGAAACATCCTCATCTTTTGCCACATCTGAGAGTCCACAGGGCAGAGCTGTCTTATTTTCAAATGTCTGGGAATAAGAAAACCACAAAGTCTGGTCACAATTTCTATAGAGGCCACTACAGATGTTGCTGTGGAAGGCTGGCCTGCTGCCATTCTGGGTCTCAGCTGTGCTGTACTCACAGGTCCACTGATTTCCAAGCTCAGAGACTAGACTATGGCAGGTTTTCTGGGGCAGGACGAGAGTCAGATTCATCACTGTTCTATGTCACCCCAGATTTAACGGTGTGAGTGTTCAGCATCATCCACTGTACAGGGGCCATTGGATGTCTCCAGATGAGACTTCCCTTTTATGCCTGGCATCTCCTTTCCTCTCAACAGAACTTAAGGCTCAGGAATACCTGCTCCAGCCAAGGTACTTGTCCACCATCTAGGAACCAGAACACAGTTGTGACCTCAGGAGCAGCTCTTCGAAGGCTCATGCAAACTAATGCCTCCTTTCCAGGAGATTTGGCTTACCAGGAGGGAGGCAGCTTTTGCTAAAGCCTGGTTGTGAGAGTGCTCTCTGGGGTCACCAGGCAGACATGGGAATGCGAGCTCTCATTCACTCTCTGTTGACACCAAAGCATGTGAGGTTCTTCCTCAGTTCTGCGTATAAAAAGAACTCTGATTCCCCATGAGGGCTTTATTTCTACCTTTCCTGTGAGGCCAGGGTGCTTCAGAATTGGGTGGATTGGGTCATGATTAGAGCCCTGACTCTCCAATGGGTCTTCTCTGGACTTTGCTACTGCCAGCAGATTATCACCATTGCAAGCTTCTCATGAAGCCTCTGAATATGAGAGTGGGGGACCTGTGCATTGCCCATTACATGCCATTTACTGGAAGGGTGAACCTACCCTGCCTCTGTGATATCATCCTGGTCAGGCAGCTTTAGGCACCTTGTTGTAACCCACAGAAGGTGGATAAACTACCAGCTGGCATTTTTCTGGCATAGGGGAGGGTGAGTCATAGCTCTGCCTGTGATGTTGACTAGAGAGGAAATACTGTCTAGAGTTATCAGTCTTGCTAGTATCTCTTTTCCATGGGCCTTCCACTAGGGAAAACAGACTGGAAGATAGTGGGCTCTGATGTTCATTTCTATGCATTACTGTTTTCAGGTTTCCAGCTGCTTTGGGTCTAAATATGAGGTATCTGAAATAGAAAAATAAAAATAAAAGCTTAGGAAAGCTATCGTGTTGTTTTTTGAGTCATAAGTGTGGTTCCAACCCAGTCTGTCTTTTTCTCTCTGTCTTTCCTTGTTAGTTTTGCATGAAATAGCCAAGAATTTTAATTAAACTTATTGGAAAGATATGAAAACATCTATCTGGTAAACCTCTTTCAAAGTAGATGTTTATCTGTGCTATCCTTAAAAAAAAATTCATTTCTTGACAAAAAAACTTTTTGCAATTACTACAAATTGTACAAGTACCAATGTCCTGAATGTTGTAATTTTTTTTTTTAAAAAAGCATATTCTCAGGTATGCGGCTATATGTCTATTTTCTAGTACCTGTGTCACAATCTCTTTGATAATTTAAAAAATAAGACTAACAATAGTACTGGTGGTGACAATGATGAAGTGGGAAGATGGAAAGATTTGTCTGAAAGTGAAGTGCTTCGACCTTTGGCCGAATTAAGTTGTTTAAGCTTCTCCTGTCATTATGAACAACGAAGAATTGTTTCCAGGAGTGAAGTCTCAGTAGACAATTTAAGGATTGCATTCTATGTCCTTGAGTATGAAATGAGACTTTCAGGGAGATGAGGTGGCTGGCAAGAGGAGTGCCATGTCCTCCTTGTGGACCAAGGAAGTGAAGGGTTCCAACCTGTGAAGGGTTCCTGCTGGATCAGCCAAAACACTCTAATGAAGCCTAATGCCTGGAGCAGTTAGAGCTGCAGTGAACAGCTTGTCCTCTTGGCAAACTGCTGGGAACCTGACCTTGATGACTTGGATGCTGCAGAACTGAGATTCTCCTGAGACACAGTAATGGGGAGAGGGTGTTGGGGGTCATGAGTTATATGAAACTTCCAGGTAGCAACTGAGTTTTTTGTTTGTTTGTTTGTTTGTTTATGATCAGGAGAGACTTTCAGGAAAATTGTGACCTTGGGATGCTGTTTTTCAATGATTTTAGCTTATTTCTGCCCTTCATTCATTTACTCATGCACCTAATTGTCATCTATTTCATTGTTTAGTTATTTATTAGACTACCTGATTCATTTCTGAAGGTATGGGGAAACATTTTTATTATATTTATTTATTTATTGGAAAGAGACAACCAGAAATCGAAAGGGGAAGGGGAGATAGAGAGAGAGACAGAGAGATACCTACAATACTACTTCACCACTCACAAAGCTTTCCCCCTGCAGGTGGAGACTGGGGCTCGACCTGGGGTCCTTGCACACTATAACATGTGCTTGAAACATTACCTTAAAAAAAATTCATTCAAGGGGCCAGGTGGTGGTGCAAATGGCTAAGTGCAGGAATTAGAGTACACAAGGACCTAGGTTTAAGCTTCTAGTTCCCACCTGCAGGGGGAAACTTCACTAGAGGTGAAGCAGGTCTGCAGGTGTCTATCTCTCTCTCTCTTCCTCGCTACCTCCCCCTCCCTCTCAATATCTCTCTGTTCTATCAAATAAAATAAAGTTTTTTTAAAAAAATCATTCTTCAGGGAAGCTGGGCTGTAGCGCAGAGGGATAAGCACAGGTGGCGCAAAGCACAAGAACCGGCATAAGGATCCTGGTTCAAGCCCTGACTCCCCACCTGCAGGGAGGTTGCTTCACAAGCAGTGAAGAAGGTCTGCAGGTGTCTATCTTTCTCTCCCCCTCTCTGTCTTCCCCCTCCCCTCTCCATTTCTCTTTGTCCTATCCAGTGATGACAACAATAATAACTACAACAATAAAACAACAAAGGCAACAAAAGGGAATAAATGAATTAAAAAAATCATTCTTCAAAATCAGATGACTGTGGGTAGAAAAGACAGTAGTCATTACACTTAGCACTCTGACATATCAGAGAAGCTGGTAATTGTCCTCGAACAGCAAATATATCAGGTGAAGACTGGTAGGTAGCTCCTTTTGGAGGTGACACTTAAACCAAGTCTAGCTAGAGGAACGGAATTAGTTACATAGGAGGTAGGAAGAGGGTGCCTGAGTGCTATGACAGAGGGAGCATATTGGGACCACAGAGTAGGAAATGATGGGTATGAGGAAAGTGACACTTGACAGGCTGAGGGGAGGACGGTGAAGATGCCCTTCATCTCACGCCTAAAAACAATGAGCTACCCTCCTAACCTACCTCCTATTATGCATCCCTCAATCACTCCAAAGCTAAACTTATCAGACAAAGTAAGAACTACAAAAGCTGAATAAGGGCAAGAGACTAACATACTTGAATGATGATGCTTTAGTCACTACCAGGCCATCCCATCACCTGGAGCCCTAGTAAGGGAGTCCTGGGATTCCCACACAGACATGATGGGCCAAGACCTCTAATAGATCCCTCTTGCCACTGCCACTGGTTATCTCCATCAGGAACAACATAATGGGTCCCTATAGGACCTTGCTCTCAATATGGATCAACAACTGTAAGGAATATTCCATCTCTGAAAGGAGGTTGGACAACATACTCTACCTACCACCTGAGGAAGATGATTCCTGAAGTTAGTGCAGCCTAGAATGTTCCTAGCTGTGACCACGACCACAGAATGTAAGCTCTGACCTACAGGGATGCAGAAGTTACACAGACTCCTGTGCTGAATAAGATCAAATCGATGGGGCTTACAGTTAACAATATTTATATACTTTCCGATATTTAGGAGCTACTCTCCTTTCTGATCCAGCTTTCTAGATCTTTTTTCAATTATGACACCATCACTCCAGACAGTAACCTACTCCACCTGCATATAAGATGTCAAGCACAGGCAAAAACTAATAAAGTCATGGGCCCCTAGGAATATACCTAAAATAGACCTACGAGCTTTTTCCAAAACAAAGACCCCAAATCTTCATCTGCAATATTTTTGCCTTTAGGTTCATGATTAGTCAACAATTTGCTCTGCCACCAAATTCTAGATGATACCATGATGCCAACCTGACTTCCCTAGGCAGACAACCCCACCTTGTGTCCTGAAGACCTGCCTCCCCAGACCCCTTCCCCACTAGGGAAAGAGAGAGACAGGCTGAGAGTATGGATCCACCTGCCAATACCCAGGTTCAGTGGGGAAGCAGTTACAGAAGCCAGACCTTCCACCTTCTGCACCCCTTAATGACCCTGGGTCCATACTCCCAGAGGGATAAAGAATAGGGAAGCTATCAAGGAAGGAGATTGGATACAGAGTTCTGGGACTGGGAACTGTGTGGAAATATACCCCTTATTATCCTATAGTCTTGTCAATATTTGCATTTTATAAATGAAAAATTTTTTAAAGGGCAATGAGCAATTATGAAAGGGTTTATGTAGAATAATAGCAAAAGTTCTAGGAAGTTCACGTTGTCATATGCAAGAGAAATGGATTGAGGAGGGCTATACCTTTCTCATGAATATGTTCATTGGCTACTTCTATCTTATAGGAAATCAGCACGTTCAGTTTTACCAAGATATTTATGACTTTATAACCCTAAGAACAGTATTTCTTGTTGCTGTCATTATATCTGAGGAGGGGGAAATAGAAAACAGCCCATTTCGTGGTGAGCTTTCAAACCATACCTACATTTGAGTAAACACACATTGCTGAGGTTTAAGACCTGCTGACATTTCTTTTTTATAACCCACAGATAACTGAAAGTTGTTATTAGCAGATAAATTCTCTGCCATCCATCTACTTATGTAAATAACAGGAAGGGCCTTTCTTGTGATTTGTGAAGATTGTCCTGAATGAGAAAAGAGATCTGCTTTTCAATGCTTTGGAGAAATGAAAGGAGCTGATGGTTAAAGAGGGGGGAGATGAAGGCCGTTTTCCATTCATTTCCTCCCTTTAGATCAAAAACTATTAAAATGTAAATCAAACCTTGAAATCCTCAGTCAAGCAGAAATGGGAAAACTCAGGACAAAGGGTGCATGAAACATAACTAGTGAGTTCCAGGAGGGGGAGGGGGAGAGTGAGGAATATTTGCTGTTCCTGGGAAATAATATCACTTTGATCAAAAAGGAAGAAAAAAATAAGTTCCCTGGTTTTCTATGTCCGGAGGCTGAGTTTAATTAAGGCAAGAAAGGGCAGAGAGAAGTGATAAATAAAACAAAACCTAGATCTGTAGGAAGCTGCCCTAGAGAACTTCGCAGAGCACAGGGCTAGTAATCATCATTACATGAGGAATGAGATATGTCAAGGATGGAGGATGTCATGTGGACAATATAATGAAGCACCATATGGGAAGAGATAGTAAAATCCAAATACCTTTTATAATAGCAGAAGTAAGATGCAGGGGTGCATGCACGGGCACGGCTTTTTCTGCAGTTTGACAAAATGGATCCTAGTTGTCTTTCTCTTTATCAACCTGGGGCTGAAACACATGCTAACTGCATGGGGATGTCCTTCATTCAGGGTCATTTAAAAGGTTTCACTGACCATATGAGACAGGAGCACTGAAGGAGGAGTATCTTGTTTATTATGGGTCACACTTTAAATGACTTTGAAGGAAAGGAAGCATGGAGGGAAGGGAGGGGGACATTACTTAAAGAAAACAAGAATATCTGGAACAAATAAACAGGCAAGCTAGCAGGTGTCATATGGCAAAGCAAGGGTGGAGTCGGGTGACTCTGGGCAAAGTCAAGACTTCACTAATTGTCAGTCAACAAGTGAGGCCAATGTGTGCCTAACAACCACATTTCAGGTATTGTATAAATGATTAATTGATAGGAATCTGAGTTCAAGACCCTGGTCCCCACCTGCAGCAGGGAAGCACTACAGGTGGTGAAATGGTACTGCTGGTCAGCCTGCCTCTCTCTCTCTCTCTCTCTCTCTCTCTCTCTTTCTCTGTCTCTTTCTCTCTTTCTTTCTTTACCTCTAGGGTTATCGCTGAGGCTCAGTGCCTGCACTATGAAACCACTGCTCCTGGAAGCCATTTTTTTCATTTTATTGGATAGGACAACGAGAAACTGAGAGGGGAAGAGGGATACAGAAGGGGAGAGAAAGACGCCTGCAGACCTGCTTCACTGCCTGTGAAGCGACCTCCCTGCAGATGGGAAGCCAGGGCCTCAAATGGGGCTCCTTGTGCTTCACTTGGTGCTTAACCCAGTGTGCGACTGCTCCCCACCCCCCACCCATGTCTCTTTCTCTCTCTGTCTCTTTCACTCTTCCCTCTCAACTTCTTTCTGCTTCTATCCAAAATAAACAAACAAGTAAAATATTAAAGAGGTCGGGGAGTCGGGCGGTAGCCCAGCGGGTTAAGCGCATGTGGCATGAAGAGCAAGAACCAGCATAAGGACCCTGGTTCGAGCCCCCGGCTTCCCACCTGCAGGAGAGTCTCTTCACAGGCGGTGAAGCAGGTCTGCAGGTGTCTGTCTTTCTCTCCCTCCTCTCTGTCTTTCCCTCCTCTCTCCATTTCTCTCTGTCCTAACAACAACAACATCAATAACAATGATAATAACTACAACAACAATAAAAAAGGGCAACAAAAGGGAAACTAAATAAATATAAAAAATAATTTTTTAAAAATTTTAAAAAATATATTAAAGAGGTCATGGGGGATTTGAAAATATATAAGAAGAAATGAAGTATTAAAATTCTTATATACTCTGACCATAGGGAAAAATAACTCAATGAATTAAAAAGCAGGGTCTGACACCAAAAGAATGAAAAATATAAAATTTATTTTATAGTTATTGTCATAAAGGCTGTCTGCTTATGTCATCAGGATGTCTAAGGACTTAAAGTGAGATAGTATAAAGAAATAAAAATATGTCACTGAGTAACTGTGAGATAACTGATTAGAGTTTAAAAGTGGGACATCAATTCTAACAGGCCAGGATACATGGAAAGGTTCAGGATCACAAACAGAAAGCTGAACCCTGAGTCAATGTGGACTAGAGAAGACTTGGAATAAGAGCCATTCTGGCTCAAGGTGAAGGTGGTGTGGATAAGCTCTGAGTAATAAGGGGTTGGTGCCATTTTCATTCATCATTTCAAATCTAGTGCCTATAACAGTTATTACTCCATGACTAGATCTCTTTGAAGTATTTATTGTAACAATGACTGAAGTGATGGGTGGGCAGTAGACAGGTTCATTTTGTATAAAGACCAGAATCAGGATGGACAGATGTTACAGAAAAATCATACTTCAAGGAAACTTCCAGGGACTGGGCAGTGATGCACCTGGGTAATTGCACATATTATTAAGTGCAAGGACCCAGGTTCAAGACCTTTCTCCCCACCTGCAGGGGGTCTGCTTCACGAGTGGTCTGCAAGTGTCTTTCTTTCTCTCCCTCTCTCTATCTCCCACCCTCTCTCAATTTCTTTCTATGCTATATAATAAAAATATTAGAAGGAAAGGAAAAAACAAAAAAGGAAACCAGGAGCAGTGCTTTCACAAAGCCCCAGCATTACCCTGGAAGCAATAAAAAAAAAACGGGGTGTAGCACACCTGGATAAGCTCACACAGAGCAAAGTGCAAGGTTTGAGGCCCAGGCTCCTTCCCTGTAGGGGGGTCACTTTACAAGCTGTGAAGAGGGTCTGCTGATGTCTTTTTATCCCCCTCTGTCTTCCCGTCCACTCTCAGTTTCTCTCTGTCCTGTCCAACAACAACAACAGTAGCAATAACAACAATGATGGGGAAAAAAGATGGCCACCAGGAACAGTGGATTCATAGTGCAGGCACCCAGTTCCAGCGATAATCCTGGAGACAAAAACAAAAAAAGAACCTTTCACAATAAGCATTCTGGGTTTTCTGGGGTATCCTGCTTGAATTAGAGAATCCTAAAGTTGAGATTAAATCCAAGTCAGGGCTAAAACAATAGAATATAATATTTCTGAAGAAATAAATAATAACTTGAGAGTCTAGAATTATTGAACTTAAGTAAGGAAGACTAAAGAGCATCCACTAATGTCTCTGTCTCTGTCTCTCTCTCTCTCTCTCTCTTCCCCTTCACTGTCTTTCCTCCTTCCATTTGGATTTGTCTCCCATCTACCAATCTACCTTGATGCAAAGCAATAGGTTGACATCTTAATTTTTTATCTCTTCTTCAGATAGAGCAGGAACACAACTGAATTAAAGAACAGATGAGAGGAATCAAATAACTTTAAAGAATATTTTTCTAGTGGTCCAAAAGGTGGCACAGTGGATAAAGCATTGAATTCTCAACCATGAGGTCCTGAGTTCAATCCCCAGAAGCACGTGTACCAGAGTGATGTCTGGTTCTTTCTCTCCTCCTGTCTTTCTCATGAATAAATAAATAAATTATTATTTTTTAAAAATATTTATTTTATTTATTTATTCCCTTTTGTTGCCCTTGTTGTTTTATTGTTGTAGTTATTATTGTTGTTATCGTTGTTGGATAGGACAGAGAAATGGAGAGAGGAGGGGAAGACAGAGAGGAGGAGAGAAAGATAGACACCTGCAGACCTTCTTCACCGCCTGTGAAGCGACTCCCCTGCAGGTGGGGAGCCGGGGTTCAAACCGGGATCCTTATGCCGGTCCTTGTGCTTTGCGCCACCTGCGCTTAACCCGCTGCGCTACAGCCCGACTCCCTATTTTTTTTAAAAAAGAATATTTTTTTCAAAATGGTAGAGGTCTCAATACTGAAATCTGTTCACTACCAAAGCAAATGAGAAATACAAAGCCAAGGAGTTCTCTGCCAGTAACCTAAATCCCCTATTCTGTAGAATGTTTTATTACCCTACATAAAAGAGAATGAACAAGGCCAGTTCGTGAGTTCCTCTGTCTGAAAGGATATGGAAGTGAAGATGGTTTCCACAGCTTGACGAATGGGTTTGAGTGGTAAGGTTAAAGTCCAAATGGCAAGTCAAGGCAAATGACAACATTCTCTTTTCATCAGATCAAAGAAGAAAGGAAATGAATACATGACCTTTTTATGGTTAGTTTCATATGTTGGATTTCTAACTTGTTTGGGATATATTATAAATATATATGTGGTGGTGGTGGTGATAGTCTCTGTGTAGCTATGAGTATGGGAGTATATGTACATAGCTCTCCCTCTCTCTATCTCTCTCTCTGTATGTGTGTGTGTGTACAGATAAAAATGAAAAAAGAGGGTTCTATATTTTCAAATGTTGCTCAAGTGCTTAGAGATCCTAAGTGTGGGTTTCCATGGAAACAGAAAAGACTGTCTTAAAGATAAATAGCAGGGTATTAGAGAATAGGGCAGAAATAGTATGTAAATATACATTTTTAATTTTTATAATTTACCTTCTTTGAATATTTATGAATAAAAGCAAGCTAAGAGGCTGTCAAAGTACTCATAAATGTTCAGTACTTATTTCAAGCAAAAGGAAGAAGACACCGGTCATCTGGCTTTTGTTTTAAATAGCTTTTACACAATGCAGAGGTTGTTTCCAAGATTCTTTGATTTCTTACTTTCCTTCAGCTTGTGTACCAACCAGTTCTTTTTAAATATTTATGGGCAAGATTAAAGACTTTATAAACCTTAGTGCTGGCAGCTGTCCTCGCCTAAAGGATAAAGCAGAGAGTTTTCATTTTAATTGGATAACGATGTGACCGAAATATCTAACCCCCAAGAGAAATACAAGAATTAAAATATGTAAAGCAATTTTTGAAAGAGAAAACTGCCTTTTGCATTTTGTAGTCTTTATTCCCTGGGATAGTTCTATGAAGGTGAAGCTGCAATGTTGTCTTCTATATCTCCCTGAAGTTGAAGACACATTTCAACGTTTCAGAATGTTTCCTAATAAGATTCAGGTGGTGAACACACAATTGTGGTCCTTTGTGGTGACACAAAATCACTTTCTGCATTTCACTTCTAAGAATTACTAGTACACTATCTCATGACCAAGTTATAAAATGAAGGATAAATGAAAAAATAATAATAATAATCAGCAAGTGGTGAAATCCACCAAACTATCTCAGTGAAAGTAGCAAATGGTAGTTGAAAAACACTGATTTTTTTCCCATTTTTAAACCAATAGTTGCCTGGCATCTAGTAGCCAGACTCTTTGCAGCCTCCTATGTTGAATTTTATTTTTTAATTTTTATTGCGGATGGGAGTAATAGTTTCCATTACAGTTATTAACACCTGAGTACAGTTTCTCATCTCCCCATAACAGATGTTCACAAAACATTCTTATCCTCAGCTTAGGTCCTATTCCACAATCATGCACCAAGATTCCAAAGTCTTCCCTCCCCAAACTCTTTCCCTTCCCCTCCCTTCCTTCCTTTTTTCTTCCCTTCCTCCCTCCCTTCCTTCCTCCATCCTTCCCTCCCTCCCTTCCTTCCTTTTTAACTTCCTTCCTCCCTCCCTCCCTTCCTTCCTTCTCCAGAGATCTTTGCTTTGGGCCTGTTACACCAAACCTAGTCTATGTATTACTTTGTATTTTCTCTTTCTGTCCCTGTTTCTTCAGTTCTGCTTATAAATTGTTGATTTAAAAGAATTGATCTTGGACAAGTCACTTTCTCTCTATGGGCCTGATAGCCATCTACAGCATTTAGGTGTTGAGGTTACTTTCTTTGATTTCTCTGAAATCTTCAGTATTAGGTCAAGTTTGATCAGGAAAGGACCGTGAACTAAATCCTCTAACCTGTCTGGCTTTGTACAACCATGCCAGTAAAGAATGACTTCTTAAATTTTTCAAAATTTGGGACAAATTTTATCAAAGGGCTTTATTTTGCAACATGTGGAAATGACATGAAATTTGCACTTCAGAATTCACAGTTTTGCTCCAACAAAGCCAAGCTCATTCATTCTCTGTCATGTATGGTTGTTTCCACACCACCACAGTACAGCTGAGCACTTATGGTGCACAAATACTAAAATATTTAAGTCCAGGGGGCAGGCAGTAGCACAGCAGGTTGAGTGCACATGGCGCAAAGTGCAAGGACTGGAGTAAGGATCCCAGTTCGAGCCCCCCGGCACCCCACCTGCAAGGGGGGGGTCACTTCACAAATGGTAAAGCAGGTCTGCAGGTGTTTATCTTTCTCTCCCCCTCTCTGTCTTCCCCTCCTCTCTCAATTTCTCTCTGTCCTATCCAACAACAACATCAGTGGCAACAATAACAATAACAACAATGATAAAGAACAAGGGCAACAAAAGGGAAAAAATAGCTTCCAGGAGTAGGGGATTTGGAGCCCCAGAAATATCCTGGAGGCAACAATATATATATTGTTAAATATATATATATATATATATATATATATTTATATATATATTTAAATATATATATATATTTAAGTCAAGTCTTATAGAAAATTGTTGCCAAATTCTACTTAAAGGATTCTTGGTCAGTCCAAAAGAATTGGTCAAATCACTGTTTTGCTTATTTATTTGAATGGCAATGTTCTTTTTCTAATGAGTGTGTGAGAGACCAAAATAATACTGCACTACTTTCATAATGTCCTACTTGTTGTTGCCTTTTTTGGGTTTTTTTATTTGTTTTTATGATATTTATTTATTTATTTTATTTGTATGTGGTTCCAGGAATCACACCCAGGGTCTCATACCTGCAAGGCATAAACTCCACTGCTGAGTCATGCTCTCCCCGGCCCCTAAATGGTAAGATACTTACTAGAACTGATTGAGTTTTAACAAAGTCCTAGGTAATTTTTTGTTTGTTTGTTTGTTTCATTATACTAAAAGAGGAAGTGTGGCTCTCCTCAAAAAAACCTGTCATTTCAAGATAAAGCCTTATTTTTTTTTTAAATTTTTTATTTAAGAAAGGATTAGTGAACAAAAGCATAAGGTAGGAGGGGTACAACTCCACACAATTCCCAACACCCAATCCCCATAACCCACCCCCTCCCATGGTAGCTTTCCCATTCTCTATCCCTCTGGGAGCATGGACCCAGGGTCGTTGAGGGTTGCAGAAGGTAGAAGGTCTGGCTTCTGTAATTGCTTCCCCGCTGAACAAGGGCGTTGACTGGTCGGTCCATACCCCCAGTCTGCCTCTCTCTTTCCCTAGTAGGGTGTGACTCTGGGGAAGCTGAGCTCCAGGACACATTGGTGGGGTCTTCAATCCAGGGAAGCCTAGCCAGCATCCTGGTAAAGCCTTATTTTTTAAAATTAATAACTGATTTCTTTTTGTTAATGAATATGACATATTTTTTTATATATTCTCATGCTTTCTACCTTTAGTAGTTGAAAATTCATTTTAAATAAAAGAATTACTGTTGAACGAGATACTTTTCAATGTGAACCACTGCTCCTGGGCAATTTATCCTTCTTGATCACTGGCATCAGTGATAATAACTTGAATGCATGGTTTTATTTATTCCTTATAAGGACTTCATGTTCCAGGAGAGAGGACATGGGACTTGACAAGATCAGGTAGCTAGTAAATACAGCATAGTGGATTTGAACCTACATCTGTCTAAAACTTGGGTTAAAAAAAAGTTAATTTAGTGTCTACAGGGATAATTCTCTACCCCCAGTAATCACTCAAAGAACCAAAAGATAAGTCCTAAAGATCTAAATTTTGGTTATAGCAATATGGAGCCTCTGTCAGACTCCTTGGACATGTATGCAATAATTAATGCTGCTAAGATACTTTCTGAATTTTTGTTTATTTGTTTCATTTATATATTGGAAATATTGATAAGACCATAGGATAAGAGGGGTACAACTCCATACAATTCTCAACACCAGAACTCCATATCCCATCCCATCCCCTGATAGCTTTCCTGTTCTTTATCCCTCTGGGAGTATGGACCCAGGATCACTGTGGAGTGCAGAAGGTGGAAGGTCTGGCTTCTGTAATTGCTTCCCCACTGAACATGGACCTTTTGCCAAAACAGAGACCCCAAGTCTTCAACCACAATATTATTGCCTTTAGGTTCATTACTACTCAACAATTTGTTCTGCTTTATATCTTAACTTTCTGAATTTCTACTTGCCACTTTCAATGGTCAGAACATACCTTTGTGACATTTGGGTTTTTATTTTTCCTATGCTATCATTTAATATAATAATAAAAGTAATGAGGAGAAATGTTTTGCAGTATGTTGATAACTCAATGGATTTTTCTCTTGAACATTTTCCAGTGCATCAAATAAATGTTAACTATAGTCATTTTACTGTACATCACACATTACCAGCATTTATCTGCTAGCTGAAAGCTTTGTGTTTTCTGGTCACCTTCCTCCAGTTCCCCCTCTCTATACTCTACCTCTATTTCTCATAACCACAAATTTGCTCCTCTTTCTATGCTATTTTTCAGATTCTCCATGTAGGTAACATCACATGCATGTCTTTCTCTGTCTTACTTGTTTGACTTAGTATAATGCCCTCAAGGTCCATGGATACAACCACAGATGACAGAATCTCCTTCTTTTATGACTGAATAATGCTTCGCTGTATATTCTTATATAAGTTTGCATATTATATATGCATATATTTATCAAAACCCTAGAATTGATGATTATCCAATTCTCAGGGCATTTATTTATTTATGTTTTCTGGACCTATTTATGATAAGAATAACATTAGCACTTAACTCAGATGCCTGTCTGGAGTAATAGATAGGAAAGTGACCTCTTGCACTTGACGACAGCTATCATACATAGGATACTAAAATATAAAGAAAAGAAGAGACCTACTCAACCATGGTCCCTATGTTGGTGACAGGAGTACTAGTCAACTCAGCATTTAAAATTGTACTTACTCTCTAGGTTTCTGGTACAGATATTTGGAATGAAAGAGGTAGAGGGGAAATTCTGGCAAGTAATTTTCCCCTTTCAACTCTCTCCCCTTCCCTCCCCATCATCATAACTGCTGCTTTATTGCAGCTAGTTCACATCAGCAAGTTCCAATAACTTTGTCTTTGCCATATTGGAGAAAACTATGCTAGTCACCCAATGGTGGCATTCTGTAGCAATCTGTGTAAACCTTTTTCAGAGTCCTAGCCCAGGCCTCTATCCCACATGCAAGCTGGAGCATTCTAATGCTCCCTCTTTTTAATTGTTTCAATTTTATTTATTTATAATTGGATAAAGACAGAAATAAATTGAGATGGGAGGGAGAGATAGGGAGGGAGAGATAGGGAGGGAGAGAGACAGAGAGACACCTGCAGCCCTGCTTCACCACTCATGAAGCTTTCCCCCTGCAGGTGGGGACCTGGGGCTTGAAGCTGTGTCCTTGCTCACTGTAGCATGTGCACTAAATCAGGTGCAGCACCGCCTGCCCCATCCCAGTTCTCTCTGGCTGTCTCTAGTCACAAAATAATAATGCAAACAGTTGTGGCCACATTCACTGGGTGCCAGACACTATTCTGAGCACTATACAATGATTTTTCCACTTAACTCTCACAACAGCTCCCACTAGAGATAAGGAAATGTTGTAGAAAAGTTAAGTAGCCTACTGGATATCTTGTGTAGGCAACAGAGTCAAAACTGAAACCAAAAGGACCCAGAAGGTGACTCTGCCTTTCATGTACAAGCCTCTGAGTTCAGTTTCTAGTACCATAAGATAGATCCAAAAACAAAAATAAGTGGAACTCCATAGATGGTGATGCTTTGGCTTCTCCCTCTCTCCCCCTCTCTCTCCCTCTCTCTCCCTCTCTCTCTTTCCCTTCCTCAGAATGTGACTTAGTAGTATCATGCATGTGCAGCTGATACCAGAAGCCGACCTGAGACAAATATGGGTAGTTTAGTATATTTTAGCTACCAAAAATTCATAGTAAATTTGCGGGCAGAAGAGAAAGAAATGTAGGCTTCAATGCTGTATTTTTAACTCAGGTTCCTCAGTCCAGAATCCCAGTTTTCTTTTCTTGAGGTGGTGAATATACTTGCAAAAGTCTCAGACATGAAATCATTTGAAGACTTATAAGATAGCCACAATTGTCCCTCAGTAAGTAGTTGTTCTTACTCTGTGCTCCAAGAGGCTTTATTTCTGAGTGTGTGGTGGAGATGTTGGATGTGGGAAATGGGGTAAGCTGTAAAAGTAAGTAAATTTTCTCTGATGTCTAAACCACTAATTATTTTTGTGATTCAGTTTTTACTGCTTGCAGTAAGAAAAGTTGTTGGCAGCATGGTGAGCAAGAAAACAAAAAAGAAAAGGACATTTCAAACTTAATATGAATAGACTGAGTGGCAGTCTATTGGGGTGGTGAGCATGGCATTGTGTTTGCACTGCTCGACTTAGCTCACCAAGCTGCAGCAGTAATGAGTAAAGTGACACCAGAAACTGTGAAGGAGAGAAATGTAGTTGGGAATCTGAATATAAGTCATAACGATAATATAAGTCATCCTGTGAGTTTGCATACAGGATGAGGAGTAATATCCTCTTCAGAGTTTTTTGTTTTTATTGTTTCAAAGAACTTGAATCTCAAATATTTGAGACTTGAGTGATGGGAATTTCCAGGAAGATTATAAACTATTAGATGAAAAAACTTAGGGCCACCCATTACTTGTACCTTGCTTCAAATCTGCTAGGAGCCCAGGGCTACCACTTCCTCTTCAGTGTATTTATCACTGTCATGAGATTACTTTTATTTCCCCAAACATCTTGAAGTTACTTGGGGGCATTCCTTCCTCTACTTTCCACAACAGAGGAAATACCATCAAGTGCTAAAATTATGGAAAGAAGAAAGCAACAAGACGGTGCATTTCTTCTGACTTTGAAAAGGAAAACGAATAAAAAGAGACTTGGAATAAAAGCAATCTTGGGCTGAGGGTATGTGCGGGGGCAGGGGAGTTTCTAGAAAGCTTGTAGTGCTGGACTGGAGGGGTCTCTGTCTGGTTACTTTTGCTTATTCACTCCCCCTTTCTCTCTTAACTCTAATTAATATCTTGCTAGCCTTAAAAATTGTCTCACAGGCAGCCGGGTTGTAGCACAGCAGGTTAAGCGCAGGTGGCACAAAACACAAGGACCAGCGTAAGGATCCCAGTTCGAGCCCTGGTTCCCCACCTGCAGGGGAGTCGCTTCACAAGCGACTTTCTCTCCCCCTCTCTGTCTTCCCTTCCTGTCTCCATTTCTCTCTGTCCTTTCCAACAATGACGACAACAATAATAACTACAACAATAAAACAAGGGCAACAAAAGGGAATAAATAAATAAAATAAATATTGAAAAAATTGTATCACAGATCCCAAATCTCATCTTTAGCTTTAGGTTACTGATTATTAAACAATCTCTTCTGCTTTATATCTTAATACACTTTCAGCCACTAAGTTGCAGGTGCTTACCATGATGCCATCCTGACTTCCCTGGGCAGATGACCTCACCTATGTGTCCTGGGAACCTCACTTCCCCAGAGCCCTGCCCAACCAGGGAAAGAGAGAGAGAGACAGGCTGGGAGTATAGTTCCACCTGCCAGTGTCCGTGTCCAGCAGAGAAACAATTACAGAAGCCAGACCTCCCAACTTCTGCACCCCATAATTACTGGGCTATAATGGGGGGTGCCTCTTCTCGGGCGCATACTCTCTGGGTTGGAGAGAACGCAACTGGAGCCAGCCTGGGCTGCTACTCACTCAGGGATGTGAGAGAGATGACCCAGGAACAGAGCTCATGGTGGCGAGGCGATTCAATTCTTTATTGAACAGAGATCCAAGGATTTTAAGAGTTGGACCCAGAAATGGCAAGTCAGAAACAGAAATGGCTTGACATGGTTTGGAAAGGGGCAGAGAAAGGCAAAAGGGGGCTTCCTTAGGAACTGTTGTGAGGGTTTTAATTGGTAAGATTAATAATACCCTGCAGGCAGGGAGGGTCTTGAGGGTAGAAAGAAGATAGATCAAAGGAATGGAATGGGTGGGGATCTTTCAGGCAAAACAATGATTATGTAGATAATAAAGGAGCAGGCCATAGTATCAGGAATGCAGGCTGCTTTGTGAGACAGGGAGTCTGATAAGATGAGGCAAAACTTGGGGGGTTATGTCCATCCTTGTTCGATCTCTCAGTAGAGAGAGAGAGACTGACAGGATGGATGTCCCCTCAAGTCAAGCCCTGCCAAGCTCAACCACATCCTCACAATTTCTTGACACATAATGATCATGGGTCCATAGTCCCAGAGGCATAAAGAACAGGAAACTACAATGGGGGATATGGGGTATGAAGCTCTGATGGTGAGAATTGTGTGGAATTGTACTTCTCTTATCCTACAGTTTTGCCAATCATTATTAAATCAATAAAAAAAAATTGTCTCACAGACAGAGGGAATATTGCCATTCAATTTGAGGGTGCAGCTGACATTGCCCTCCATGTGGGATAATGTCCCCATCAAACAGGCAGCAAATCAGACATCTAACCTGACCCAGCAATTGAAAATTCTTTTTACCCAATCTTAGCCCCAAGTTCACCTCCACCTTTTTTATCCAAATGATTCCGTTTGTATTCCATATTATTCCAAGGTGGAATTTCCTAACACTACTCATGAAGTCCTCTGCTTAAAGTGTAAAAATTCTATGTTCACTGCATTGTAGTCCCCCCTCCTCCATTTTCCCTTTAGCCTTCCAAATCTTACATCATGTGGTCTTCCTTGAATTCTCCGCCAGGACACCCAAAGCTCTCAAGAAGTCCCTGGATGCTGTTAGTTCCTGCCCATATATCTGCTAAGCATTCATCCTGCTGTGTGGGGTCCTTGATACCACTACTTCCTGTCTCCCTCTCACCCAGTGTGAGCCTGTATAACCAGGAGGTGGCCCCATGCTCTCCCCCCTTCATCTATCCTTCCTGCCATAAAGTGGAACAAACTCTGGCATATAGTAGCTCATCCTCAGCTGGGGAAATATCTTTTCCTATGCTATCCTGCTTCCCTTACTCTGTCTTCTCCTGAGAGCACTTTCTCATCCATCACTTGAACACAATCCCTCCCCATCTCAGATTCTGCTTCCAGGGAAGATAACCTAAGATAGATGTCTATGCTTATTCCTGACTGCTTTTTTATTCAATTAAGATCTGGCCATGCTTTAAACTTCTAGCCTCTACTATATAAGTTGGGTCATATCGATAATTAATCATAAATAAACTTCCGTAATATACTTATAGGTTAATCTGTTACTACTTCTGATACCAGAATACCTTCATTAAGACTTTATCTTTAGGAACTCCTTAATTAGTAATTTTTAGCAAAAAAAAAAAATTAAATTCTGATGAAAAGCCTCACAGCATCTTCAGAAAAGAAAAGAGAAGTGGACCCTTTATTATCACTGTAGAAAGACTTCCAGGCTTGGGGGGCAAGTGGTAGCACACCTGGAGGAGCGCATGTTACAGTGCAGAAGGACCCAGGTTTGTGCCCATTTCCCACCTGCATGTGGAAGGTTTTCGTATGGTGAGGCAGTGTTGCAGGTGTCTCTCTGTCTCTCTCCTTTTCTATCACCCCTTTCCCTCCTGATTTCTGGCTGTCTCTATCAAATAAATAAAGGTAATTAAAAAATATATTTTAAAAAGACTTCCAGGCTCACCCAATCATCATCAATGAACTGAATGTCTGTGTCCTCCCAACAAATTTGAAGTCCCAACCCCCAATGAAATGACATTTGGAGGTGGAATTTTGGGGAGGTTTTTAGTCCATGTGGATGGAGTTTTCATGATAGGATTTATATATTCCTTTATAAGGATACCACACAGACATCTCTGCTTTCCACCAAGTGAAGATACATGGAGAATTCAGCAATTTGCAGCCTAAAAAAGGATTTTCACCAAAACTCAACCATGCTCATACCCTGATCTTGGACTTCTAGTCTCCAGAACTGTGAAATAAATTATTATTGATTATAAGTCATAAGTCTTTGATACCTTTGCTATAGAAATTCAAACTGAATAAAGTAGCATTTCTTCCAGTCAATGAACTAAACTCTTCATTCTTGACCTGAAAAGTACATCTTTACTGTACTTACTGTACTTGATATTTTGCATCACAGTTATGTTCTCCTGATTATCTCCATATTAAATTTAGGGTACCCAGAGAATTATGGCCTTGTTCTATTCATTACAATGTCCCCAGAGCTTACTAGTGTACATGGGACCAAGTAACAACTCCAATATTGCATGTGATAAAAGGAATCAGTAACACTGATAGAAGCCTACTCCCTCTTCTATGTCTACATTTGTTGGGACTTCAGTATACCTATGAAATTTAGGGAATATAAAACATTAGCTAAGTTATTATTATAATGAATTATTTGGGAATTTGATTTATTTTGAAAATTCCATGGTTAGAATTTACTATACCATACAAGAACTTACAATGGTTTATGTCATTTAATGCTACTTATAAATAACTATATCTATATACTGACGAGACCAGTTGTTTCTGGTCTATGATTATAGGTGATTTAATTCAGACAAAAGTCATTATTAGAAATTCATTAACGAAAAAAATAAAGAAATGCATTAACAATTTAAGCCCACTGTTAAAATTTACTCAGGTTACAAATTTTAAACCTTAAGTGCTTATATAATCAGAACTGAGGTCTTTGCATTAAAAAGTCTGAGACAGTCAATCTATTTTCCCCTTCTCATATTGATTAAATAGTGCTTTATAAGACTGTAAGTTAATAGGAGCATATATAAATACCATTCCCACCATTCCTCCCACCAAAGGTCTGGGTCCCAACCCCCAACTCCCCCTGTAGTGAAGGTGAAGATCTACCTTCCCGCTCTCCCTAGTTTTTTACTTTGGTGCAATACTCCAAACTCAGTTAATTCCTGCTTTGAATTTCCCTTTCTGTTCTCCTTTCTCATCTTTCTAACTTATCCCACTTAATATAATTCCTTCTAACTCCATCAGAGAAAGTGGGTTCATTATTCTTAATAGCTGAGTAGTATTCCAATTTGTACATATACCACAACTTTCTCAGTCAACACCCATGTCCAGCAGAGAACCAATTACAGATGCCAGACCTCCCACCTTCTGCACCTCACAATGATCCTGGGTTCATACTCCTAAAGGGATAAAGAACAGGGAACCTTCTGGGGCCAGATGGTGGTGTAGCCAGTTAAGTGCACATAGGACCCGTGCAGGGATCCTCGTTCAAGTCCCTGGCTCCCCACCTGCAGTAGGATAGCTTCCCCTTTCCTCTTAATTCTCTCTGTCTTATCCAAAAAACAAAAATTGAAAAAAATGGCCACAGGACCAGTGGATTTTAAGTGCAAGCACTGATCCCCAACAATAACCCTGGAGGCAAAAAAAAACAAAACAAAATTCAAAAAATAGGAAACCTTCCAATGGAGAGGATAGGATATAGAACTCTGATGGCGGTAATTGTATGGAATTATACCCTTCTTATTTTACAATCTTGTTGATCATTATTAAATCAATAAAAATCCTTAACTTAGAGTATTAATTATTTTTGTGACACTTTTAAATTGTGAGTCCGCAAAATGATTTCACACTCTAAGATAATGAAAATTAGAAGGTGGGAATAAGAAGTAAGGAAATCATGAGCTTAAAGGCTGGAATATTGCAGATGAAGATTTGGGGTCTCTGTTTTGGAAAAAGCTAGTAGGTCCATTTTAGGTATATTCAAAGGGGCCCATGACTTTACTAGTTTATGCCTGTGCCTGACATCTAATATGCAGGTGGACCAGGTTACTGTCTAGCGAGATGGTGTCATGGTTGGAAAATGAACGGGAAAGCTAGATCAGGGAAGAAAGTAGCTCCCAAATATGGGGAAAGTATTATTAACTGTAAGCCCCATCTATTGTCTTGTCAATATTTCCATTTTTATAAATAAAATTTATATAAATAAAAAAAGGAGTGAGGAAATGATGGGGGCTCTAAAATGACTTAGAAGATGATGCCCAGGAAAGAGCTCAAGAAAGAGATCCAAAAAGAGAAAGATCTCATGCTGCCTTACTCAAGTATATCCTAATCAAGAGGTAAGATCCAGTGGGGAGGAGGACACATGGTGAAACTGAAAAGAGAAATCTCACAGGGAAATTCGGGGCTGGGGGGATCTAAACCAGCTTCTACATGACAGACATTCTCCTATATATCTGAGGAACCAGAAATGACTGGAAATGAGGGGCCAAGTGAAAGTTAAGATGTGACTCATTCTTACCTGATTATGTGTACTATGCACTGACCAGATGGAATAACATAATCTGTCTACTACCTGAAATTGGAGCAGCTTGGAACATTCTGACCACAGAATGCGAGCTCAGGCCTACAGGGATACAGAGGTTACATAGGCCCCTAAACTGATTATTGGCCCCAGATTAAATCAATAGGGTATACAGTCAACAATTTTTATACACCTTTCCCATAGTTGGGAGCTACTCTCCTCCCTGATCCAGCTTTCTAGCCCTTTTTCCAGCCATGGCATCATCTCCCCAGACAATAACTTGGGTTCACCTGCATATCAGATGTCAGACTCAGGAAAAAACTAGTATAGTCATGGGCCCCTTGGAATATACCTAAAATAGATCTCCAAGTTATTTCAAAAAAAGAGACCCCAAATTTTCATCTGCAATATTCCAGCCTTTAGGTTCATGATTAGTCAACATTTTGTTTGGCTTTATATATTAACTCTTTTTTTAGCCACCAGGTTCCAGATGCTACCATGAAACCAACCTGACTTCTCTGGACAGATGACCCCACTAATGTGTCCTGGAGCCTTGCTTCATCAGATCCCTGTCCCACTAGGGAAAGAGAGAGAGAGGCTGGGAGTATGGATCGACATGCCAAGGCCCATGTTCAGTGGGGAAGCAATTACAGAAGCCAGACCTTCCACCTTCTGCACCCCATAATGACCCTGGGTCCATAATCCCAGAGGGATAAAGAATAGGAAAGCTATCAGAGGACGGGATGGGATATGGATTTCTGGTAGTGAGAACTGTGTGGAGTTGTACCCCTCTTATCCTATGGTTTTGTCAGTGTTTCCTTTTTATAAATAATTAAAAAAATAATAATAACCTAGAAGAAAGTACTACCTCACCAAAGTTGGTTTGATATTCTCATAGAATAGGAAATTAAAAGAATAAAGGTAAGTTATAGAAGGAAAAAAGGTTATGTTCAGTGTACAGTTCCACTTTGGACTAATGCCTTTATCCAATTTATGATAAGGAATAAAAGCTAAAATTCTAGACACATAAATCCACATTGTCAAGTTGAAGAGATGTAGGCTAAAAGAGTGTCTGGGATCTGAGGTATGGCTTAAGAGATTTCTAAGGAAGCCAGGGTTGTGATTCTCGGGTTCATACCGGTTGCCATGAGAACACTAGACAAGGAAGACAATCTTTCTCCTGGGCTCTTCAAACTCCAAGTACAAAACAATGAGCATTTTATAAACTTAAGAAAAAAGGCCAAGAAAAAAAAAGGCAGCCAGAAAAACTGATGAAGTGCTGTGTTCAAACACGATTGTGGCAGCATTGAAACCACTTTAACTGTGACAAACAAAAACTCTGCCACGTACTATCTAACTTTGAGTCAGAAAGTCAGCTTGAACAACTCTTCTTGGTAACTCTAATCACTAATTTATCTCATGGATATACACTGTATATCTTTTTTTTTCTCCCTTCAACAAAAAACACTAGATGATATTATTGTTTGAACACAAGAGTAAATTGAGGCAAGGAGTAGTAATCCAGGATCACAAAGTTCAGTAGCAGCTCTGAAGAAAGTGTGTGTGTGTGTGTGTGTGTGTGTGTGTGTGTGTGTGTGTGTGTGTGTACTGGTACGTGTATACAAATTTACATCTGCATGTTTTACTAAATTGAAGAAAAAAGAGATGATGCTATCTAATGATTTAATTTCACACATGTAAAAACAGAAGCACAGAGAAGAGTCTCTTTGCAAACACTTCCGGAGGCAGAGCTATGGAGCAGCAGCAGCAGCGTTTCCCTCCTCTCCTCTCCCAGGTCAAATAGGAATACCAAAGGAGGGACCAGGTGGTGGCACACCTGGTTGAGCGCACATGTCTCAACGTGCAAGGACCCAGGTTCCAGCCCCCGGTCCCCACCTGCAGTGGGAAAGCTTTGCGAGTGGTGAAGCAGTCCTGCAGGTGTCTCTCTCTCCCTCTCTATCACCCCCTCCCTTCTCAATTTCTGGCTATCTCTATCCAATAAATAAATAAAGATAATTAAAAAAAAATATTCTTACTTCCTTAAAAAAAAAAAAAGGAATACCAAAGGAGCCCACCTGGGACCACAACAAGGCAGGACTAGAACGACTTTAGGAACCCACCAAACCACCACTGAGTGTAAACACGTGTGGCTGGTGTATAGGGAGGACCCTAAAGAGAGACTGAGATGCTGGTAACAAACAGTCAGGCAGTTTAGCAGTTGAGGCACCACCTCCAGTCTGCTTTACCAACAAAAAAAACTGCTGAAGGGAGGAGAGGACTCCCTTAAAACTCACGAAATGCAACTGTGACTCTCCATTGCTACTGCCCTCAGAGGCTGGAGCAGTGGGGGGTGGGGGAGACGGCCCTGTGCTGACATCTAGAAACAGAGAACTGACCAGGAAACTCAGGAGAAGAGCTATAACCCAGTGGCCTAGCAGCGAGGCTATATAGTGAGATCCTTTCCACAGTTCTCCTGATGAGAACATAGTGTATAATTGCCTCAAAACCTAGAGACTATAAATGGGACTTGTTTAAAAACACACAGGGCCCAGCAGTATGGCCCTGATTGTCAGAGAAGCTGAATTAAGCCTGGAGATTTGGATCCTTGGGGTGTGAGAGACTCTGCATAACCACTGTGCTATCTCTCCCCCAACCTGCTTTATCTCTTGGTCAGGAGTGAATGATTAAGCTAAGAAGCCTACTTAAAATTTAAAAGCCCTCAGGCTCCCATAGCCTACAGGGAAGAAAAAGAACAAAAGAGGATTTTTATTATTTATTTATTTATCCCCTTTTTGTTGCCCTTTTTGTTTTATTGTAGTTATTATTGTTGTTGTTACTGACGTCATTGTTAGATAGGACAGAGAGAAATGGAGAACGGGGGGGGGGGACAAAGATGAGGAGAGAAAGACACACACCTGAAGACCTGCTTCACCTCCTGTGAAGTGACTCCCCTGCAGGTGGGGAGCCATGGGCCTGAACTGGGATCCTTATGCAGGTCCTTGAACTTTGCACCACCTGTGCTTAACCCACTGCACTACCACTGGACTCCCATAAAAGAGGCTTTTAATAGCCTTTGTGCTCCAAGTTAGGGGTTGAAACAATATTGAAACAACTGTTAATTTCCACAAGTGTGAACTCTACTTACCTTATTTAGACACAAGTCAATCCAGGCAAGAGTGATCAGTAATTTGAAAAGTACTGAGAGAAGGACCTCATAACATACTATATAAAATGGTTAAGCCAACAAGATGAAATATTGGAGAAATGAACCAGGACAAGAATCAAGCTAAAAGTTCCCCACAGGTTGAACCACAAAATAGTGATGTCAATATCCAAATGATTGTTAAGGAAATAGTCAAAGGAGTGAGTAAAGAGTTTGAATGAATTGTGATCATAAATGCAGAAACAACAAATGAGACTCTGGAAGAAAACACTAATTATCTCAAGGATATTAGAGAGCTGAAAGCTGAAATAGCTGAGCTAAGAACACAATTATCTGAACAAGCTAAGACAGTATCAGAACAGGGTAATAAAACAGATGAACTCTAGAAAACAGTAGAGTAGAGAGAGAATAGAATGAATGAGGCTGAAAACTGAATTTGCAAGATCAAAGACAAATTAGAGACAACTAAAAAAGATGTAAGAGATGGCAAAAATCTCTTTTTTTGATTAAGATTGAGATTTTTTTATTTTGATTGAGATTAAGAGATACTGAAAACAACAACAGTGACATATGGGATGACTTCAAAAGAAATAATATATACATTACTGTCTTACCAGAGGAAGAAAGAGAGGGAGGGGAAGAAAACATTCTTCAGAACATAATAGCAGAGAACTTCTCTAGTCTAGACATAAAGACATAAAGGTTAAGAAGCCCAGAAAGTTCCAAACAAAATTAACCCAGACTTGAAGACACAAAGACACATCATATTTTGAATGTAAAGGAATAAGGATAAAGAAAGGATCCTGAAAGAGAAAAACAAAGAGTCACCTACAGAGGAAAACCCATAAGATTAGCAGGAGACTTCTCCACACAAACACTACAAGCCAGAAGAGAATGGCAAGATATCTATCAAGTGCTCAATGAGAAAGGCTTTCAACCAAGATGAATGTATACTGCTAGACATTCAGACTAGATGGAGGCATCAAAACCTTCTCAGATAAGCAACAGTTGAAAGAACCAACTATCACCAAGCCTTCCCTGAAAGAAGCTCTCAAAGGTCTCCTATAAACAGTCAGACCACCCTAAATATGCCATATATGAGAACACTCTAAAGATCTACAATAATGGCCTTAAAATATCATCAGTCTATGATATCAATAAATGTCAATGGCCTAAATTCACCTATTAAAAGGCACAGAGTAGGAATATGGATCATAAAGCACAACCCAACAATATGCTCTCCACAGGAAAAGCACCTAACTCAACAATACAAACACAGACTCGAAGTGAAAGGATGGAAAACTATCATACAAGCCAATGGCCAAAAAAAAAAGGGCAGGAACAGCTATTCTCATATCTGACATGATAGACTTTAAAGTCAATAAAATTAAAAAAGATAGAGATGTACATTAATTAATGTTAGAGGATCAGTCAATCAAGAGGACTTAACAATTATTCACATCTATGCACCCAATGAGAAGCCATCTAAATACATCAAACATCTACTGAAAGAGCTACAGCAATATATTAATAGCAACACAGTCATAGTAGGGGTCTTCAACACCCTACTCTCTCAACTTGACAGATCATCCAAGCATAAAATCAATAAAGAAATAATGGAGCTGAATGAGGAGATAGATAAACACACAAAGTTCCAAAATTAAATAAAGAGGAACTATATAATATGAACAGGCCCACCACAGCCAATGAAATTGAAACATTTATCAAAAACCTTCCCAAAAATAAAAGTCCTGGACCAGATGACTTTTACAGATGAATTCTACAAAACCTTCAAAGAAGAACTAATACCTCTACTTTTAAAAGTCTTCAAGAAGACTGAAGACACTGAAATACTCCCTTCCAGCTTCTATGATGCCAACATCACTCTGATACCAAAAGCAGACAGGGACACAATCAAAAAGGAAAAGTACAGACCAATATCTCTGATGAACATAGATGCTAACATATTGAACAAAATTCTAGCCAACCGGATACAGCAGTATATTACAAAGATTGTTCATCATGACCAAATGGGGCTTACCCCAGGGATGCAAGGTTGGTTTAAGACACACAAATCAATCAACATCATCCACCACATCAATAAAAGCAAGAAAAAACCACATGGTCATACCAATGGATGCAGAGAAAGCCTTTGACAAAATACAACATCCCTTTATGATCAAAATGCTATAAAAATGGGAATAGATGGGAAATTCCTCAAGATAGTGGAGCCTATATATAGCAAACCTACAGCCAATATCATACTCAATGGTGAAAAACTGGAAGCCTTTTCCCTCAGATCAGGTACTAGACAGGGCTGCCCACTATCACCATTACTATTCAACATAGTGGTAAAAGTTCTTGCCATAGAAATCAGGCAGGAGCAAGGAATTAAAGGCATACAGATTGGAAGAGAAGAAGTCAAACTCTTCCTATATGCAGATGACATGATAGTATACATAGAAAATCCTAAGGAATCCATCAAGAAACTTTTGGAAATCATCAGGCAATACAGTAAGGTGTCAGGCTACAAAATTAACATTCAAAAATCAATGGCATTCCTCTATGCAAAAACTAAGTTAGAGTAAATTGAAATCCAGAAATCAGTTCCTTTTACTATAGCAACAAAAATAATAAAATATCTATACATAATTCTAACAAAATAAGTGAAAGACTTATATACTGAAAATTATGAGTCACTAAAACAAAAAAACAAAAAAAAGGATTAAAAAAAATCAGGAGGGCAGAGCCAAGATGGTGACTTGCAAGCAGCAGCTGGCAACTTGTGACCTGAGATTCTCTGGATAGGATAGGATACTGGGAAGTCAACAGGAGGGTGAATAAGGGGTCCTAAGGTTGAGACCACTCTTGGGTTAGAAAATGGAGGCCAGGGGAAAAGAGAAAGGAAATCTTTTGATTATTTCTGAAGACTCCCCCTGCCCCCCACCCCAGAACCAACCCCCAGAGGCAGGAAAGCTGCCCTTAGCAGAATTCCCACTGAGAATTTTCATTAAAGAGATTCCTGACTCACCAGGAGTGCTTTTCCTTCTTGTTTTCCTTCTTTTTTTTCTCATTGGTTGGAGCTCTATTTGAGTGACAAAATATCTAACCAATAAGAGCCTCATTCCACCCCTGCCTGGGAAAGACTACCTGGAGGTTTTTTGTTTTATTTTGTTTTGTTTTTGATACTTCTTACAATTGGCTGTCTTTGTTCAGAATGCCTGCAGGCAATCTGGAACTGTTCAAGCTGCAGACTCACTGTTAGAGTTTTTTACTCTATTCTATTTTATGTATACATACACGTGTGTCCCTTTTGTCCCACCTTCTTTAGGTTGACCAAAATCAAAAAGATTGTTCATCATGACCAAGTGGATTTATCCCAGGAATGAAAGGCTGGTTCAACATACATAAGTCAATCAAAGCCATTCACCATATCAATAAAAGCAAAACCAAGAACCAACCACATGATTATCTCAATAGATGCAGAGAAAGCTTTTGACAAAGTACAATGCCCATTCACGCCCAAAACACTGCAAAAATGGGAATAGATGGAAAATTCCTCAAGATAGTGGAGTCCATATATAGCAAACCTATAACCAACATCATACTCAATGGACAGAAGCTGAAAGCATTCCCCTTCAGATCGGGGACTAGACAGGGCTGTCCATTAGCAACATTACTTTTCAACATAGTATTGGAAGTTCTTACCATAGCAATCAGGCAAGAGAAGGAAATCAAAGGAATACAGATTGGAAGGGAAGAAGTCAAGCTCTCACTATTTGCAGATGATATGACAGAATACATAAAAAAAAAAAAAAAAACCTAAAGAATCCAGCAGAAAACTACTGGAAATTGTTAGGCAACATAGCAAGGTGTCAGGCTACAAAATCAATGTACAAAAATCAGTGACATTTCTTTATGCAAACACTAAATCTGAAGAAGACATCCAGAAATCACTGCCATTCATTGTTGCAGCAAAATCAATAAAATACCTAGGAATAAACCTGACCAAAAAGTAACAGACTTGTACACTGAAAACTATGAGACACTATTCAAGGAAATAGAAACTGATACCAAAAAAAATGGAAAGACATCCCATGTTGATTGAAAGAATTAATATCATCAAAATGAATATTCTCCCCAGAGCCATATACAAATTTAAGGCAATACCACCAAAGCTCCACCAAGCTTTTTAAGAGGATAGAACATAAACTGCAATCATTTATCTGGAACCAGAAAACACCCACATTGCCAAAACAATCTTGAGAAAAGGAAACAGAAATGGAGGCATCACACTCCCAGATCTCAAACTATATTATAAGGCCATCATCATCAAAACAGCCTGGTACTGGAACAAAAATAGGCACACAGACCAGTGGAACAGACTGAAAGCCCAGAAGCAAACCCCCACACCTAGGGACATCTAATCTTTGATAAGGGGGCCCAAAGGATAAAATGGAGGAAGGAGGCTCTCTTCAATAAGGTGCTGGGAAACCTGGGTTGAAATATGCAGAAGAATGAAACTGAATCACCTTATCTCACCAGAAACAAAAATCAACTCCAAATGGATCAAGGACCTGGATGTTAGGCCAGAAACTATCAAATACTTAGAGGAAAACATTGGTGGAACACTTTCCCACCTAAACCTCAAGGATATCTTTGATGAAACAAACCCAATTGTAAAGAAGACTAAAGCAGAAACAAATCAAGGAGACTACATCAAATTGAAAAGCTTCTGCATAACCAAAGAAACTATCACACAAACAAGGAGACCCCTCACAGAATGGGAGAAGATTTTCATATGCTATACATCAGACAAGAGACTAATGACTAAAATTTACAAAGACCTTAGCAAACTTTGCAACAAAAAAGCAAATGACCCCATCCAAAAATGGGCAGAGGATATGAACAGAACATTCACTACAGAGAAGATCCAAAAGGCTAACAAACACATGAAAAATTGCTCCAGGTCGCTGATTGTCAGAGAAATGCAAATTAAGACAACATTGAGATACCACCTCACCCCTGTGAGAATGGCATACATCAAAAAGGACAGCAGCAACAAATATTGGAGAGGCTGTGTCAGAGGAAACCTTCTGCACTGCTGGTGGGAATGTAAATTGGTCCAATCTCTGTGAAGAGCAGTCTGGAGAACTCTCACAAGGCTAGACATGGGCCTTCCATAGGACCCAATAATTCCTCTCTTGGGAATATACCCCTAGGACTTCATAACACCCAACCAAAAAGATATTTGTACTCCTATGTTCATAGCAGGACAATTCATAATAGCTAAAACCTGGAAGCAACCCAGGTGCCCAACAACAGATAAGTGGCTGAGAAAGCTGTGGTATATATACACAATGGAATACTATGCAGCTACTAAGAACAATGAACCCACCTTCTCTGACCTATCTTGTGTGGAGCTAGAAGGAATTATGTTAAGTGAGTTAAGTCAGAAAGATAAAGATGAGTATGGGATGGTCCCACTCATCAACAGAAGTTGAGAAATAAGAACAGAAAGGGAAACTAAAAGCATGATTTGACTAAATCTGGAGTAGGGCACCAAAGTAAAAACCTGGGGTGAGGTTCAGCTTCCCGGGGCAGTGGGGGGTGGAGTGGGTGGGATGGGACACAGTCTTTTGGTGGTGGGGATGTTGTTTATGTACACTCCTATCAATTTGTAGTCATATAAATCACTATTTAATTAAGATGAGAGAGGAAAAAATTGAATGTCTCAAACTCTTTAAAGCACAGACTGAGTCTTTTTTAATACATAGGCTGAGTCTTTGATATGTTAACTCTCTCAAAAGCCGAGACCTGGGAGAACAGAAGCAACCGATGGCACAGCTACATACAAATAAAGTCAAAGAAGATAAATTATGGTGATGTTGTGTATGATACAGCAAATCCTAACAAAGGGATTTTTTAAAGTTAACCCAATCACCAAATAATGTAATTATAACAATAACTCTATTGTCTTCTTGAACCCTACAACAGCAGGAACCTCATATTCCACTATAGAGCCTATATTTCCTCTAGTCCTGGAACTTCTAGGGTGGGGCACACTTTCCTGCATGCTTCTCTCAATTCATAACAAATAATACTGCATCCACCTATCCCAACCTAATCAACGCAATGAGTACCACCTCAGCATGCTTCACTTCAGACTGTGTCCATAGACTTCAGATGTGGAATGACAACCCTTCAGCTTCATTACTCAAGTGAGACCTTTCCTTTCATAGTATTCTCTAATTCCATTCCAGGCAGTTCACTTCCTAAAAAAGTCCCAAAACCTAGATATAGACCAGGTCCCATGAGATAGAGCATATGTTCACACGTATCCATAAACTAGGGCAAGATACATACCTCAAAGCAGAAGTACACAATAGTCTGCAGTGAATCAGTATAAAGTTCCTAATGGAATAGTATCTAATTAAACTTAGATACCCTTCTCACCTGCTTCCTATTACAGTTCTCTCACTCACTCCAAAGCTAACCTTAGCAAAGCAACGACTGCAAAAGCTGAATAAGGGCAAGAGATTGGCATACTTTAATGATGACTCTTTAGTCACTATCAGGCCACCCCATCAGTTGGTGCCCTATTCGGGGAGTCCTGATATTCCCATACAAACATGATGGGCCTAGACCTCGAATAAATCCCTCTCTCCATTGTTACTAGTCATCTCTATAAGGAACAACAAAATAGACCCCTTTGTGGGCCCCACATAGAAACTTGCCCTCAACTTGAATCAACAATGGTAGAGAATGTTCCATCCTCCAAAGGGAGGATGTACAACATACTCTATGCTACATCTGAGGAAGATGGGTCCTGATATTGGGGCAGCTTGGAATGTTCCTACTCATGACCACAGAATGTGAGCTCAGATCTAGAGGGATGCAGAGGTCACACAGGCTCCTAAGCTAATTATGGGCCCCAGACCAAATCAAATCAATGGGGTTTACAGTCAACAATATTTATAGCCCTTTCCTATATTTGGGGACTACTCTCTTCCCTGACCCAGCTTTCACATAGTTCTTCCATCCATGACATCATCTCCCCAGACAATAATTATGATCCACCTGCATATCAGATTTCAGGCTCGAGTAAAAACAAACAAACAAAAACTAGTATAGCCACAGGCTCTTTGTAATATAACTAAAATATGCCTACTAGCTATCTACAAAATGGAGGAACCCCTCCCCAGCACTCCACCTGCACTATTCCAGCCTTTAGTTCCATGATTGGTCAACGATTTGTTTAGTTTTATATGTTAACTCTATTTTCATCCACCAGGTTCCAGATGCTAGCATGATGCCAACCAGACTTCCCTGGACAGACAACCCACCGATGTGTCCTGGAGCTCCACTTCCCAAGAGCCCTTCCCCACTAGGGAAAGAGAGAGGCAGGCTGGGAATATGGATCGACCTGTCAACACCCATGCTCAGTGAGGAAGCAACTACAGAAGCAGACCTTCCATCTTCTGCATCCTACAATGACCTAGGGTCCATACTCCCAGAGGGATAAAGAATAGGAAAGATATCAGGGGAGGGGATGGGATACAGAGTTCTGGTGGTGGAAATTGTGTGGAGTTGTGCTCCTCTTATCCTGCAGTTTTGTTAATGTATCCTTTTTAAAACAAACAAACAAATAAATAAATCACTAAAGTATTGGCTCCTTGGAATATGTCTAAAATAGACTTCATAGCTTATCACCCTAAGATCCCTATTATCATATCCTCTATTCCTACTTTCTGGTTCCTATTTACTAATCATTTTTTCCTGCTTTATATGTCATTGTCTTATAGCCATCAAGTTACAGATGCTACTATGATTCTATCCTGAACTACCTGGGCTGATGACCTCACCAATGTACCCTGGGACATCATCCCTCAAAAGCCCTAACTCCAAGGAAAGACAGTGTATGGATCCATCTGCCAACACTTAAGTCCAGCAGACAAGCAATTAAAAAAACAAGAATTCCTACCTTCTGCACACCATAAAGAGTTTTGTTCCATTCTCCCAAGGAAAGAAATGTTAGGGGAAGAAGACCAGATGTCTCTGAAATCTATTTCCATTTGGCCATAAGAGAGAACAGGAAAAGGGTAAGGACACTGGGAAGTAGTAACAGGTGTAGGTGTGACTTAGAAAGGAAGAAAAAGGCAGTACCATTGGGGGGCAAATATATATAAATATAGATAGCTATAGAAATAATAGAGAGAGGCAGGCTGGGAGTATGGATTGACCAGTCAACGTCCATGTTCAGCAGGGAAGCAACTACAGAAGCCAGACCTTCCACCTTCTGCATCCCACAATGACCTTGGATCCATACTCCCAGAGGGATAAAGAACAGGAAAGCTGTCAGGAGAGAGGATGGGAAAGGGAGGTCTGGTGGTGGGAATTGTGTGGAGTTGTACCCCTCTTGTCCTATGGTTTTGTTAATGTCTCCTTTTTTAAATACATAAATAAACAAACAAACTCTAGGTTCAGTTCTCATGTCTCCTTTTTTAAATAAATTTTTTAAAAAAAGAAATAATAGTCAACCTACATCTTTGACCTTGGAAGAACTACTGCAGTTTCCAGTGAATGGAATGGGGACACAGAACTCTGGTGGTTAGACCAGTGTGAGATTATATCTCCTGTTATCTCATAATTTTTGATCAGTATTTATCACTAATACAGACTTTTTAAATTCATTAGAAAATAAAGGAAGTGAAGGCATGACTATCAAAAAATAGGGATATATATATAGTAATAGAATCAGCCCATATCAATGACCTTGGGGGAACTAGTGCAGTTTCCAATAGAGAAGATGGAGATACAGAACTCTGGTGGTAGGAATGGTATGGAATTATACCCCCCTTAGTATTTTGTAAATAAATATTAAATCACTATTTAAAATATTTTTTAATTAGAATGGCTATTCTTCCACTTGCTTGCCAGGACTGAAATTGCCATGGTCTGTCTGACAACCTGCCTCTTGTGAAGTCCTATCCATTGGCATGTCAAGGACTGAGATGGCTAGCAGCCTAATCTCCACATCTTGTTATCCACTTTCCTGGTGCCAAGTGTTTCATCTCAGCTTTCAGAAAAAGTAGCAATTTTAAAATTCTGATGAATCTTTTCATCCATGTGGAATTTTTGAAAGCAGACACATCACAAAACTGACAAGAGATTGTTATCAAACAGCTATAAAGAAATCTTATAGGTCAGTAGCAAAAAAATAAATATCCCTGTTAAACAGTGGGTACAAAAAATGAATAAGCATGTAATGAAGACATATAGATGACCCAGAGTCAAACAAAAGGTGTTTTCACTTCACCTGCCGTTAGAGAAATGCAAATTAGAAGTACAATGAAATACCCCCTGCATCAACACAACAGAAAATGACAAGTGTTGGCAAGAACATAGAGAAAAAGAAACTGCTACACTGAAAAACTGGTGCTGCCTGTATGGAAAACTCTATGGAGAGTCCGCAAATAACGACAGAAATACCGTATGATCTTGTAACAGCCAAAAGACATGAAAACACTAACATAAAGGGATATATACACCTCTGTGTTCACATCTCCCTTATACACAATTGTCAAGTCAGTGACAGCAACCAAATGCCTAAATGTCCAGATGACTGGATTAAGAAGTTATAGTATATATATTCGGAATACCACTCTGCAGTTAAAAAAAATGTGCCCTTCAAAACAAAAGGGAATAAAACTGGAGGTGATTATGATTAGTGAAGTAAGAGGAAGACAGACAACTACTATTTGGTTTCACTCATATGTAGACTATAAGGAAGTGAAACTCACAAGTTTACAAACAAAAAGCAAGTGACCAAACTTCATCTAAGGCTATGTGAGAACTATGGTGGTCACCATTGGGGAGGAGACAGTGCAGAACTTTAGTGGTGGGTGTGGGTGTGGGTGTGGTGTGGAACTATACACCTGCAATTTTTCTATCTAGAAACTGCTACTTAATAGTTACAGTGCGGGGGCCACATGGTGGCACACCTTGTTGAGTGCACGTGTTACAGTACACAAGGACCCAGGACCCAGGTTCAAGCCCCCAGTCCCCACCTACAGAGGGAAGACTTCACAAGTAGTGAAGCAGGGCTGCAGGTGTCTCTCTGTCTCTCTCCCTATCACCCCCTTCCCTCTCAATTTCTGACTGTATCTATCTAACAAATGAATAAAGATAAAAATGTTTTTAAGGAAATAAAAAAATAGTTACAGTAGGAAAATAAGTGCCTTTAACTTCAGACTTGGGTCCATATTCTGCTTCTGTTACTATCTGTGACTTTTTTTTTAACATATGACCAAATATGGTAGAAGAAGAAAAAAATGAAATAGTGGTATGTAAATTTGGTTTGACAAGATCTGTCATAGCACTTAGTACACAGCAGAAACTACTATTTCAGCTTTTTTTTTTTTTTTTGCTTTTTCTGCCAGGTTTCACTGGAGTTTTGCACCTACCCCAGTCCATAGCTCCTAGCATAGTCTTTTTTTTCCCAGATAGGGTGTGAAAGGCAGAGAGAAAGAAAGAAAATCGGCACCACAGTACCACCCCACTACTTGAGAAGCTTGGCATGGTGATTCCATGTGAGGTGAAGAGGCTCACACTCAGGTCCTCAGGCATGAACTGCACTCCACAGCATGCATTAGCTTAGGCCCCCAACCCTCATGCCCTGTTTTTATTTTAACTGTCTCTTCCTGATACCACTGCTACTGCCATGCTAAGTAAAAAGATTTGATAATCAAGTCTTATATTCTAAACACCTCTATAAGCCCCCACTGCAAATTTTTCTCTGGATCCTATACTCATGAAAAAAAAATAACTAAAATACATAAAAATAATAGTGATGACTTTCCCCATGCATAGTTTATTATAAAGTGATCTGGTGCAGTGCCGGTCAAATTCCTGGTAGAAAAAAAGAAGAAGAAGAAGCAAATACTGTGCTATAAGGGAAGACAGTTCAATTACAGGATTTTATGGGTGAGTGGGTAGCAAGACTAAGGGGAACACCAGTAAATGGTGATAAACTCAAGGGTCAGCAATAATAAAAGGTGATTAACCCTTCCGGGCCTACGTAGGGAAGTGCAAAATTATAAAACCATGTGACAGGTGACACACATACAGGGTAGGTCACTCAAAGCACTGTGACTTTGGAGAACTTCAAAAGTGAGATCTAGTAGGGAAGCAGGAAATATGCACTCCAAACTTTCTTCTGGTGTCTTTTTTTTTTTTTTTTTTTTTTTTGCTTTTTTGCTTCCAGGATTATAGCTGGGACTCAGTGCCTGCACTATGAATCCACTGCTTCTGAAGGCCATCTTTTTCCCCCCATTGTTGCTTTATTATTGTTGCTGTGGTTGTTGTTGGATCAGTCAGAGAGAAATTGAGAGAGAAGAGAAAGACAAAGAGGGGGGAAAAACAGACACCCGCGGGCCTGCTTCACCACTTGTGAAGCGACCTCCTCCCCCACAGTGGGGAGCTGGATTCCTTCGAGGGTCCTTGCGCTTCACACTTCTTCTTCTAGCATTTGCCCTTCTTCCATAGCTAGTCAACAGCGTCAGGTTGAGCCTGATGCAAAGTTTTGAGACCTCCTTTGAATCTGGAGAAGTGGCAGTCGTTGACTATGTGGGTCATAGTCTGTCTGTAGCCGCAGGGGCAGTTCGGGTCGTCTCTGGCTCCCCAGCGGTGGAACATAGCGGCGCACCGGCCATGGCCTGTTCGATAGCGATTGAGGAGGGCCCAATCATAACGTGCTAGGTCAAAGCCGGGTTGACGCTTGCAGGGGTCTGTGATGAGGTGTTTGTTCTTTACCTCAGCTGACTGCCAACTCTGTTTCCAAGAGACTGGAACAGAGAAGTTCAGTGTAGGCACAGGGGACCAGATTGGGTGACGAGACGTCAAGCGTTGGACAGGGTGGGCGAAGATATCCGTGTATATTGGCAGGTCCGGTCGAGCGTAGACGTGGGAAATGAACTTAGATGATGCCGCATCCCGACGAATATCTGGTGGGGCGATGTTGCTAAGAACTGGCAGCCATGGAACTGGGTTGGAACGGATGGTTCCAGAAATTATCCTCATGGAGGAATATAATTTGGAATCGACCAAGTGGACATGGGGGCTACGGAACCATACTGGGGCACAGTATTCTGCAGTGGAATAGCATAATGCCAGAGATGATGATCGTAGTGAGGAAGCGCTCGCGCCCCATGAGGAGCTGGCCAGTCTTGCAATGATGTTATTCCTTGCGCCCACCTTTGCTGCAGTTTTTATGAGATGTTCGTGAAATGACAGAGTGCGATCGAGAGTAATGCCAAGATAGACTGGCTGGGCTTCATGTCATATTCTTGTATCGTCAAGCTGCACGTTAAGCTCACGCGAGGCCGAGGCATGGTGTAGATGGAAAACAGATGATACCATTTTTGCAGTGCTAGGGATTAGTCGCCATTTTTTAAAATAATCAGATATCAGAGACATGTCTTTCGTGAGTGATTCCTTGAGGATGTCAAACTTGGATGCCTGAGTTGCACAGCAGATGTCATCGGCGTAGATGAACTTCCTTGAAGAAGTTTCTGGGAGGTCATTGATGTAAATATTAAATAGCGTAGGAGCCAGAACAGAGCCCTGGGGGAGGCCACTTGAGACAAGTCTCCATCTGCTAGACTTGTCACCCAGATGCACCCGGAATCTTCTGTTTTGGAGAAGAAACGATATAGTGTTGGCCACCCATGGAGGCAGTTATCTTGAGATCTTGACTAGGAGACCACTATGTGTACTTAACCCAGTGTGCTACCGCCTTGGCACCTTCTGGTGCCTTTTATTGATTAAATGCAACTAAAAATCATAGGGCTATGGAATTTTCACATGGGACCTTAAATCCCTAATCTTCCCTTAGCATGCTACTCCTTTCCCCTTCTAGTTTGTTTGTTTGTTTGTTTTGCCTCTAGGGTTATCACTGGGGCTCGGTGCTGGCACTACAAAGTCACCACTCCTAGTGGCCATTTTTTTTTCCCATTTTATACAATACGACAGAAAGAAATTGAGAGGGAATAGGGGAATAAAGAAAGACATCTGCAGGCCTGTGAAGCATCCCCCCTGCAGGTGGGGATAGGGCACTAGAACCCAGATTCTTGTGCTGGTCCTTGCACTTAGTACTATGTGTGCCACCACTAGCCTCCCCCTCTAAATTTTTAATACTCAACCTTCATATCATTCATCTCTAAATATTTGGTCAATCATAAAATAGGGAATATTTTATGTTTGTGTGTCCCCAAATTTAATATGTTTTGGAAAATATTACATTCTGTTATGATTCCAGTTG
The DNA here is from genome assembly GCF_950295315.1 of Erinaceus europaeus. Taxonomy (NCBI): domain Eukaryota; kingdom Metazoa; phylum Chordata; class Mammalia; order Eulipotyphla; family Erinaceidae; genus Erinaceus; species Erinaceus europaeus. Next base: position 47,313,739 of record NC_080179.1, on the reverse strand, counting down.
TAGAATTCTATTTCAGTCAATATAATCACATGTAGTGATGCTGTAAAGTACATCAGATCTCCACAACAAAAAAGTAAGTATTTTATATACAAAGCACCTATTTGTTGGGGCCAGATGGTGGCACACCTGGTTGAGCGCACATGTTATAATGTGCAAGGACCTGGGTTCAAGCCCCCTGTCCCCACTTGCAGTGGGAAAGCTTTGAAAGTGGTGTAGCAGGGCTGCAGGTGTCTCTACCACTCTCCTACATCTCGATTTCTGGATGTCTCTATCCAATAAATAAAGAAAAAGTACCTTCTGTTATATTATATATTAATTATCCAGTTGCCTGCAGTAGCTAACACCAAAATCTGATAACTTATTATTCATGTATAGCCATTTTACTATGGCTTAGTAAGTGTATTAGGGCCTAGTTTCTATTTACTATTTTTTCTTTTTTTAGGCAATTTTTTAAAATTTTTTATTTAAGAAAGGATTAATTCTATTTACTATTTTAATGCCCAAAGTCTCATTTTCAGGAACTGATCTATGACAATAGGTCTATTTCTAATGTAGTCAGACTATACCCGTTTGGACAAATGGGGAAAAGGCAAGTATGAAACGCAGATGTTGTTTGAAAAGATGATTTATTATTTTGAACCTCATGTGGAATTGAACACGGGTCTGGCATCGCCTAGTGGATATCCTTAGAGAATCCACTGTAATGAGCGAAAAGAAATGGTTTTAAAAGAATGTAAGTGTTGCCATAAAGATGTCTCTCGAGAGACTTAACTCCTCCTGCCTCCCTGCCCTTCCTGAAGTCACGCACATACTCATCAATTCCCCTCTTCAAGTGCTATAAAACTTAGTACTCTGTGGTCCACAGCTCTGCACTTGTCTTTTATGTGGTTTTGTTTGTCAGTCTTTCCTGGAATAATCTGAGCCCTTTGGGTCACGTTCCATGCCCATATTTCTTGCAATTTTATATCTTTCATGAAGGATCGAAGGACCTGTGCATATGATTTGAAAAAATAGTTGAATATAATGGTTTTGCCCCCTACATTTCCAGAGCACAGATTGTTCAAGTATGCCTGCTGGTATGCACGTAGCACTCTCCTGGGTACTCAGTCTTGGGGCATCAACTCCAAGGTTCAATTGGAGTACTTTATGTCAGATTTGGATTTTACCTTGAACTTGGCCTGGTTTCCTTCTAGTATCTTAAGGTGTCCACCTCTCTGTTCAGTCCAGGCTTACTGCTTGAAGGAATGTCCTTGCTTATGCAGTTTTTTCCAATTTTTTTTCTTTTTTCTTTGTTGGGTTTATTTTATAGGCAACAGTAAAGTACAATGTTGTGACCCCAACAGACGTTTAGGACTATTAGCATACGAATGACATCAGTCTGAGGTGGAACACAAAGGAATGTATAAAAAGCACAAACTTGGAGCAGGTCGCTCTTTTTTGGCTGCTGCTTTCTTCTCCTGGTCAGCAGCATCTCAACGGAAGTGCTCCTGGTATCCGCCATGGCTACTTCTCCTGGGAACTGAACACGTATGACTCAGAGAGTCAGTAATCTTTTAGACCCCTCTACAGCCATAAGCAATCTATACCTCAGCTGATAATTGTTTAACTTATGGGACTAAACTTTTGATAACTTTACTCAGACTTTATGGACCTAGCGTACTCTTAACCCCTGATGATAATTGCTTATTTTGTGTATCTAAAATATATGTCCCATACTTTTATAATGCTCTTATAAACGTTATATTATTTAAAGCCGTTCCCAGCTCCCCACTGTAAATCCTTTTACCAGCCGCAGCTCCCCAAGCCCCTTTATTAGTTAAGTTACAACAATACAGTATCAAAATGTAATTAACTAATCTGGGAAAGGTTGTGCTCACCCTACTCCCTCACCACCTTCAATAAATGGAGGAGAAGTAGCCAGTCAAATTCAGCTTAAGCTCTCTATCTCTGTTCACTGATTCTGCATGTGTGGTCTATGAAGTGCTGACTGTACAAATGGAAGAGGCATATAGAGAAGTTAGTGAATGAAGGAAAAATATTTATGTATTGTCATTCAACCCAGTGGATCTCAAACTTTGGTATGCACCAGAGTCACTGAAGGGGTTGTTAAAACACAAGAATATTGGGTTCTACTCCAAGACTGATTCAGAAGGAAGAGTGTGAACCCTGAGAATCTAGTTTTAGCCAGTTCCCAAGAGATGCTGACAGTTGGTCTGGGTTTCATATAGTATGAATATAGTCTCTAGAGAAGGATAGACTCAGGGAGATATGGTTGACATAAAAACAGGCTTCATGGACTCAGGGTTTTTTTTATTTTATTTTATTTTTTGAGAGAGATTCAGAGAGAGAGACAGAGACAGAGAGAGAAACACCACAATACTGCTCAGCTCTGGTTTAAGGTGGTGTGGGGATTGAACCTTGGATTTAGGAGCCTCAGACATGAAAGTCTGCTTGCATAACCATTATGCTGTCTCCCCTGCCCAAGTACTCAGTTTTTCTGATGTTCTGACCTGAGACTTGCCACTGCTTTTCTCTGGGTGACTGATTATGTTTAGATAGTGAGAGGAATGACACCATCAGGAGCAGCACAGTGCAAATGTAAATTTAACAATTTAACTAAATGTGTTTATGCTCTTTATATATAATAACCACTATAGGAATATCTGTAATGGTTTTTTTCTACTAGCATGTGTTCATTTCATTTATTCCATGACTTCTCATCCTTGGCGCTACTGACATTTCTGCATCGTGTAACTGCTTTTGTGGGGCTTTGTGCCACATTGTGATGCACTGACTAGAGCCCTCGGCTTCTACCCACTAGATGACTGCCACATTTCTCCACCCCAGTTGGGATCACCAAAATTGTCTCCAGATACTGTGAAATCTCCCTGCAGCATAGGGCAGAGGTTTGTATTGGGGGGGGGCACTGAGAATCATAAATGTAGCCAATCTTTCTATTTTAAATATGACACTTTAGTAATTGCTGTCATCACTGAGAAGGAAGAAAGAAATATAAAAATGATAAAACTCAGTTCTAGCCCAAGCAAAGTATCAGTGTCTACCTGGCCCTGATGAGGACATGTTCACCTTCGGACCACTATAGAATGATGGGATCTTACTGGAGCAGAGAGGCAGGCAGAGTGGGGCTCAAAATCTCACCCTTAGGATCCACCTGAATTGGAGTGAGTTACGTAATCTCTGCAAGTTTGTTAAGTTTTTTCACTGGTAAACTGCAGCTAACCTTTCAGGGCAACTATAAGGATTAATAGTGATGATTTATGATGTCTACTTTCAATGATTATTATATAGAATGTGCCCATGGGTGGAGGAGTGCCCTTTTTCTTCCTATACAGCAGTTCCAATCTTATGGTTGGTGACTGCCGTATTGTCTCATCCATCTTCCCACTCTTGTCTTACTTGCACAAAGACAGTAAAGTAGAAGAAAAGGAATATGACTTTAAGGGCAAAGAAGAAAGTGAGTAATGCAAAAAGCCTGGCACTTCTAAGTAGCGGGGTTTTCTTTCTCCTTGACAGGGCTGCTGACAGGCCCTTTAGCAATACAGAGGCTAATTACTTGCCAAGAGTAAAAGAAAATGTGTCATTTGGCTGTTCCGGATTTATCCCGGTGCAATAAATCACAGCCATGGGACACCAGTTTCATTAGATTTAATAAAGATTTTTAAAGAAAGCAAAAAGTTTTTCCTTATTTTTATTGATAAAGTGTTGGTGATTTGTGTCTGTCTCATCTGGAACTCTTAATTGGATGTGGCCTTCTCTCATTTCAATTCAATTTTGACACTTCAGTGTTCAGCTGGCTGCAGTTATTTTTGCCCATATCACCCTCTCTATCTATTGGGAGAACAACCTCTTTGTCCTCTTCCTTCTGGGTGCAGACCTTCCTTCTGGGTATCCTTATACCCAGTGCACCGAGTTCTAACCCCAAATCAGGCTCTCCTCACTTTGACAATTCATCCAGTGATTGACTATCTCTAGGGGTCACACAGGCTCCTGTACTAAATATGAGAACTTACAGGCCCGCAGTCAGATCGATGGGGTTAACAGTTCATGCTATTTGTATACTTTCCTCATATTTGAGGGATACTCTCTGCTCTAATCCAGTTTTCTAAGTCCTGTTCTCAACCCTGACACCATCTTCCCAGACAATATTTTTAGTCCACCTGCATGTTAGCTATCAGGCTCAGGCAAAAATTCCTGAAATCATGGGCCACATGGAGCATACCTAAAACATATTTCCTAGCTTCTTCCCACATGAATACCTCTAGTTTCATTTGCTCTGTTTCTACCTTTGGGTTCCTGCTTATTGAACATTTTGCTTTATATATTACCATCTTTCAGCCATCAAGTTGCAGATGTTACCATGACACATGGGCAGAAGACCTCACCAGTATTTCCTGGAACCTCACCTCTCCAGAGCCCTACCCCCTATCCCACTAGGGAAAGAGACAGACTTGAGGTATGAATCCACCTACCAATGTCTCTTTTCTCTCTTTCTTTCTCTTGCTATCATGCTCTCTCTCTCTCTCTCTCTCTCTCTCTCTCTCTCTCTGCCTCCCTCCTTCAATCTTGAAAAAAAATAGCAGGAATATGTTGGAATCAGTGGAATCTCACAGAAGTTCTGAAGAACTCATTACAGGAAAGAAGGTAGGGAGGGAGAGAGGGAGGAAAGGAAGGGAAGGAGGAAGGGAGGAAAGAAGGAAGGAAGGGAGGGAGGGAGGAAGGAAGGAAGGAAGGAAGGAAGGAAGGAAGGAAGGAAGGGGAAAAAGCATGTAAACTGGATGATCTTTTTGCTGTGTTAACAGACAAGCAACCCAGGGTGAATGTGAAGTGGAGTCACTTCTGAGTATGACTTGACCTTGAACCACAGAATGCCAGGCCCTGCTGGTACTTTTGAGGCTAAAATACTACTCTTCTTCTGGCAATAACAAGCAGGTCCCTGGAAATTAAATGACTTACCCAAAGACATTCATTTATGAATAAAGAAGGGAGGATGAAAGGGTGCAGAATGTCACGTGTAGACTCTGGTCTTTTTGACTTCTCACAGATTGCAGCAGTGCTGCTGCTTCTGTTTGGAAGCAGATGTGAGGGTCTCCTTCACATCATCTGTACTGATTTAGACTAGGATCCCCTCTCCTTCCCATGAGCATGGAGATCCCCTTCCTTCCTTTCTTCTTTCCATCTTTTCTTCCTTTCTTCCCTCCTTCTCCCTCTCTCTCCCCCCTCTTTCTCTTTTTATCCAAAGCACTACTCAGCTCTGGCTTATGGTGGTGCCAGGAATTGAACCTGGGACCTCTCATGTCTCAGGCATGAGTGTCTAATGCACTACTGTTGCTGCTGTCACCTCAGTCTGTACATGAAATTTCTATATAATGGTGCTGGCTTTCCACTGCATCCCTCTGTGTGACTGAACGTGGATGAGCAGCAGGTGAAGTTCTTCATCCTGAGAAATACTGTTTAATGCTCTGTGGCTGAGGTACTATCAAGTGTGAAATTAGACCCTATTATGTTCCTGTGACTCTCTCAAACTGCTCCTTGGTACTCAACACCTCACCTCCCCCCTCTACTCCACACCTCCTCACTATGACTTTTCTACAGAGAGTGACTTGATACTCTGAAAATTACTATCTGCCCTAGCTAATCAGCGAGATCTGAAATCATCTCACAAAGAAGTTCATTCTAGAAACGCAGATGACTGATAATCATTTGCTTTTTCATTTTTGCTCATAACTTTTGCATTTCAATAGAACTGCAGGTTGACAAAGGTTTACAGAGTAATTTTTAACTCTGACTGTATATTAGAATTAGCAGGAGAGTTTCAACAGTCTAATAGAAACCAACCTCCCCATCTACAGATTTTTTTAATTAAGTTCGTCCTGAGAAAAACCAGGGAAATAGTAGTTTTAAAAAACATAACATGAGCTGATTCTAAAGCATAACCAGAGTTAAGATCCTTAGCCTAAAGGGAGTCGGGCAGTAGCACAGCAGGTTAAGCGCATGTGGTGCAAAGCACAAGGACCCGCGTAAGTATCCCAGTTCGAGCCTCCGGCTCCCCACCTGCAGGGGGGTAGCTTCACAGGTGGTGAAGCAGGTCTGCAGGTGTCTGTCTTTCTCTCCCTGTCTCTGTCTTCCCCTACTCTCTCCATTTCTCTCTGTCCTATCTAACAATAATAACAATGAAAAACAACAAGGGCAACAAAAGGGAAAAATAAATATATAAAGATTCCACTCATGACATGAAAACATATATCTGTTTCATATATTTCATGTCATATAATATATATATATATGATCCTTAGCCTAAATCTGATATGTGGCATCCTCAAATGAGTCCAACTTCCTACAGCAACCAGGCAAATCTGTTGCAGTAAATGTCTCAGGCCCTTTCCAACACAAATCATAGGTCAGTTCTTGCCAATGTATTTCTATATGGGATCCAAGGAGGTACAGAGAAATTAGAGTTGCCAGCAGTTGACCAAGGAGCTAAGGAAATTCCTACAACAGGATATTTCCAGTCAATCTAGTCAAATCAAGTCTAAAAATATTTTTGCTTCATCAAAATCTCTCCAACTAGAAATTAAATCAGAGGTCACAAGCTGGCAGTACATAGATCAGTGTATTATCTATCACATATTATCACAAATGGCAGAATTTCTCTGTTTTTATGGCTGGGCAATATTCTTTGTAAGTATAATGGCTCTCTATCTCTACCTATCCAGTCATGAGTTACCTGCAATTAAAAAATTTCTCATAAGTCATTGGTCAATTTTATTTGTGTGTGAACATCATAGAATGTAGTTACACAAACCCGGTATAGCCTGCTGCTCATTTAGGTTACACATTATAGTCTTTGGGGTCATTGCCATATATATGTTGTCTACTGTTGACTGAAATTTCATTAAACGGATATATATCTATACTTCATAATTTCTTTATCATCCATCAGTGGGCACATAAATGGTTTGCATATCTTGGCCACTGTGAATAATGCTACAGTAAACATGAAAATGCAACTATCTTTGAAATTATGACTTCATATTCGATACAACCTTAGAATTAGAACTGTTTCATGCTTCTCTCAATCCATACCATTTGATACTGCATCTACTGATCTCATCCAAGTCAACGCAACCAGTACTACCTCGACATGTTTCACTTTGGACTGTGTCCAGAGACTGCAGGCCTGGGATGTCAACCCTCCAGCTCCAGTACTCTGTCTGGTGAGAACTTTCCTAGCTCATATAACTCCATAGTTCTATTTCGGGTGGTGCACTTCCTAACAAAGTTACAGAAACTAGATATAGACCAGGGCCCAAGAGATAGGGCACATGTGCACATGTATCCATAAGTTAGGGGAAAATGTATACCTTAAAGTGAAAGGACACAATAGTCTAAAGAGATTCAATAAGTGCAGTAAGGAAGTAGAAGGAACTAAAAAAATAAAAATTAAAAAATAAAGTACTTAATCAAATATTTTCTAAGATCCAGACACCCTCCTCATTTACTTCCTATTTCACTTCCCTCAATCTCTCTAAGTTTAATTGTGTCAGATAAAGTTAAGGACTACAAAAGCTGGAGAAGGGCGTGAAATTGGCACACTCTAATGATGGCCCTTTTGGTCACTACCAGACCACTCTATCATCTGGGACTCTGGTCAGGGAATCCTGAGATTTCTACACAGATATGATGGGCCCTAGACCTCTAACAGATCCTTCTCTCCACCATCACTGGTCATCTCCATCAGAAACAACATCATAAACTCTCTTATGGACCTCTACAGGACCTTGCCACCAATGTAGAACAACAGTGGTAGAAACTGCCCCACTCTCTGAAGGGAGGCTGGGTCCACACACTCTGCTACTCAAGGAAGACTGGTCCTGAAATGTGTGCAGGCTAAAATGTTCCTAGCTATGATCATGGACTGATAGCTCAGACTGGCAGGGATGCCTAAGTTACACAGGCTCCTCTGCTAAATATGAGTAGATATGGGCCTCAGGTCAAATTGATGAGTATTTATATATGTTTTCCATATTTGGAAACTACTCTTGCCTCTGATCCAGCTTTTTAATCCTATTCCCAACTCTGACACCATCTTCCAGACAATGCTTTTAACAAACCTGCATGTTTGTTGTCAGAGTCAGGCAAAAATTAGTAATCATGGCCCCCTTGGAATACACCTAAAATACCCTTGCTAGCTTTCTCCAAAATGGAGACCCCAGATCTCATCTGCTGTATTCTTACCTTTAGATTCTAAACTATTTTTTTCTGCTTTATATCTTAATGCTTTTTCAGCCATCAAGCTGAAGATGCTACCATAACACCAACCTGATTTTCCTAGCCAGACAACCTCATCAATGTGTCCTGGAACCCCACCTCCCCAGAGCCCTGCCCCAGTAGGGAAAGATAGACACAGGCTGGCTATATGGATTGACCTGTTAATGTCCATGATCAGCGAAGAAGAAGAAGAAGAAGAAGAAGAAGAAGCAATTACAGAAGCCAGATCTTCCACCTTCTGCACCCCATAAAGATCTTTGGTCCATACTCCCAGAGGGATAAAGAACTGGGAACCATCCAATGGAGGGGGTGGGATACAGAACTCTGGTGGTAGGAATTATATGAAATTGTACCCCTCTTATCCCACAATCTTGTCAAGCATTATTAAATCAATAATTTAAAAAAAGAAGAATAAAAAAGAATAAATAGGACTTTTAAAGGATATGATGCCTTTATTCTTCAATTTTGGAGGCACTATCAGGATTTTTTTTTCCTTTTATTTGTAAAATAGAATAAGAGGGGTGAAATTCCACACATTCCCCACCACCAGAGTTCTATATTCCATTCCCTCCATTGGAAGCTTTACTATTCTTTATCTCTCTGGGAGCATGGAACCAGGGTCACTATGGGGTGCAGAAGGTGGGAGGTCTGGTTTCTGTAATTGCTTCTCCACTGAACATGGGCATTAACAAGTTGATCCATACTCCCAGCCTGTTCCTGTCTTTCCCTACTGGGGCAGGGCTCTGGAGAGGTGGGGTTCCAGGGTACATTGGTGAAGTCATCTGTCCAGGCAAGTCAGGTTGACATCATGGTAGCATCTGCAACTTGTTGTTTGGAGGATGCATTCCTTTGCTTCCTCCTTTCTTGTGGTACTACTGTTCTTGTAAGGTGGGGTTGATTGTGGCAAATTCCTTTAGTTCATGAATATTTGAGAAAACTTTTATTTCCCCTTCATATTTGAAGAATAATTTTGTAGGATACAATATTCGTGGTTAGAATTCCCTCTCCTTTAGAACTTTGAATATGTCATTCCACTGTCTCCTTACCTCTAGAGTTTGTAAAGAGAAATCTAATGAAAGTCTTATAGCTCTGCCTCTGTATGTAACTTCTTTCCTTTCCCTAGCAGCCAGCAAGATTTTTTCCTTATCATGGACTTTTGATAGTTTTACAATACTTGGCGTTGGTCTTTTTGTATTTATAAATCTGGGTGATCGTTCTGCCTCTTGGATGAGAATGTTCTGATGATTTCCTACGTGAGGGAAGTTTTCAGCTAAAATTGCTCTGAAAATGGACTCTGGGTCCTTGGCCTTGTCCTCCTCTTCAGAGATACCTATCACTCTTATATTTGATCTTTTTATGGACTTTGAAATTTCCCAGAGAGTTGTTTCAGACTTTCTGAACCATTCCTCTCCCTGATCTTTGAATTGAAAGAGTGGCCTGGCCATATCTTCTGGACTGGATATTATTTCTTCTGAATGTGTGGATCTATTTGCTAAGCCTTCTACCTTGGCATGTGTTGCAGTTAGGGTGTCTTTTACTCCCTGGAGTTCTGACTAAAGTTCTTCTTTCAGAACTCAGTGATGTCTGTTATAAGTTCATCTCTCATGTGTTTTAATTCCATAGTAACATGCTCTTTTAATTCTTGCTTAAATTCTTAGAGAGCCCTTATAATGAGCTCTGTGTAGTCTGTCTCTGAGAGTCTCTCTAAATCTGTAATTCCTTGGATTTCCTGTTTCATTTCTGTCTGGCTGATACGGCATAGTTAGTTGGCTGTTTAGTTCTGTTTCTCTGCTTGTGCATTTTTTGTGCTAGTTATTGATGGCCAGCAGGTGGTGCCATTGTGATCTCTAGGTTTCTCTTGTTGGTATGATCGGTGGCACCTGGGATGGAGTGAGGGAGTTGCTTGCTTTGGGCTGTCTTGTGGTCATAAAGGCCCTGTTTTATGTTGTGTCCTTGCCTTGAATTCAGAAGGCTAAAGCCCCCCCCCCCCGAGTCAAAGACTGAGAGGTTTTAAGCCCCTGTCTCTTTTCTTCCTACACTAGGAACAATGTTACTTGCATGCTGCACTTAAAGTGAAATCACCAAAATGGTACCGCTCAGTGCCTGCGCCACCCAGAGCTCTGATTTGACTTTGCTGTTCTTCAACCTGTGCCAGCAACCACCTGAGACTGCAGAACATTCAGCTGCAGATTATGACTTCAGTTGGGTCTCTAGTTGTATTTATTTGTTGTTTGGGGAGGAGAGGTGGTTTAGTCCCAGTTATTCCATGGCCACGCTTCCCGGAAGTCCACTGTCACAATGTTTTCTATAGCAGCGACACCAGCTTACATTCCATCTTCTCCAGACATCAAGTTCAAATGTGAGATATTCCATCGTGGTTTTCATTGGCATTTCCCTGATGTTGTGACATTGGGAGTCATGCCATGTACTGATGGTCATTTGCATTCTTCTTTGGAAAATCTCATGCCAAGGTCTCTGCGCCTTCTCTTTTCCTTCTGTGGCTCCAACGAAATACGTTATTTCTCTTAATTATAATCATAACATCCACCATGGGTGGCCAACACTATATCGTTTCTTCTCCAAAACAGAAGATTCCGGGTGCATCTGGGTGACAAGTCTAGCAGATGGAGACTTGTCTCAAGTGGCCTCCCCCAGGACTCTGTTCTGGCTCCTACGCTATTTAATATTTACATCAACGACCTCCCAGAAACTTCTTCAAGGAAGTTCATCTACGCCGATGACATCTGCTGTGCAACTCAGGCATCCAAGTTCGACATCCTCGAGGAAACACTCACGAAAGACATGTCTCTGATATCTGATTACTGTAAAAAATGGCGACTAATCCCTAGCACTGCAAAAACGGTATCATCTGTTTTCCATCTACACCATGCCTCGGCCTCGTGTGAGCTTAATGTGCAGCTTGATGATACGAGAATCCGGCATGAAGCCCAGCCAGTCTATCTTGGCTTTACTCTCAATCGCACTCTGTCATTTCACGAACATCTCATAAAAACTGCAGCAAAGGTGGGCGCGAGGAATAACATCATTGCAAGACTGGCCAGCTCCTCATGGGGCGCAAGCACTTCCTCACTACGATCATCATCTCTGGCATTATGCTATTCCACTGCAGAATACTGTGCCCCAGTATGGTTCCGTAGCCCCCATGTCTACTTGGTCGATTCCAAATTATATTCCTCCATGAGGATAATTTCTGGAACCATCCGTTCCACCCCGGTTCCATGGCTGCCAGTTCTTAGCAACATCGCCCCGCCAGATATTCGTCGGGATGCGGGATGCGGCATCATCTAAGTTCATTTCCCATGTCTACGCTCGACCGGACCTGCCAATATACGTGGATATCTTCGCCCACCCTGTCCAACGCTTGACGTCTCGTCACCCAATCTGGTCCCCTATGCCTACACTGAACTTCTCTGTTCCAGTCTCTTGGAAACAGAGCTGGCAGTCAGCTGAGGTGAAGAACAAACACCTCATCACAGACCCCTGTAAGCGTCAACCTGGCTTTGACCTAACACGTTATGATTGGGCCCTCCTCAATCACTATCGAACAGGCCATGGCCGGTGCGCCGCTATGTTCCATCGCTGGGGAGCCAGAGACGACTGAACTGCCCCTGCGGCTACAGACAGACTATGACCCACATAGTCAACGACTGCCACTTCTCCAGATTCAAAGGAGGTCTCAAAACTTTGCATCAGGCTCAACCTGACGCTGTTGACTAGCTATGGAAGAAGGGCAGACGCTAGAAGAAGAATAACATCCACAGGCTTTATTTGGTGTATTTTTTTTCTCCTCTGACAGGATGATTGAAAAAAGACCAGTTTCCATGTCATTGGTCCTTTCATCTGCTTGCTCAACTCTTCTTTCGATCGCTTCTGGTCTAATCTCCACCTCCAAATTTTGTTTGATTCTTTTTTTTTTGAGTCTTTATCTCTTTGTCTAACTTCTTCTTTTACTCTTCTACTGCTTTGTTGACGGTACTTAAATATTTATCTGTGTTCTTTTGTAGCTCTCTGGACATCTTTCAGTTTAGAAATATGGTGGTAGACATACACTTAGAACTATAATTTTCAGTTATTTTTAGCAATTTATGGATTTCCATTTTTGAAGGATCTCAGTGGAGATATACTATATAATCTATTAGTAGAATTATATTCCTTTGATTTTTTTTAAGTTTTTTAAAGTATTTTATTTATTTATTTTTGAGAGAGATGCAGAGAGAGAAAGACACAGAGAGAAACACCAGAGCCCTGCTCAGCTCTGGCGTATGTGGTGCGAGGGGATTGAACCTGGGACTTTGGAGCCTCAGGCATGAGAGTCTCTTTGCATAACCATTATGCTATCTACCCCTGCTCCTCCTTTGATTTCTTACCTTGGTCCTTGCGCTTCGAGCCACGTGCACTTAACCCACTGTGCTACTGCCAGACTCCCATATTCCTTTGATTTCTTATCATCCCTGTAGCCTTGCACTGGGTATCGCCAGCACATGTGAAGATGTCATCCTTCTTTACCAATGTTATGGACTAACATCAGTAGGGCATGAATATTTTTTTCTCTTAAAATTTTTATTACTGATTTAATATTGACTTACAAAACTGTGAGATAGCAGGGGTTTAATTCTGCATGGTTCCTACCACCAGAGCTCTGTGTTCTCATTCCCTCCATTGAAACTGCAGTAATTTTCCCATGGTCACAAATACAGGTTGACTATTATTTATGTAACTATAGTTTTATATATATTTGTGTGCCCTCCCCTTTTCTTTTTTTCTTTTTTTTTCTTTATTTTTATTTTTTATTTAATTTTTATTTTATTTATATGTCTAGAACTTCTTAAAACACAGACTGAGTCTTTTTAATACATAGGCTGTCTTTGATATGTTCTCTCCCAAAAGCCTAGACCAGGAAGAATAGAAGCAACCGGTAGCACAGCTATATACAAGATGCTGGGTACTATACCCCAAACCCTATAAAAGGGACTTTCCAAAGTTAACCTTATCACCAAATAATGTGATGATAACAATAACTATCCATTGTCTTCTTGAACCCTAAGACAACAGGAACCTCACATTTCCACTATAGAGCCTATATTTCCCCCAGTCCTGGAACCTTAGGGTGGGGCCCACTTTTCTGCATGCTGCTCTCAATTCAAATCAAATAATATTGCATCCGTGGATCGCAACCTAGTCAACACAATGAGTGCCACCCCAGCATGCTTCACTTCAGACTGTTACCAGAGACTTCAGGTGTGGAATGACAACCCTTCAGCTTCATCACTCGGGTGAGACCTTTCCTTTCATAGTATTCTCTAATTCCATTCCAGGCGTTCCACTCCCCATTAAAGTCCCCAAACCTAGATATAGTTCAGGTCCCCTGAGATAGAGCATAGGTTCACCCGTGCCCATAAACTAGGGGAAAAATATATTCCTGAAAGCAGAAGTACACAAGAGCATGCAGGGAATACCCCCAACACTTCATCTGCACTATTACAGTCTTTAGGTCCGTGATTGTTCAACAATTTGTTTGGCTTTGTATGTTAATCTCTTTTCAGCCACCAGGTTCCAGATGCCAGCGAGATGCTGACCAGACTTTCCTGGACAGACGACCCCATCAATGTGTACTGAGCTCCACTTCCTCAGAGCTCCACCCTACTAGGGAAAGAGAGAGACAGACTGGGAGTATGGATCGACCAGTCAATGCCCATGTTCATCGGGGAAGCAATTACAGAAGCCAGACCTTCTACCCTCTGCAACCCACAATGACCCTGGATCCATACTCCCAGAGAGATAGAGAATGGGAAGGCTATCAGGGGAGGGGGTGGGATGTGGAGATCGGGTTATGGGAATTGTGTGGAATTGTACCCCTCTTATTCTATGGTTTTGTTAATGTCTCCTTTCTTAAAAAAAAAAAAAAAAGAAAGAAAGAAAGAAAGAAAGAAAGAAAGAAAGAAAGAAAGGAGACATTAACAAAACCGTAGGATAGGAGGGGTACAACTCCACACAATTCCCGCCACCCAATCTCCATATCCCATCCCCTCCCCTGATAGCTTTCCCATTCTCTATCCCTCTGGGAGCATGGACCCAGGGTCATTGTGGGTTGCAGAAGGTAGAAGGTCTGGCTTCTATAATTGCTTCCCCACTGAACATGGACATTGACTGGTTGGTCCATACTCCCAGTCTGCCTCTCTCTTTCCCTAGTAGGGTGGGTCTCTGGGGAAGTGGAGCTCCAGGGTACATTGGTGGGGTCTTCAGTCCAGGGAAGCCTGGCCGGCATCCTGAAGGGCATGAATATTGCCTGCAAGTGAGTACATATTAGAGAGTGCTGTGACCCTAGGTCTATGGTGCAGGGCATCCAGTCCTGGGACCAGTAGTAGTAGTAACTCTGGCAGCACCTGCTGACTGACTGACTCACTGACAGCCTCGGCAACAATATAAACATTGACAAGCACTGTGTCACACACCAGAGTGTGTGCATACACTTGAGTGAGGAGCCTGATACTGGTTCTTATGTCAAGAGAGGGAGTGAAGCAGACTCAAAGAAAGCATGAGGATCTAGGAAGGCATCAGTGGCTTCATCCAACTGCCGGAGCACTGGAGCCTGTGGGGCCATGGCTACCAGCATAGACTCCTACAGTTACAAGTCATGGAAACATGTCAGTGGAGGTTGATGCTGGGCATCATGCTGGTGGAACTAACCTTGATCCTGAGAGTCATCTGTGGAGACCTAAGTCAGTATTTTCTGTACACACAGCCTGCGGAGGCTAGGATGGCTGCCGGTGTGGTTCCCAGGAGCTGGGAGGGAAAGATGGGGAAGGGATAGATAGCAACTCAGGTAAACTAACTGGCATTAGTGATTGTTAATACAGGTTCCTGCTGTGATCTTTTATAGTGATTATTATTATTAGTGATTTAATATTCATTTACAAAATAACAGGGGTACAATTCTGCACGTTCCCACCATCAGAGTTCTGGATTGTTGGTCTGCTTCTAATTCTGCTTCTAAGACCCCTCCTGTTTTTATCATCACGTTAGGTTCGCTTGCATTGCTTAACACTGTGGTCTATTTAAATAATCATTGTTTTGTTTGAGACCCACACTGGTTTAATCCCCACTGGTTCACGCGATTTTTACATCCTCTTCCGACCTGACACTTCCGCCTCAGGAGATATAAAGGACAGGATTTTCTAATGAATAGAGATTAGATTGATTGCACTGCATTCTAGCTCATCAATAAAGATTGAAGTGTGTTCCCAGCTCAGCCATGAGTCCCTGGTCGTCTCTCTCCTGCCCACGAAGCTAGCCCAGCACTAGATCCCTAATCCCTCCATTGGAAGCTACAGCAGTTCTCCCAAGGTTGCAGATATGTGTGTGTGCATGTGCATGTGTGTATTTTTTTTCTATGAACCCTTTCATAAGTTGAAATGGTGTAAAGAGGTAATCGCTAATCAACTATATGGACATTTTTAAGTGTTATCAGACACAAAGAATAATCCACCAAACAGCACAAAAAAAACTTCAAATAATATACACATGTATCACAAAACATGGATGATATAGAGTATACACAGCCTGTATAAATTAATCCCTAGGGAAGGAGTTTGGCGCTGCTACTCACCCTGCGCCAAATGCACTGCCTCTGAGTGAATTGCTGCAAGCTCATGCCAACCTCTCTCCTTACTTTTCACCTTCTGTGTGTGACAAAAGAGGAAATTTTCTCTGGATTTCTCTGGTTAGGAGGACCAGGTACTAATGTAGGGGTTTAGGGGATAGATGATATGGATATATAGATATAGATAGATAGATAGATAGATAGATAGATAGATATAGATAGATAGACAGATAGATATGAGGTGAGACAACGTGAAATTTTGAGAAGCAGAGAATATTAGACAGATGGGACCAAAGTGAGTGGGATTGGCAGGGACTTCATGATTGAGCTGACCCTGGTTTCTTCAGTGCTGAGAGTGGCTGGGACCCTCTGCAGGTCACTGGGAGCAGTGCCTGCATCATCAGCATGATGACTAGTCATGAAAAGCCACTGCTTTTCTTCTTTGTTCCTCTCTATTTATCTCATATTTCCTGTTCTGTACATAGATGAAAACCTGTGATCACAGGGGCAACTCTTCCTACCTTTTGACTGTTTCTAAGGAAACTGGTCTGGTGCAGCCTTGTGTTCCCACTAAGAAATGAAAATTATTGTGGTGGCCTATAGCGTCACTCTCTATTATTACCAAAGAGGAATTTTCCCTCCTCAGCTATAAACTGCATTTCCAGAAACAGCACACCCAAACCCAACTACTTTGTTCATTCTGTTAACTGCCACAAGATACATCTGACCTGTGTGCCTAATTTAAACCATAGAACATCCTGCTTAACTCATGTCTTTTTTAAAATATTTTTTTACTATTGGATAGACACAGAGACAAATTGAGAAGCGAAGAGGAAGTGGGGGGGAGAGAGAGAGAGACACCTGCAGCCCTTCTTCACCACTCATGAAGCTTTCCCCCTGCAGGTGGGGACCAGGGGCTTCAACTTGAGTCCTTGCACACTGTAGTGTGTGCACTTAATCAGGTACATCACCACCTCATCACAGACCCCTGCAAGCGTCCACCCGGCTTTGACCTAGCACGTTATGATTGGGCCCTCCTCAATCGCTATCGAACAGGCCATGGCCAATGCGCCGCTATGTTCCATCGCTGGGGAACCAGAGATGACCCGAACTGCCCCTGCGGCTCCAGACAGACTATGACCCACATAGTCAACGACTGCCACCTCTCCAGATTCAAAGGAGGTCTCGAGACTTTACATCAGGCTCAACCTGATGCTGTTGACTGGCTATGGAAGAAGGGCAAACTCTAGAAGAAGAAGAACCACCTGGTTCCTTAACTCACATCTTTACAGTTGAAAAAGTCTATAAGAAATTGAAAAATAATTTTTAAAAAAATAGGGAAGCTTCCAATGAAGGGGATAAGACACAGAACTCAGGTGGTAGAAATTGTATGGCATTATACCCCTGCTATCTTACAATCCTGTTAATCTTTATCAAATCACTAATAAAATTTAAAACAAAGACGTTGAAATTTTAGCTATTCAGTTACTAGATTGCATGTGGACAGAAGACATTCATTTAGTGCTCAGCCAGTTGGTAGCTTATCATCATTGGGTCAAACAAAACATCCCCCACCTGTTGTGATTTTACAGCTCTTGAAAGTAGTAGGCTTATTGGGAGTCAGGCTGTAGTGCAGCGGGTTAAGCGCAGGTGGCGCAAAGCACAAGGACCGGCATAAGGATCCCGGTTTGAACCCCGGCTCCCCACCTGCAGGGGAGTCACTTCACAGGCGGTGAAGCAGGTCTGCAGGTGTCTATCTTTCTCTCCTCCTCTCTGTCTTCCCCTCCTCTCTCCATTTCTCTCTGTCCTATCCAACAATGACAACAATAATAACTACAACAATAAAACAACAAGGGCAACAAAAGGGAATAAATAAATAAATTTTTTAAAAAATTTTTAAAGTTTTTAAAAAAAAGTAGTAGGCTTATTGTTGAACTTATGGAAAGTTAACAACATTAAAGGTGAAAAGAAAAGCATCCTATCTCTTTGTTATGGTGGGGTCTCTTTGTTATGGTGGTGACTCCTTTTGCTGTGCAGAAGCTTTTCAGTTTGATGGAGTTCTATTGATCTACGTTTACTTTTGTTTTCCTTGCCATTAGATTTGAATCAGTGAGAATGTTGCAAAAACTTATATGAAAGAGAGTCATTCCTGATTTCCTCTGAATTTTTTATAGTTTTTAGCCTAACTTCTAAATATTTGATCCATTTGGAGTTGACTTTGTAGATTATGAAACTTGATGGTCCAGTTTCATTCCTCTGAATTTATCAAGAGTTTTCCCAACACCATTTGTTGAATATGCTCTCCTTTTTCCATTTGATATTTTGTGCTCCCTTATCAAAAATTAGTTGACTATAGGTTTCTAGGCTCTCAATTCTATTCCACTGGTCCATGTGTCTATTGTTATTGTAGTACCAGGCCATTCTGGTTATGGTGGCTCTGTAGTATGTTTTGAAGGCAGGAAGTGTAATGCCTCCATTATTTAACTCAGCAACTGTTAACTGAGTTTGTACAGTATGCTAGATACTTAAGTTTCAGAGACAAAACGTCCCTCAGAAAGTGTGTGTGTGTGTGTGTGTGTGTGTGTGTGTGTGTGTAATAAGTGAAAGCGTGTAATAAATATTTTCATAGAGGTGAGTCAAACTCTGGGAGTTAGAAAGTCACAGGAGAGACTATTCACTTGACCAATAGAGTGACTGCAGACAGCACTTTATTATCTGGAGCAGGTGACTTTTGAGTAGAGTACCACAGCAAAATTTGAAGCTACTTAGGTGAGCAGATATGAGAGGGCATTCATTCCAGGTAGAGGGACAAAATGTGCAAAGTCTCTGACCTCTAGAATGATCCCTGAAAGCCATCTTCTGACCTCCTTTTGTCCAGAAGAAACAATACAATAATGTATTCTCCTTTTATTACAATAGAAACCACAGGTTATAGACCCTTCACCATGATGTTTCTTTTTCTTCTTCCTGTCCCACTGAGTCATTTGTAATTCCAGGTTCCCTCTTCTGGGAGAAAGTTATAGAGTCTTTACTGTATCCAGTGGGACCTGGATATGTTTTTTACATGTGGTAAAAAAAATTGGCTTAATCATTTGCACATTATAAACCACATGCTAGCACAGGACTGGGAAGGAACATGACAAAACAAGAGAAAAACATTTTCCATAGGTTTGGGTGATGAATGTATCAGGCAGGTCTTTACCCTGGTACAGAACATGGGTTCAGCTGTGCTTAGAGGAAATGTTCCCCCACCAGGAGTGTAACCACAATTACTATAGGGCTGTATAGGGAAGGCACACATCTTGTTTAATGAAACATTTAAAAAGGCAAAAGTCCCTATTCCAGCTTCCTCTAAAACAGAATAAAAAAAAAAAGAGCCAAACTTGTCTTTATCTGACTAGATCACTTTAAAAAAAAAAAATCATGAGGCCATAAAAGAATCTCTCTGGTACCTGGAAATGTAATGTGGTGGCAGAGAACAATATCCTTACTCACATTTATTCTGACTTCATTGTGCTCTACACCTAGAAGCCACATTGTTAACACTGCAGGAGAGGAAGCATAAATAATGATGACAGTAGCTAACCATGCAGGGCTACTGATGATGTGCGTTTGCACATGTAACTTTTTTTTTTATTTCAGCTACTCTGAGGGGCAGAGTTACTTAGCCGAAAAGGCTTGGAGAGGGTCAGAACTCACAAACAAAACTGTCAAGCTAGTTTATGGTAGAGCACGGATTCATACCCAGAGTTGTGTGACTTCAGTCTCTGCCAAATGGTTTCCTAGTTTTGTCTACTGAGGTCCAACTACTGGCACTGTGGATGCTCTGAAAAGAATGGTCAGCATGTGTGGGACTTTTCAATCTGTGTTCAGAGGTACCAAATTTATAATATGATCAGAGGGAGAAGGCTGTGCCTTATCCGCAATCTGACATGCTCTGGGTTTCTCACTCTCCTCTTCAAGGATACCGCACCCCAAGTTGACCTGTTCCTTCCTGCAACACCTCTTGTCACGTTTTACGGGATCACCGTGTCATCAACATCCAAGACACTTAAACTTTTCTAACTTCACATTACTTCTAAACAAGCACCTCCCTTTCTTTCCTTCACTGATGGTCAGACTTCATCAAAGGCCAGTCGTCTAAGTCCACTTTGTCTACTCTAATTGTTTCTCATTCTTTCTTTTTTTAATATTTTATTTATTTAATAATAAGAGGAATAGGAGGAGAGAGAGAAAAAGAACCAGATATCACTCTGGTACATGTGCTGCCTGGATTGAACTGAGAACCTCATAGCTTGAGAGTTCAACACTTCACCCACTGCGCCACCTCCCAGACCATTCATTGTTTCTTCAACATACTCAAATTAGACTCTTGTCACCTCTCTGCAAGATCATTCTTGTCAGACTCGCCAACCTATCAATGGCCTTTTCCTTTGTGTCACCAAATCCAATGGTCACTTCTTAGCCCTCCTCTTGCCCAGTGTAATAGCAGGAGTTCACCTAGTTTTCCTCTTGAAAATGTTTTTTTTTCTTTCTTTTCTTCATCTTTTAAAAATTTTTTTTCCATTAAGCTTCTAGGATCCCACTTTCTTTTTTCTTAGGCTACTCAAGACCAATCCAGATCCACCTCTGCTATTCATCCCTATCTCAATTGGAGTTTATGCTTGGCTGCTAATGAAAGTTCAAAACTAGAGTTGTATGTCTCTCTACATAATTTGAGGTTCACAGACATCTCAGGGCTAGGACAACAGCTTCATCTGTCATCAGAGCCACAGCCTCCTTCCCTAGTGGCTTCTTTTTTTCTTATGGAGTTCAAATATCCACTGTAGAACTGACAAGACAGGCCATCTGGGAAGGTGCCTATTTTGTTACCTGTGATCCAGGTTTGGAACCTGACCACCAATGTACTGGGGTAAACTTAGTACTGTGACATCATTCCTTCTCTCCTTCAGTCTCTTTCTACCTGAAAAAGTCATCCAAGATGAGGATATGGATTGGCCTGTCAACAACCTGTCTCCCATGTCCAGCACAGGGAGAAGAGGTTACAGAAGCCAGAACTCCCACCATCTGCACCACTGTGTAGAATTTTGTCCCATACTCTTATAGAGGTAGAAATGATAGGAGAAGATGACCAGAGGGCTCTGAACTCCAATTCCATCAAGACCCGGAGACAGAAGAGGAAAAAAGGAAGGACACTCAGAAATAGCAATAGGTGTTGGTGTGACTTAGAAGGAAGAGAAGGCAGGATCATAGAAAAATGGGCAAATATATATAAATATAGATAGTTACAGAAGTAGTAAGTCAACCCATATCTGTGACCTTAGGAAAACTACCGTAGCTTCCAACGCAGGGAATGGGGGACACAGAATACTGGTGGTGGGAACAGTGCAGAATTGCACCATCATAATTTTGTGGATCAAAATTAAGTCACTAATAATTTTTAAAGTCAGCCACTGGCAGTGAAAACAACAAAAATTATCTACTGCAGCTCAAGCAGGAACCACTTCTAAACAATAAAATAGAAGGAAATTAAAAAAGGATGTCCTGCTATGTTAAGTATAACTCTTGTAAGGTTACAAAAATCCCCGCCAAATGACTTTCACATATAAGTCATGCATGTACCTTTATATAAGGAAAGCCTAGGAAATGTTATTTGTTTTAAAACTCAGAGCACTGCTGCTTTTCAATGATGGCAAGTGTCTTTTACTAACAAGAAAGTTAAAGTAGTACTGGAAAGACAGCTACAAGTCTATGCAACATTTATCATTGTTATGATCTTTAGACTTGAGCCTTCAAGCTGTCTATCTCCCCTCATTTCCTAGGTGTTCTCACCAACTAGATAAGCAATCCTGAGTCCATGAATTCTCTCTCCAGTCTGAGTCTTCTTTCTTAACTCCAAAAATTAGATTGCTGTCAGCTTTATTTCTCAGCCTAGATGCCTAAGAGCTATCTCAAACATATCGGTAACATCTGGTTCTTACTTCGAAACTACTTTTCCTCACCAACTTCCCCATCTCATTAAATATAATTCTTTATCTCCTGGGCGCTCAGCCCAAGAGTGAACCTTATCATTTTCTTTATCTCACACTCCAATTACAGACAGAATTTGACTTCAGAAATATGCCCAGAATTCTCCTACTCATCATCTCAACTCCTCTTTCCACCATGGACTTTGTTACAGCCTCCTCCCTGGAATGTTGTGAAAATCCCTAATTGCCTCTCTTGTTTTCACCCTTGCCCAACTACTTTAGGACTCCAAGAGTTGAGAGTCAGGTGGTAGCGCAACGGGTTAAGCGCAGGTGGCACAAAGAGCAAGGACAGCGTAGGGATCCAAGAGTGAGTCTTCTAACAAGTAAGAGGGAATGTGGTCTTGCTCTGTTCAAAGCCTTCCAGCTTCTTCCCATCAGAGTAAAGTCTTTGTCATAGCCTTCAAAGTCCTATATGATCTTCTCTCTTACCTCTCCTCACTCTCCCTACCCGACTCAATCACTCTAGCCATCTAGCTCCCAAAACAGCACAGGGCACAGGGTGTATATTCAGTTGATAGCTGTTACGTTGGTGGTAAAGGACAATCTTGGCAGTGGCATTATGAAAATATGAGGGTGGGGTCCTTGGACACACTGAGAAGGCTCCAGTGTAGATTTTTGACATCCTGCTTCCCCTTTAACCAATGCACTGTTCCCCCAGATATCTTCATGCAGTGAGTATTGCCCCTGTGACATAGTTATAGGGAAATCTATATTACTAGAAAAACTGTGTAGTGCTTTTTATTTATTTTTTCTTCTCTACTTCTCCTCCTGGTACTTAATAGCACCTGGTATACTCTTTTATTTATTTGTTTACTACTTCCAATCACTACCACTCCTCCAAAAACAAGCAACCTTTTCTGTATCTAAGGCTCCCAAAACAGCACAGGGCACGGGGTGTATATCCAGTTGGAAGCTGTTACGTTGGTGAGTAAAGGACAATCTTGGCAGTGGAATTATGAAAATGTGAGGGTGTAGTCAGGTGGTGGCACATCTGACTGTGCACCACATTTCCATGTGCAAGGACCTCAGTTCAAGCCCCTGATCTCCTCCTGTCTCTTACAGGGACAGGACAGGAGAAAATTTCTCAAGTGGTTAAACAGTGCTGCAGATGTCTCTCTTTCATTCTCCCTGTCTCCCCTTGCTCTCTCAATTTCTCTCTGTCTTATCAAATAAATATATCTTTAAAAAGGAAATAAAAATTAATAAACTGTGAGTGTTCATCTCCACTAAAGAGCAGGAGTCTCACTGATACATGATTTCAACATCCCAAGTCATTTTTTCATTCAGATAGCTAGAAAGAGAGACAGTGTGTTTGTGTGTGTGGTGGGGTGGGGAGTGAAGGGGAGATTCCACTATGTCAAAGCTTCCACTAGCACTATAGCATTTTCCCTGTGGTACAAGGGCTCAAAGATGGGCTGAGCACATGGAAAGACCCATGCCCCTTCCGGTGAGCAACCTTTCCAGCCTGATACCCCAATTCTTGGAGCTGCAACTTTCAGTCAAACAGGACAGCAGTCTGCTTCAATAGAGCTGTTGAGTTGAGTTTTTATCTTCCATTTACCTTGACTGATGGTTTGGTTCAAGTTATGCTTTGTGGAAATACATTTCCTCCTGGAGTTTCTTCTGCCAACAGAGGGAAGACAATCATTTCTTCTTGGCATGATTTCCAACTCAATCTTCTCTGTCTTCAGAAAACTCAATTGCAATGATACAACCGTTCCAAATCTCATCTTGGTCAAATCAAATGCTGCACTTGTAATTCAACCATCCTCCCCTTACAGCATTCTGTTCTTATTTTCTTGGGTCCATTATGGAAGATTGATTTGCTCTGCTTTTCAGTTAGATCCCTAGGTCTGTGGCTCTGAGATTCTGGTTACAATATGCTTTATTTCTTCATGGTATATCCACACACTTTATGGCAGGTTTATTTGTGTGTGTGTTAAGTTCATCTATATGGGCAGCTGGAATGAGAGAGGCTTGCATTTAGATTAAAAGATACTCAGACACAATTCAAAATGCATCATTTACATTTTCATCCTGCTTCTGATTAAAATGGGCTATATGGGGGCTGGTTGGCGAAGCACCCAGTGGAGCACAGAGGTCACCATGTGCGAGAACTCAGCTGTAAGTGCTTGTTCTCACCTACATAGGGGAAGCTGCACCAGTTTTAGAGCAGTGCTGAAGATATTTCTCTTTATTTTTTTTAAATATTTATTTATTTATTTTTGTTGCCCTTCCTGTTTTATTGTTGTAGATGTTGTTGTTGTTTTTGTTGTTGTTGTTGTTGTTGGATAGGACAGAGAGAAATGTAGAGAGGAGGGGAAGACAGAGGAGGAGAGAAAGATAGACACCTGCAGACCTGCTTCACCGTCTGTGAAGCTACTCCCCTGCAGGTGGGGAGCCAGGGAATCGAACCAGGATCCTTACGCCAGTCCTTGCACTTTGCAGCACATGCGCTTTACCCACTGTGCTACCGCCCGACTCCCTTAAAATATTTCTCTTTCTTTTCTCCATAACCCACCCCCTTCCCTGATAGCTTTCCCATTCTCTATCCCTCTGGGAGCATGGACCCAGGGTCATTGAGGGTTGCAGAAGGAAGAAGGTCTGGCTTCTGTAATTTCTTCCCCGCTGAATATGGGCGTAGACTGGTCGGTCCATACTCCCAGTCTGCCTCTCTCTTTCCCTAGTGGGGTGTGTCTCTGGGGAGGCTGAGCTCCAGGACATATTGGTGGGATCTTCAATCCAGGGAAGCCTGGCCAGCATCCTGGTGGCATCTGGAACATGGTGATTGGAAAGAGAGTTAACATACGAGGCCAAACGAATTGTTGTGCAATCATGGGCCCAAAGCTTGGAATAGTGGAGAGGAAGTGTTAGGGAGGTACTCACTGCAAACTCTAGTGTACTTCTGCTTTCAGGTATATATTTTGCAGTAGTTTGTGGATACATGTGAACATAAACTCTCACAGAAACTGGTGTATATCTAGATTATGGGACTTAGTTAGAAAGTGAACCACCTGAGATGAAATTAGAGTGTACTATAAAAGGAAAGATCTTACCCGAGTAATGAAGCTGAAGGGTTGTCATTCCACACGTGAAGTCTCTGGACACTGTCTGAGGTGAAGCATGTTGAGGTGGCAATCGTTGCGTTGGTTAGGTTGTGATCGGCGGATGCTATATTATTTGGTATGGATTGGGAGAGACATACAGGAAAGTGGGCCCTATCCAAGGGTTCCAGGACTGGGGGAAGTAGGGCCTCTATAGTGGAGATGTGAGGTTCCTGCTGTCTTAGGGTTCAAAAAGACAATCGATAGTTAATGTTATCATCACATTATTTGGTAATTGGGTTAACTTTGAAAAGTCCTTTTGTTAGGGTTTGCTGTACAGTACCCAGTATCTTGTATATAGCTGTGCTATTGGATGCTTCTAATCTACTTGGTCTAGGCTTTTGAGAGAGTCCGCATATCAAATACACAGCCTATATATTGAAAAGATTCAGTTTGTGTTTTGAAAAACTTTGAGACATACAATTGATTTTCCCCCTCTCATATTGATTAACTAGTGATTTATATGTCTACATTTTGCTAGGAGTGTACATAAACACCATTCCCACCACCCAAAGACTGTGACCCATCCCTCCCACCCACTCCCACCCCCCACTGGCCCAGTAAGCTACATGTCTACCCCTCACCACAGGGCTTTTACTTTGGTGCCCTACTTACAATTTGGTCAGGTCCTGCTTTTAGTTTCCCTTTCAGATCTTCTTAGTCAACTTCTGTTGATGAGTGGGATCATCCCATACTCATCTTTATCTTTCTGACTTAGTTCACTTAACATAATTCCTTCTAGCTCTGTCCAAGATGGGTCAGAGAAGGTGTGTTCATTGTTCTTGATAGCTGCATAGTATTCCATTGTGTATATATACCACAGCTTTCTCAGCCACTCATCTGTTGTTGGGCACCTGGGTAGCTTCCAGGTTTTAGCTATTATGAATTGTGCTGCTATGAACATAGGAGTACATACCTCTTTTTGGTTGGGTGTTATGGAGTCCTTGGGGTATAACCCCAGGAGAGGAATTACTGGATCATATGGAAGGTCCATGTCTAGCCTTGTGAGAGTTTTCCAGACTGCTCTCCACAGAGGCTGTACCAATTTACATTCCCACCAGCAATGTAAAAGGGTTCCTCTGTCCCCACCACCTCTCCAGCATTTGTTGCTGCTGTCCTTTTTGATGTATGCCATTCTTACAGGAGTGAGGTGGTATCTTAGTGTTGTCTTAATTAGCATTTCTCTGACAATCAGTGACCTAGAGCAGTTTTTCATATGTCTGTTAGCCTTTTGCATCTCCTCTGAGGTGAATGTTTTGTTCATATCCTCTGCCCATTTTTGGATGGGGTCATTTGCTTTTTTGGTGCTAAGTAGCTGAGCTCTTTATATATTTTGGTGATTAGTTTCTTGTCTGATGTATGGCATGTGAAGATCTTCTCCCATTCTGTGAGGGGTCTCTCTGTTTGTTTAATAGTATCTTTGGATGTGCAGAAGCTTTTCAATTTTATGTAGTCCCATTGGTTTGTTTGACTTAGTCTTCCTTGCAATTGGGTTTGATTCATCAAAGATGTCCTTGAGGTGTAGGTGGGAAAGTGTTTTACCAATGTTTTCTTCTAAGTATTTGATTGTTTCTGGTCTGACATCTAGGTCTTTGATCCATTTGGAGTTGATTTTTGTTTCGGGTGAGATAAAGTGGTTCAATTTCATTCTTCTGCATGGTACAACCCAGTTTTCCCAGCACCATTTATTGAAGAGAGCCTACTTTTTCCTTTTAATCCTTTGGGCCCCCTTATCAAAGATTAGATGCCCATAGGTGTTGGGATTTA
This sequence comes from Erinaceus europaeus, assembly GCF_950295315.1. NCBI lineage: Eukaryota > Metazoa > Chordata > Mammalia > Eulipotyphla > Erinaceidae > Erinaceus > Erinaceus europaeus. The sequence goes on along the minus strand of NC_080179.1, from coordinate 47,286,929 downwards.
TTTCTGGGCTTTCAATTCTGTTCCACTGGTCTGTTTGCCTATTTTTGTTCCAGTACCATGCTGTTTTGATGATGATGGTTTTATAATATAGTTTAAGCGCTGGGAGTGTGATGCCTCCATTTATGTTTCTTTTCCTCAAGATGGTTTTGGCAATTGTAGGTGTTTTCAGGTTCCAGATAAATGATTGTAGTGTTTGTTCTATTATCTTAAAGAAGCTTGGTGGAACTTTGATGGGTATTGCATTAAATTTGTATATGGCTCTGGGGAGAATATTCATTTTGATGATATTTATTCTTCCAATCCATGAGCATGAGATATCTTTCCATTTCTTGGTATCAATTTCTATTTCGTTGAGTAGCGACTCATAGTTTTCAACATACAAGTCTTTCACTTCTTTGGTCAACTTTATTCCTAGGTATTTGATTGATTTTGCTGAAACAGTAAATGGGAGTGATTTCTGGATGTCTTCTTCTTCAGATTTATTGTTTGCATAAAGAAATGCCACTGATTTTTGTACATTGATTTTATAGCCTGATACCTTGCTATATTGCCTAATAACTTCCAGTAATTTTCTGCTGGATTCTTTAGGTCTTTCTATGTATACTATCATATCATCTGCAAATAGTGAGAGCTTGACTTCTTCCCTTCCAATCTGTATCCCTTTGATTTCTTTCTCTTGCCTGATTGCTATGTAAAGAACTTCCAATACTATGTTGAAAAGTAACGGTGACAGTGGACAGCCCTGTCTAGTCCCCAATCTGAGGGGGAATGCTTTCAGCTTCTGTCCATTGAGTATGATGTTGGCTGTAGGTTTGCTATATATAGACTCCACTATCTTGAGGAATTTCCCATCTATTCCCATTTTTTGTAGAGTTTTGAGCATGAATGGGTGTTGGATTTTGTCAAAGGCTTTCTCTGCATCTATTGAGATAATCATGTAGTTTCTGGCTTTGCTTTTATTGATGTGGTGAATGACATTGATTGACTTACAGATGTTGAACCAGCCTTGCATTCCTGGAATCCCTCTTGGTCGTGATGAACAATCTTTTTGATATGTTGCTGTATCCAGTTGGCCAAGATCTTGTTAAATATTTTGGCATCAATGTTCATCAGAGATATTGGTCTGTAGTTTTCCTTTTTTGTTCTGTCCCTATCAGCTTTTGGTATCAGGGTGATGTTGGCTTCATAGAAGGTGGAAGGGAGTATTCCTGTTTCTTCAATCTTATGGAATAGCTTAAGAAGTATGGATATTAACTGTTTCCTGAAAGTTTTGTAGAATTCATTTGTGAAGCCATCTGGTCCAGGACATTTGTTGTTGGGAAGATTCTTAATAACGGTTTCAATTTCTTTGTCTGTGATTCGTGGATTTAGATTTTGTAGTTCTTCTTGGTTCAGTTTTGGAAGGGCATATGCTTCTAGGAATTGTTCCATTTCTTCCAGATTCTCTAGTTTGGTGGCATATAGTTCTTTATAGAAGTTTCACAGGATTCTCTGGATTTCTGTGGTGTCAGTTGTGATATCTCCTCCATCGTTTACAATTCTATTAATTTGAGTCTTCTCTCTGTTTTGTTTGGTGAGTCTGGCTAGGGGTTTGTCAATTTTGTTTAATCTTTCAAAGAACCAACATTTGGCTTCATTGATCTTTTGTATGGTTCTTTTAATTTCGATGTTGTTTATTTCTGCTCGAACTTTAGTGATTTCTGTCCTTCTGGTTGCTTTAGGGTTCCTTTGTTCCTCTTCCTCTAAGTCCTTGAGGTGTGCAGTAAGGTCGTTCATTTGAGCTTCTTCTTGGTGTTTAATATGTGATTGTATGGCCATAAGTTTCCCTCTCAGTACTGCTTTAGCTGTGTCCCAAATATTTTGATAGGTTGTGTCTTCATTTTCATTAGTTTCCAGGAACATTTGAATTTCCTGCTTGAGTGAGTCTCTGACCCACTGGTTCTTAAGGAGCATGTTGTTTAGTTTACAAATTCTGTGTCTTTTAATAATTTTCTGTTTGTTGTTAAATGTTAGTTTTACTCCACTGTGGTCTGAGAAGATACTTGGGATGATTTCGATGCTCTTGAATTTATTGATGCTGTCTTTGTGGCTGAACATGTGGTCTATCCTTGAGTATGTGTTATGTGGATTTGAAAAGAAGGTGTATTCCAGCTGTTTGGGGTGAAGGACTCTGAAAATGTCCAAGAGGTCTAGTCTGTCAATCTCTTCATTCAATTCTCTTGTATCTTTATTGTTTCTCTGCTTGTTGATCTGTCTAAGTGTGAGAGTGGGGTATTGAAGTCTCCCACTATTATTGTATTACTATTGATGTATTTTTGAAATTCTTTCAGTAGGTGCTTAATGTATTTAGATGGCCCTTCATTGGGTGCATATATGTTAATAATTGTTAAGTCTTCTTGGCTGATTGATCCTCTAATCATTATGTAATGTCCTTGCTATCTTTTATTACTTTATTTAATTTAAAATCTATTGTGTCTGAGATGAGAATGGCTGTTCCTACCCTTTTTTGTTGCCCGTTAGTCTGTATGATAGTTTTCCATCCTTTCACTTTAAGTCTGTGTTTATCTTGTTGTGACAGATGGGATTCTTGCAAGCAGCATATGGTTGGGTTATGTTTTCTGATCCATCCCCCCACCCTGTGCCTTTTGATGGGTGAGTTTAAGCCATTGACATTTATTGATATTATGGATTTAATGTATTGTAGTGCCATTGTTCTAAAAAACAATTTGTTTACTCTGATATATTACAAGTATTATAGTGATGTTCTTGTTTATAAGAGGTCTTTCAGAACTTCTTTCAGGGCCGGCTTGGTGATGGTTGCCTCTTTTAACTGTTGTTTATCTAAGAAGGTTTTGATCCCTCCATCTAGTTTGAATGAAAGTCTAGCAGGATATATTATCCTTGGTTGAAACCCTTTTTCATTCAGGGCTCGATAGATATCTTGCCACTCCCTTCTGGCTTTTAGAGTTTGAGTGGAGAAGTCTGCAGATCATCTTATGGGTCTTCCCTTGTATGTGACTTTTTGTTTCTCTCTTGCAGCCTTTAGGATCCTTTCTTTATCCTTACTACTTCTCATTGTGACTATGATGTGTCTTGGTGTCTTCAGGTCTGGGTTGATTCTGTTTGGTACTCTCTGGGCCTCTTGAATCTTGATGTCCTTTCTGTTATTTAGGTCTGGGAAGTTTTCTTCTTTCATTTCCTCTAGAATGTTTGCTTCCCCTTCCTCTCTTTCTTCCTCTGGCAGGCCAATTATATGAATGTTACTTCTTTTGAGATCATCCCATATGTCTCTGCTGTTGTATTCAGTGTCTCTCAATCTCTTTTTAAGCTCTTTCACCTCTTTCTTCATTTTCTCTAACTCATCCTCTGTCTGACTAATTCTGTTTTCTGCTTCTGTTAGTCTGCTTTCCCTTGCCTCAGCTTCTTTCTTCATTACAGCTATTTCAGCTTTCAGTTCTCTAATTGCCTCAAGATAATCAGTATTTTCCTTGGGGGTCTCAACTGTTGTTTCCCTAATACTACCATTCCTTTCCTCCAATGTTGTTTTCATTTCTGTGATTAATAAGTTTATTGTTGCTTGCATACTTTTCTTATCTATGGTTACTTCTGGCTGATTTGTAGTTTCTTATGGGCTCTTGTCGTCATTCATTGGAGTAGCAGTTTTATTTGTTTTTGATCTACCCATTTTTTTTATTTATGTGGTTTTTTTTATGCTCTGTTGTTCCTCAGTTGTTGTGTCTTGAGTACAAGTAACCCTGTACTAAATACCTTTATGACAATTGCACTCACCAACCTCAGGAATTACAGTAGCAACTAAAGCAAGTATTGAAGTAGTTTAATCGTTACCAGTTAGCTAACAATTTCTCCAATCCATGAAAAAATAGCAACCAAATCCCAGTGAAGAAAGAGAAAAGAAAGAGAGGATAGCAAGAATAGAAAATTATGCAAATCTACTATCCACTGTATATTCTAGGGGTAACAAGAGGGCAAAGGGAACTAGAGCAGAGATACACACTTAGAGAGTCCACTCTGAGTCAGATTTCTTCCCCAAAATAATTCACAAATTCAGACAGGCAAAGAAGAAGGAAGAAGTGTATGACAAGATTAAAAACAAAAAAAGAGAGAGAGAGAGACAAGAGAGAGAAAAGGGAAAACATAAGAAAAAGAGCTGTAATTAAAGAGCAGTTAAAGGAAATTCCCAAATGTGTATCAGTGAATTCAAAAAAGCACACTGTTTGTTGGTGTGGGGGCTGGGGGCTGTGACTTTGGAAGCTGTAGGATTAAAGAAGAAGGGATGACAAGAATGAGAAAAAAAGAAAGAAAGAAAGAAAGAAAGAAAGAGAAAAAAGAAATAGATAAGAAAAAGAACAGTCATAAAAGGGCAGTGAAAGGAAAGGGTTTTTTTAATGTATTTATTTTTAATTATTTAATTAGCTATTCAGGGTGAGGTGGGGAGGTTGGATACTTAGAATGAAAAAAAGACCAGAGGTTTCAGAAGGGTATAGACTTAGAATTAATGATACTCCGTGGTGGGACAGGAATTTGGTAAAGAAAAGGACTGGTTATGGGGGGGGGGGCGGGAAGGAGGTATGCTTGAAAATTAAAAGGAAGAAAAAATTTTTTTTTCCTTTTTTTTTTCCCCCTTTTTTCCCTACTCTAGTTCTTAACCCAAATTAAGTTATAGTCACCTCCTTGATGTCGCCGCTAGGACCCCTTATTGGCTGGCCTGCTAAAGGCAGAAAATCCTACCGTTTCCAGGAGATGTGATCAGAGCTCAGCCACTAGCAGCTTCTCAGTCCGCCATCTTCCAGGAAACCCCCCTTCCCCCGAAGCTTTTTTAAAGGATTTCTCAAAGATGAAAACTAGCTCCAAGGCCTTTTGATCCAATGAGAGCTGTACTCAAGGATGTCCTCGGATCCACCCTCAGGGTGGCAGTGGTTCCCAGAGACTCCCAAGAGAAAGCCCCCGAGCTACAGTGCTCCCTCCCAGTCCTCTGCTGGCCGCCCAGCAGCACTCTGCAACCGGTGGAGGAGCCGCCTTCCTGGGCCGAGGACAATACCCTATGCACCCGCCTTGCCCGCTGCCACCTGGGAAGTCTGGAGCAGCCGCCCGCTAGTCCGCACCACCTCTACTCTAATTCTTAACCCAAATTAAGTTATAGTCACCTCCTTGGTGTCACCACTAGGACCCCTTATTGACAGGCCTACTAAAGGCAGAAAATCCTACCGTTTCCAGAAGATGTGATCAGAGCTCAAGCCTAGCAGCTTCTCAGTCTGCCATCTTCCCCGGAAATCCAATATTTCTCTTTCTATCTCTCTATCTCCTTTTTATTTCTCTCCCTCTCTATCTCTTTGAATCGCACCTTTTATCAAAAAGAAAGAAACAGGGGGCCAGGTGGTGGTGTACCTGATTAAGTGCACATTGTACTAAGCACAAGGACCCAGGTTTGTGTCACCATTCCCCTCCTGCAGTAAGGATGCTTCACAACTGGTGAAGCAGGTCTCTCTCCCTCTTTCCCTGTCTACCTCTTCTCCTCCTCTCAACTTATCTTTTTCCAATCGAATAAAATGGGAAGGGGGAGGATAAAATGGCCACCCAGAGAGCTGTCACTGAGACCCAGAGACTAGAGGCAAAACAAGAAAAAGTAAGAAAAGCATGGCCACCAGGAGCAGTGAAGTCATGGAGCCCTATGATAAACTGTTGGCAATCAATCAATAAAAATACATTTCTTTTAGACCTGGGAAGATAGCATAACAGTTATGCAAAAAGCCTCTCATGCCTAAGGCGCCAAAGGCCCCAGGTTCAATCTCTAGCACCACCAGAAGCCAGAGCTGAGCAGTGTTCCAGTAAAGCAAAACAAAACATAAGTACATTTCTTTAAAAATGGTCTATATAACATTAGCTAAGAACCTTGTACTTGCTGGAACTTGTAGTAACTGACTCAAAGGAAAGAATTCAGGGGAGCTGGTAAGCTAGCTCACCTGAGAAGGCCCAAGTTGAGTGCCCAGAACACCACACGGGAGCATCATGGCACTGAGGGCAGCTTCTGGCACTTTTCTGACTCTTGCTTTCTGTTTCTTTATCTGTCTGTCTCTATTTCTCTCTGAAATAGTTGGTATGAGTGATCAAGCCCAAGAAATGGAGGAAACTCTCTTCAGTAATTACATATCATTTAATACACATTTCCAACTCTAGTGTCATTTTATTGAGTAAATTTTGGTTTGAAGAATTTTTGTTGTCACAAAAGCAAATTTTCAGATTCCCCAAAGATATTTATCACTAGATTTCACCTTCAACCAAACTATCATCTTATTCCACCATAGACACTTGGGTCCCCAGCCACCATTAGGAACCCTCACTTTCTGTTTCTGAGTCCTCAGTTCTGCTGTGATAGAAGAATGCCCTTTGGGTTTTCATCCTAGCTTCTCCTTTGTTTGCTTTCTTAGATTCCATCAGTGAATTAGATCATCTAGTGCTTGTCCTTCTCTTCCGGCTTATTTACTTTAACATGACTCCCTCTAGTCTCAACCATGTTGTTGTAAAGTCATTTTTTTTGTTTTTAATATTTATTTATTTATTTATTCCCTTTTTGTTGCCCTTGTTGTTTTATTGTTGTAGTTAATATTATTGTTGTTACTGATGTCATTGGATAGGGCAGAGAGAAATGGAGAGAGGAGGGGAAGACAGAGAGGGGGAAAGACAGACACCTGCTTCACCGCTTTTGAAGTGACTCCCCTGCAGGTGGGGAGCTGGGGGCTCGAACCGGGATCCTTATGCTGGTCCTTGAAATTGTGCCACCTGCACTTAACCCACTGAGCTACCACCCAACTCCTGTAAAGTCATTTCTTACCACTGTGTAGTAGTCTACTGTGTAAATATGCCACACTACTTAACTGTTCTTTTTGGGGATACTTGGGTTACTTCCAAATGTTATCTATGTCAAATACACTGCCACAGGCATGGTTGTACATAGATCTTTTTGAATGTTTTCTTTTAAAAAATAAATGAGGGGATTAATGCTTCACAGTGCAATTATAAATCCCTCTCTCCATTGTTACCAGTCATCTCTATCAGGAATAACACAATAGACCCCTTTGTGGGCCCCCATAGGACCTTGCCCTCAACTTATATCAACAATGGTAGAGAATGTTCCATCCTCTGAAGGGAGGATGGACTACATACTCTATGCTACAACTGAGGAATATGAGTCCTGATACTCAGGCAGCTTGGAACGTTCCTACTTATGACCACAGAATTTGAGCTCAGATCTAGAGGGACGCAGAGGTCACATAAGTTCCCAAGCTGAATATGGGCCCCAGATCACATCAAATCAGTGGGGTTTACAGTCAACAACATTTATACACCTTTCCCATATTTGGGAGCTATTTTCTTCCCTGATTCAGCTTTCTGGTCCTTCTGCCAGCCATGACACCACCTCCCCAGACAATAATTAGGATCCACCTGCATATCAGATTTCAAGCTCAGGCAAAATAAACAAACAAACAAAAACACTACTATAGCCACAAGCCCTTTGTAGATAGCTACTAGGCCCATATAACTAAAATATGCCTACTAGCTATCTATAAAACTGAGGGCCCCCCAACTCTTCATCTGCAGCATTCCAGCCTTTAGATCATAATAAGTCAACAATTTGTTTGGCTTTGTATGTTAACTCTCCTTTTAATTACCAGGGTCGAGATGCTAGCATAATGCCAACTAGACTTCCCTGGACAGACAACCCCACCAATGTGTCCTGAAGCTCTTCTTCCCCACAGCTCTTCCCCACTAGAGAAAGAGAAAGACAGGTTGGGAGTATGAATTGACCAGTCCACACCCATGTTCAGCAGAGAAGCAATTACAGAAGCCAGATCTTCAACTTTCTGTATCTCACAATGACCTTGAGCCCATACTCCCAGAGGGTTAAAGAATAGGAAAGCTATCAGGGGAGGGGAGGGGATACAAAGTTCTGGTGGTGGGAATTGTGTGAAGTTGTACCCCTCTTATCCTGTGATTTTTGTCAATGTTTCCTTTTTATAAATAAAAAGTTAAATAAAAAATTGAGGGGATTAATGCTTCACAGTGCAATTACTGACACATGTACACAATTTCATTATATAATAGGTCCCCAGAGTTTTCTTTCTATCCCACCTTCTCCCTCCCTCCCCAGCATCCTTTGCTTTGGTGCAATATACCATGTCCAGTCCATGTTTCACTTTGTGCTATCCTTCCCCATCCCTACTTTATTAAATCCTGCTAATTTTGGCCTTCTAGCAGGGGTAACTAAGTGTGAGAAGCTTGTAGGCTTTCTGTGAGCTTGAGAGACTAACAAGGAGAAACTGAGTCTGGGAGACTTTTCCCTCTTAGCTCATCTCTATAAGGAGAGAGGCTAACAAATGGGGTGTCTTTCCAGACCTCCATCCAAGGATGGGAGAGCTCTCCTAAGCTCTACCAAGCTTTCACATAGTCTCACATCTCCTCTTCTAATAAATGAGTGAGGTCATTTGGTATTCATTATTCTCTTTTTGACTTAACTCACTCAAAATGATGTCCTCAAATTTTATCCAAGAGGATGCAAAGGAGACAACTTCATCATTTTTAACCACTAAGTAGTATTCTATTGTGTGCATATGCCACTTTTTTTTTACCTCCAATAGGTGTTTTTATGTTGCCTACATAGATCACTAGGAGAGGAATTGATAAGCCCTTATAATAGGTCCATTTGTAATATTTTCAGAAATCTCCAAGATATTTTCCACCAATCCTTTTTGATGTAAGGTATTTTCACAGAGATGAGGAAGTATCTCACTGCTGATTTGCATTTCTTGGATAACCAGTGATTCTGAGCATTTTTTTCATGCCTGTTGGTCATCTAAATATCTTTTTTATGAAGTGTCTGTTCAGTTTTTTCCTGTCTTTTAGTGAGATTGTTTGGCTTTTGTTGTTAAGTCCTATGAGTCCTTTATATATCTTGGTTATTAGCCCTTTGACTTGCAGCATTAAAATGTCCTTCCCATAAAAACAGGCTAGGAGTATGGTTCAACCTGCCAATGCCCATGTCCAGTGGAGAAGCAATTACAGAAACCAGATCTTCCAACTTCTGCACCCCATAATTATCCTGTGTCCATACTCCCAGAGGGATAAAAATTTTAAAAAAAGGAAAGCTTCCAATGGAGTTGATGGGATACATAACTCTGGTGGTGGGAACTGTGTGGAATTGTACCCCTCTTATCCTACAGTATTGTTGATCATTATTAAACCAATAAAAAAATGTCATTCCCTTAGGTTGTCTCTCTGTCTTGATGATGGTTCCTTTTCCTGTGAAGACATTTTCATATCTACATCCTAATTTCAACATGTGAGTTTTATTTTCCCTTTAATTATTTTATAGTTTAAATGTAAAAATCTGGAGAAATTAGGTTGTCTCCTTTAAAAGCTGTGAAAGAGCAAAAAAAATGTTCAAATCTATGCCACATTTTTTCTTTGGGTTACTTAAAAAAATGTTCTAAACTTTTTGAAATGAAAATATAGAGAAGAACACACATAGATCTGTTTGAAAGACATCTCTCCAGTCTAGGGAGAAATTACAGATATCTAAGCCATATGTGATATGTAAAGTAGCATTTTGAATATTCATATTATGAAGTGAAAATCAGATCCCCAGAACAATAAGTCTCACAGAATGAATTGAAATGAAGACACCAGTAAGAATGTCACATCCCTAATGCACAATATTGCAGTTCTATCCAGCATATTTTTTCCTATATCAGATCACTAGAGAACAATCATGCTTACAGACATGGCAAACATGCCCTCATTTTAATTATATAAGGCACTTTGGAAAGAAAACAAATTTTAGCTTAATATCTTTCTAAATGAATTCTAATTTTGATAATGTGGCACTATTATTCTTGTCCATTTCTCTTCCTTAGCTTCATTTTTGCAACATCAGCTTTTCACTTTGTTTCTCCTAATCTTTGAGTCCTGGCTGAAATCACCTCTGAAGTATATTGGATATTTGTTTGCAACCTGCAATTTCACACTTTTTTATTTAAGCTCTTCTTGTTGTGTGCCAAATACTTTTTTCTCTACTTTCATTCATCTTGTTAGTATCTCTGTCAACAGATTTGTCTCAGGACAATCTAAATTATCTCCAATTTTTCCTAGAGTGTAGGAGGGAAAAAATGAGCAGCTTAACAAGAAGTATTTTACCTGACTTTGAGGATGCACTGAATATTCTTATTTTGGCACTCCTAGTCAGTTTATTTTGGCATTATTCATCTCCATTTAAGCTGTTAATGGATTGCAAATAAACTATAGAGCATTCACCACAATACTCTTTACACCTGTATGAAATGATTTGTACATCCATATTCAATCAGACTTGGGCTTATACCAACAAGTTATCTGATATAAGGAATCTCTTCCCCACTAGTAACAGTTAGCTAATACCAAACCAAGTAGACTCTAGAATATATCTCTATGCACATATTGCTAAAGGGTTCTTTTACCAGATTCAAGGGTTACAGTTGACTAAGAGAATTAGGAGATGGAGAATTTAGGAGCTTTAAGAGGCTGATATTAAGAGGATACTTTCAAAGAATATTTTAGTGTTCATAAAAAAAAAAACTCCATCAAACCAAATTAGTAAAATGTCAATGGCCATGCTATTTTTTGTTGTTAAAAACTAAATGAGTTTCAAAGAGAAACAAAGAGCCAGTTTCTTCTCACTAATCCAGTGATATTCAAAATGTCTTCATGGGTCAATGTGTGAACCCCAAGTTCACATAAGAGGAGTATAGACATTTTGGGATTTTGGAAACTGTAATAAAGATCTGTAGTTGTTGTTGTGATATCCAAATGCATGACCAGTGGACTTGTCACAATCAATAAGATACACCTACTTGGATGTTGAGTTCATGTCACATCACTTAATTTATCATGATAGTCAAACTGTGTACCAGAACAAGGTGCCTTTGGAACAATAACAACAAAAAATCCATTTTAAACTGTAGAGAGCATAAGAAA